>NC_059346.1:31741666-32085000 GCF_019703515.2 Myxocyprinus asiaticus | reverse complement strand
GGGCAGGGTGAGTGGGGTCCAGAGTGATTTTTCCATCCTTTTTCCTCACTCTGGAAGTGTATAGTTCTTGAAAGGAGGGCAGGGGGCAACCAATAATCCTCTCAGCAGTCCGGACTGTCCTTTGTAGTCTTCTGATATCCGATATTGTAGCTGAACCAAACAGTTATTGAAGTGCAGAGGACAGACTCAATGAATGCTGAGTAGAACTGTATCAGCAGCACCTGTAGCAGGTTGAACTTCCTTAACTGGCGAAGGAAGTATAACCTCTGCTGGGCCTTTTTCACAATGGAGTCAATGTGGGTCTCCCACTTCAGATCCTGTGAGATGGCAGTGCCCAGGATCCTGAATGACTCCACTGATGCCACAGTGCTGAACCTAGGGTATCAGTTTAATTTTAAACAGCTTTGCTTATCTCCCTCTCTGCATGTGTGATAGAGGGAGAGAGAGCGCATGCTCTTATTCAAGTGGCCACGAGAACAAGGCACTTTTTGATGAAAACATAAAACAAGTAACTCTGAACAAACACTTGGATGTTCACAATAAATAAGTCTGAAAATGTCTGTTTGTATCTTACCTCAGATTCAGTGAACTTGTTTACATTCATCTGATCTGTTCGCTGATGAAGTTTGTTAGTGGTGGATACTCTTTGATACAGATATACATAACTCGCTCTGGCTTTTAAAGAAACAGGAAAAATTCCTGACTTTAAATAAATAAATAATTACATGTGTAGGACGTTTGCATTGTAGGGATGTACATGCAGATTTCAGATATAAAATCGGTGATTGAATAATTAATGTTTACTCACTGAAACGATTTCCTATTAAGTCAATAGGGACAGTGGAGTGTTTGGGCATAGCAATGGTGGCGCAGTGGCTTCACTGATATGACGTCATGAGCCCCCCACCCCACCCCACACACACACTCTCTCTCTCTCTCATTCTTTAAAAACACCATGACACCTAAACAATGAAACCTCTTCCATTGCGACAGGTGTTGAAATATCAACAAGTTTAAAAATGAATGTCTGAGAAACACTGCACACTCTAAGTTCTTTTCTGTAACAGATGCCAGATTTATCGGGTGAGTAAGACATGCTTTTAATAAGGTGCAGTGAAAAGATGTACTTGTCTCCTGTGGGACCTGTTAAGTAATTGTGCGCTGTATTAAACAAGACATGGAAAGATAACGCTTTGGCTTTTCTGAGTTTGCTTTAGGTTACCAACCTGTTACATTCGTTTAGTCTATATTGACAGTTCTTCATCTAGATACAGCTTGATGTCTGCAGTGCAGTTCTTCACAAAATACAGAGTTGCTGCTGTGAAATACATATGTTCATACTGTAGATCCAAACAAATGGAAAAACATTAATAACACTAAATCCCTGAGGTTCTAAAGGACTGGACAACACTGGGAGCATCAGTTAAATTTCTTCATGATAAAAGACCCCCTCTGTTTATTCTCCATCATATATTGACTTAATAAGTTATCATGAGCTTTGTGTAGTGAAAATTAGCCATTGGGTCTATTATAATGAAATGTGCTGCTACTAAACATTTACAGAAGACCATTTATTTTATGACCAACAGTGTTAGTCCCTTTGTGCCAAATAGATTAAGTTGTTCAACAATATTCAATTAATGCATTTACTCCCAGTGGATGACACCTGTTTGACTAATGTTACAAAAATAATAATTATTACAAAATTAAATGAATAAAACAGTCATAGTCTCTTTCTGTCTATACAGTCCAATATTTGCCATCAGAGTATAAGAGGATAACAGCAAAACAACTGCAGTTCTCTTGAACAACAATATCTCAAATGCAAAAAAAATCTAGAAGAATGTGGTTTGATGTAATTGCAACAGATGGGACACAGATCATTCACAAACTATGCTAGATCTTGTTAGTGATCTAGAAGTTGTAGTTTATAGTACACCATCATGCTATTACATCAGGATTTGTGTGTTTTTGTAGTACAGTGTGCACTGAAAAATACAGTAACATGCAATTATTACTTTAAGGATCTAGTTCTACTTGATCTAACCCTGAAATGGACTTTTGTTGGTGTAACCTGATGTATTCTGGTTGATTTAGTCATATTTAATCATATTTGCGATGTGAATAAAACCAGTTAATTTAGATATTACCACATGAAGCAAATTTATTAGGTTACCTGACAAATCATTTTTGCAGTGTACTGTACTACGTATATACAGTATAGTGTTTGTTTAGTGTTTCGCTATGCTTACAGTATACTGAATAAAAATAGTCAGTATCAGAGGTAAGTGTTAATCTGGATAGCATCAAATATCTCTCACTCTGACTATTGTCTGTGTCACGCTGATACAATGCTGTTCATAATCTAGCACTGAAGCCTATGGCATTGCTGGAAACATTATTTTGCTCACAGGCATTTTGTTGTGCAAGGAAACATAGCACGTACAAGCATCCATACACAACTGCTTTTTACAGTAGACTCATTGCCATGGCAACCACTGAGGGGATCAAGATGTGATTACTTATTCACCTTAAGTGTTTCTTGGTTTTTGTCAAATAATAAAGAAAAAATAAAATGATAAAAAAAGATAATATTTTCTTTAGATAAAAATATCTAGATGTTAGATTCTATGTTCTCTCACTGAAAAAAAGGGAAAGCAGCTCGACTGAAAATACTAAATCAGTACAATTGAAATCAACCTAATACATTTGTTTAAGATGTAAACATAATTATATTGCTTAAAGAGAACTACACAATATAATTATATTATGCAAAATTATAATGCATAATTTACGCAATATAACATGATTATATTGCGTAAATTATATTGTGCAAGTGATATTCAACACAGTCATCAAAAAGTAAAATGATCACATTGTTATGAAATATTTAAATGGATTCAGACTTCTAACGGATGGTGTTCACTTAAAGCGATTTTTAATGCTTGCTCAATTAACTTATTTAAAATGAGCAAATGCAACACAATTCTTTAGCATTTGGAATTTCTTTGTCTAATATGTGACTTTGTGAATAATATTTGTTGCATCAATGTTTTGCTGAAACTGGGCAGGGGATTTCCAGTTACCAGTCTGCTTTGCATGGGACTGGATTGGGAGAGTAAAATTTTTAATTAAGTGGGGGGTTTTATGTATTTATATGCAAAAAAAAAAAAAAAAAGAAAAAGAAAAAGAAAAATCAATAAGGAGACTTGTTAGTGTTTAATTCATTGTTATGGGGTTTAGAGGAGTTTCTGTAATGTTTAATTTTTTGGAGGTTACCATTGTAGAGAAGAGTGGAGATAATGGTTAGGTCGAGGTTGGGTACATCAAAATCAGTGGGAATAGCTTTTCTTATGAAACAAATATTGAATGATCATTTGTATAATGACTGACTGGGTATCTGTAAACTCTCAGCAGCACCATATTTGTTATACAGTACAAAAAGACATACAGTATACCATATAATATGCTAATGTGTTTGCTGCTAGCTAGTAACAAGCTTCAAGGTACAATAGATTTATTTAAACAGATAAAATTTAAGTTAGGTTAACTCAGTTCATTTAGGTTTCTGTTCCACAAAGTGTTTGAGTAGAGCTTACATTTTAATTTAATATCTAATTTTCATTGTGTGGAACCAATGTACCCAACTGAATTATGTTAAACCAACAAAAAATAAAAATGTCAGTGCACATGGCAGTTTTAGTGGATAATGTCATGATGTAACTTCTCTTTAAGTTTGTTATGCAAATGAGGTGACCCCTACACAAGGAAAATGGAGGGGGATATTTTACCTGTCTATTTTACTGTCATTATAATATTACGTATACAGTGTTCTAGAAAAAAACAGCCATTAAACATTTAGTCTTTCCTTGGATATTAAGACAGCAAAATAGATTATTATTATTATTATTATTATTATTATTATTATTAAAAACATACTGCTGCTTTAATATGCAAAGTTATCATAATCTGTGTACAAGTAAGAAACACTAGAAATAGTCAGTTTGGCATTTAGCAGGTTTGCGTATGTACTGTATGTGTGGTTGAAAAGGGTTTTGTTAGAGCAAGAAACAGAACATTGAGATATGGCACCAAGAGGTATCCAAGGCAACCAGGTAGCTAACTTCAGCCCAGCAGTATGGGAGAAAAAAAAATACTTTGAATTCATTAACAAGTAAACCATGTACATAGTCTCTACTATTACCTTATTACCTTAAATCATGAAACTCAGTTTAAACAGTCATGCAGTTATTTTTTGACCAATGATTCGCACAAATTCTCAGTTCATTACATGAATGTTGTTTATCTATGTCTCATTGCTTATGCATCTCAAATATACACATGCGCTTTTTGGCTTTAGGCGACCTAACAGTGTCACAAGCAGGCGTTATGATTCATTCTGATCTCGCCTTTCATCATAATGACACGTCAACCAATCTGTCAAACTGCAGCACTGCAGGACCAAACCAATTCCACACAGCATTACCACACAACCACCTTTCTCTGTGTGTATGTGTGTGTTTGTGTGAAGGTGAGAGAAGAATGAGAGCTTCGAGATCAGTTTCTATTGGCTCTTCTGTTACAGGCCCTGTGTTATGTGAGGTTTAGGTGGACAGATGAATGTGTGTTTTCTAGGGGTTACACAGAAAACTAGTCAACTGTAACTAATGTAGTCGACACTGTTAGCCTAAAATCAACCAGTTGTGCAACACATGATTTATAAAACAATGTCTCTAGGACATACAGCGAGTGTAGTGCCCAGTGGCTCTGCATTGAAAAGGTGTAGTATGTGAAATGTAGGCTTTGATGTTTTGTTGGACTCACAATAAAAGACACACACACAGAATACACTTAATAACTGGTGTTCATTTACTGTGTCGCTCTGCTCAACAACCACATGTATCAACAACAATCTGTATTGAATGTACACATAGCATCGTGGTGATGAGGTTTATAGTAGATTAGTGTCACTGAATGGCTGGATGTCTGAGTGGTGTCTGGAGAATAGAATAGGATTTATAGACAATTGGAAGAGTTTTTGGGGTAGACCTGACCTGCTAAAGCGAGACGGACATAATCGAAAATACTAGAAAAGGTAGTATACTCCCAAATATGTTCATTTCTACAGAGAAATAGTATATCTGAACAATTTCAGTCAGCATATAGGCCTCATCACAGTACAGAGACTGCACTTATCAGAGTTACAAATGACTTGGTCTTATCATCTGATCGCGGGTGCATTTCACTTCTAGTGCTTTTAGATCTTAGTGCTGCATTCGACACGATAGATCACAATATTCTCTTGAATAGGCTAGAAAATTATATTGGCATTTGTGGAGTTGCATTAGCATGGGTTAGGTCCTATTTAGCAGACCGCTACCACTTTGTCTATGTAAATGAGGAATTGTCAAACCAAACAAAAGTATGGAGTGCCACAGGGATCACTTTTAGGGCCTCTACTTTTCTCCTTGTATATGCATCCCCTGGGAGATATTATCAGGAATCGTGGAATAAGTTTCCACTGATATGCTGACGATACCCAACTTTACATTTCTTCAAAACCTGATGAGATTTCACAATTCTCCAAATTAGATTATTGTAATGCATTACTGGGAGGATGTCCAGCAAAATCAATAAATAAACTTCAATTGGTTCAAAATGCAGCAGCCAGAGTGCTGACTAGAACCAATAAATATGTTCATATTAGCCCAATTTTATTGTCATTACATTGGCTACCTGTTAAATTTTGTATTGATTTAAAAATTCTGTTAACTACGTACAAAGCTTTGAATGGTCTAGCTCCACAGTACTTAAGTGAACTTCTACCACGCTATATTCCATCACATTCATTACAAATCACAAAATTCTGGCCTGTTAATAGTTCCTAGAATATCAAAATCCACAAAAGGAGGTAGATCCTTTTCATATTTGGCTCCTAAACTATGGAATAGTCTCCCTAACACAGTTCGAGATGCAGACACACTCACTCAGTTTAAGTCTAGTCTAAAGACTCATCTATTTAGCCAGGCATACACCTAATTTATCAATCAACTCACAATTAGGCTGCTTTAGTTAGGTCTGCCGGAACCAGAAACATTGATCATGATCTGTAACTCTGCAATAAATTGAATGGTATCTATACTAATATTATTCTATTTGTTTCCCTATCTAAACCCTCGGGACTCTTATCCTGAGGTCAACAGAACCGGCTGGATCCAGCTCCATTCCTGCTTCGTGTTGGACTCCACTGCTATGTGTCGCTGAGTGATGATGACTAATAGCAGCCGATGCCAGCCAAACATCACTTCAGTCTATTACGATGGACTTCAGAGGATGAACTGATGCCAACTCCAACCATAAGACATAGGATACTTCATATGCCATTGCCTGAACCTTGGACTTAGGATAGACCTCACCGAAATTACTGGCCAGTTTGAACTGTGATGCACCTAACTGATCTCTGCCTACATCACCTCGGTCTAATGATGGAGTACACTCTTGAAATGGAATACATAGACTATCAATTAATTGCCAACAAAACCCTTCATCAGCCAACTAACAAGGACAATTGCATGCATCTATGTGAACTTCTACAAAGACACAAATGCTATGGTAACCTGTAATATATGCAAAGTGGCCTTTAAATAGAACAGAAATACAAGCGCTATGCATAATCATTTAAAGGAATATTCCGGGTTCAATAAAGGTTAAGCCAAATCGACAGCATTTGTGGCATAATATTGATTACCACAAAAATTCATTTTGACCCTCTCCTCATTTTCTTTAAAAAAAGCAAAAATCTGGGTTCCAGTGAGGCACAATGGAAGTGAATGGGGCCAATCAGTAAACGTTTAAATCTCACTAGCTGCGTTTCCATTATCGGGCCAAATGCGGGTGTGCTAGTGTGTGCCAGGGCCTGTTGCATTCCCACTGTCACTTCCAGGGCTTAATTGTGCCTCCTTGGTGCTTTCTCGGGGCCAATGACCAGTGGCGTTTGGCCCGCCGATTACCCTTGGGCCAAACAAGGCCAACTGGGGATTGAGGCGGAGTCAATGTGAAATGCGGAGTTTCGCCAAACTTGCCAGGTTGTGTATCCAGCTCACAACGGTACAGATTTGGGAAAAATAAAGAAATTGCTGGTACAGTACAAATCCGTTAAAACACACAACGGACAAAGTGGTGCCCAAAGAAAGAACTATCCATGGTTCGAGATCATGGACGGTGTGCTGGGACATCATCCCGCTAATAGTGGAGAGACCACTCGGGATACCATGGCAGTTACTTTCGGTGAGTTGTCAATGCTAACTTATCTTGCTAGCTAGCTAATGTTTACAAATGATATAAACTCAATATTCTAGATAACTACTGTAGATAACATGATACCTCAGCTTGAGTTTCCCTCTTGCTTGTGAAAGGGGCAGGGTGTGTGACGTTGGGTGGGTTTTAGGGCAACACTGCTGGGCTATTGGCTCGATGGTGGAAACGCAGATCAATTTTGGCTGGCCAGTTGATAACTCTGGCCCTATAGTGGAAAAGCACTATTGTTTCAAAAGTATAAACAAAATGCACGTTAACTTGATTGTAGTGTGATAAAATCTCTTACTAACCTTTTCTGTGTAAAGTTAGCCAATTTTACAACAATGTAATGTCAACAAACCCTAAAATACTGTAAAAATGACAATTTAAACAACTTTAAAGCTCTAGTAATACATGAGTTTTAACAGAAGAATTAATGTAAGTGCTTTTATAAAATTATAAGCTTCACATTTCTGCCTTTAAACCCTCCAAAAATTGGCCCCATTCACTTCCATTGTAAGTGCCTCACTGTAACCTCGATTTTTGCTTTTTTAAAGAAAAGGATGGACAAGTCTAAAATAATTTTTGTGGTAATCAACATTATGCCACAAATGCTGTTGGTTGAGCTTAACTTGTATTGAACCCTTGAATATTCCTTTAAAAAGGAACCCACTGGCGCTAGTTAGTGATTTTCAACATGATCAGCACAAATTTGTTGTTTTGGGGATGAAATGACATCACAATTAGCTGAATTCGACTAGACTAATGGGCTTGACTAGTTGACTTTTAAAAATCAGTAGTCGTGCAACTTCTACTGTGTACATTGCCTAAATATGCAAAGGACGAATATGAATTATGGCTTCAAAAAATATAAGATCTATATATGAAATGTAAATTGGTCACATTTTACAATAAGCTTCCACATGTTACCATTATTTCTTATAAACATACTATATATTACACAAATTAATCTTAAATTTCTAATTGTTCATTGTTAGTTTCTAATTGTTCATAAAAAAATAACTGATGTTAACATATACAAATTTTACAGCTAAAAATGTAATAGTACATGCAGAAATTAACACAATAAGTGTTGTAAAAGTATTGTTCATTGATGGTGTATATTAACTATTTCCTTAATTAATTACCTAAATGTACCTAATGGGACAACAATGACATGACCTGAACCATAAACTTTAATGAATGGAGAACACTGAAACTTTCCAGAGGTTTCTGCAATTTATTTTCCATTCTTCTAAACTGAAGAGAACGAACAGTTTTAAAAATCAAAAATAACACCTTTCACTTTCAAAGCAGTTCAGCTTCACATAGTTGGCAATTACAATGGTAACAACAGTGTCTGCGTGTCATTATGTAGACACTCACAAACACACACCCATGCAAACATTCTCATTCACGCTCTCTCTCTCACACACTCACACACACAGAAGGGAATGTAGAAGGAGAGACAGTGGAATGCAGGACAGATATCATACAATCTCCTTCTGACCTCTCCTCCCCGAAATGAACAAAAATACAAAAATAAACACACTTTAAAAAAGTACAACTCATTTACAAACACCAAAGAATGCAAATAATAAAAACACAACAACAGGAAAAACAACAATATATCTGTCAAAGTTTTCCCAAGTTAAAAACAGGTTGCTTGGTTCAGTTTTGCATCCAGTAGAAGGTTACACTGTGTGTGTTTGTGATGGGACCTAATGCTCAGTAAAGTGCATTTGATGCATCAGCAGACAGGAAGAGAGAAATTAATTTGGGTGCTAATGTGGCTCTGGGCCTTCCTAACACTGACAGATATGATCGAGCTACATGAACTTTACAACCTCCGCCGTAAACATCACACCTAAAAGACATTTAACATTGAAATAACATTTTGTTTCAGTTTATGCAAATGTAAATACATTCATAAATTACATGTGGGGTTAGGAGAATCAAGCTGAGAAATTAGAGAAGTCTGAAACCAATAAATGCAATTTCTCATACGACAAAATATGACCATAAAGGCAGAAAATCTGAACTGAAATGACATTTCCATGCATGGGTATTTTCCCCCTGAAATTAGAGGCCAAAAGATGGAGTCTCACACGAATGCATTTCATTGTCGTGAACTGGAATCCTCTTGCTTTCATAAATTCCTAAATTGACTCCAGTTCCCATGGTTACGCTGCCGTTCTTAGGCCTATGTGTATTGGCCTTTAAAAGACCACACCCATCTGACTGAGAAAAACAAGCAGTACTAAACCAAAGAAAAAGAAATGAAGTGACAAAAAGAAAGAGTGCTCCGTTTCGGACACATTCAGAACTGTGTCTCAGAGCGACACAAGACACAAAACAATTTGTTAATTTTTTCATGTTTGCTTGTCTGTTTGTTTTGATTTACCACCCCTCATTAATTCACTTGGATATCATGCAATAGAGACGTGCAAAAATATAACACCTAAATCCACGAAACACACTTTCATAAATGGTTGTGTTATGAATGCTTAATAACATGTGTATAACATGTGTATGCCTACTCCATGCCGACCTACAGAGACAATATGACTTAAAAGCAGTGCGGAAGCCACAGGTCAAACAAATGCACAGGATGCCTCTACTGAGTGTATTAAAAACAATGGGGTAAAAACAATACTAACATTGTGCTATGTCATCTTTTTTTTCCTTTATTGATTATCTTTTCATTTGAACTAAAATATATTGATTGATTGGCACTTGTTCAATGCTTCTAAATAAGTTATCGATATCTAATGTTTCATCACACACTACATGAAGCTGTGAAGGTCTAGTTTGGCACAGGTTGACTATTATTTCTGCGTCTATGTAATTAATATTGATACACCTCGTTTATACCCCTGTAGAAAACGAGTACAATCCTAATCAACAGACCAGACATTGTTTTTTTTTTCCCGACTAAAATATTTCTGTATTTTTCACTTATCAAATAGCAGCATTTTTTAAATTTTAGTTTTTTTCAACTTACGGTATTACAAAAAAGTACATGTAAACCTATTCATTCAAAATTTGTAGTAAATCCAAAGGCTCATACAACAGACATAACAAAACACAAAACTTGACAACATGCTACAATATTGCTTCCAATAGTTCTTTACATTTTAAGTCAATCTAAAATTATCAGTGACGTAGCTATGGACACCAGCTCTCCAAAGAGAGCAACTCTAAAGCACAAACAAATCGCAAAGCTAATCTTAACCAGGCTTGATTGGCACTTTCATCATTCACACAAGAATAACGGATAATCACACACTGAAACCAACAGCGCAAGATTGCATTTAGACCACAAACTAGAGGAACTACACCAAAATACACAAAGAACATGAGACGCGACAGATTCCACAGTTTCATTTTTTTTAAATGAAGGAAAAATGCAGAAATGATCTTAGATAGCTCTCACAGAGAAGAGAGAGAACACAGAGCTCAAAAGATGGTGAATTCATCATTTGAGTTTGAGGTGGCTATCACATCCATCTCCCATCCGTCATTGTTTTTTGTTTGTTTTTTTCCTTTTTTTAACCCAGAGTTCCTTCCTCTGGGTTTACACACCTTGTTCTCTCAGCGTACAAATTCCCTGTTCTAGCTACTTTAAGGTAGACTACTGAATCATTATCAGGCAGATCCTCAATGAGAGCGTGAGAATCTAATCATGAGTATTAATGTTGGACTATGTGGTGTATTAGTTCAGAGGTAAGGTGTTCACAGCACAGGGCAGAATACACATCGACCCCTGCAGAGACACAAAACCCCCACAATACACACACAACACATCCGTGGCGACCGGCAGCCTGGAGAGCAAGAAAGCGAGAGGGGACAGGAGCAGAGAAACAGAAAACAACTGGTAAGAGGGCAAGACATAAGAGGCTCTATCTGAAAGATAAAGAGGTAGTCCAAAAACAGGAGGAGGACAAGAGACTAGAAGAGAGTGAGAGAAGGACTTACTCCTAGAGTCATGAGTGTATAATCTTTAAACATCAAGTTTATTTTCAACAAATATAATTGTATTTCTCCGAATATAAATGAATCTCCCTTGTCAGTAATCATATTACCCTCATATTGCTGCACCAACTCTAGTGCTTGTGCTTCTGAAATCAGGTACACAGTTTGATCTCCAAACAGTATTGAATAACTACTACTCGGGAGAACCTGATGTCTTACGGCTGGTACTCAAATACAGTAAATATTAATAGGGAATATATGAACTGTAACATGGTATGTCAAACTTTAAACTGTATTAGAAAATAGCAATCATGAGAGATGGAAAATGCACTTTATGATAATATTTCTGGCAATTATGCAATGGATATAAATAGGTTACTCTCTCCCTCTCTTGATCGCTCTCTCTCTCTCTCTCTCTCTCTCTCTGTCTCTTCCCTCCTTTTTCTACGTTTCCGCTCCCCCCATACAGAGTAGATTAGAGAAATGGTAGTTGAGGGAGATGATGAATGTCTTTTAGAGTGTGTATGTAGGTCAGCAGTAGATTGGGCTGTGCAGTGTCCTTATACTCTATATAGAAGTCCAGGGTTCAAATGGAGATCTGCTAATTAATGACAGGCCTGGGCATGGCGGGGGAATCTGAACCTCGGCGAACTCCAGTTTATCTAAAGAGCAAAGTAAACTACAGGTAGTCATTCCTACAGCAGGGCTTTGTGGCCTGTGTTCTTGTGCTCGCACTGTTTCATTGCTTTATTCCGTCATGCTGTCTTAACGGACACACCCTTGATGGTTTAATATGTACAGTACATTTCATAGTTGTGATGGCATCAGGCTGCTGGATTCACAGTGTGGTTCAGAGACGATCACTCGCTCTGTACAGGAGCTCCTGCTCACTCTCCATGCAAGAGCCAATTGCTGGCAAGACCAAAAATGCTGTTAGCAGCAAAACACTTTAATGCAGTTTACAACTGTGGAATTAACTAATGATTAACTATCACCACCGGTGCACAAGAAAACAACCAGTTGATCAGTGGAAAGGTGGTGGGCAAATGAAACTCTCCAGCAATGCTTTAGGAGCCTTTAGATGTTTGGTTTCTAAAAGGAAGCAGATATGAGATCAGTTCATCTGCAAGAGTTTGCCTTGCAGTAACATTGCTGTACAGAAGAAGGCTGAAAGCTGACAGTCATGACAGTGGCATCCTCTGGCATTGGAATCAGTTCAATTAGGTCACAAAAGCTGTAGGTCATTTTAGTCTCTCGTTCACTACCTCAACCGCACTTTTGCTGACAGATTGATGCAAACAGGGATTAACCACGACGTGAACAAAGCGACATTTGTAATGCACCTAAGACTTTGCTCTACTGCATACAAACTGGAAATTGTTCTCCTTCTTCTCAAACATGAGGTATGACAACCTGAGTTCCTTTCGAACAAAACAGGCACAGACATTGCCTGGCTCCTCCAATCAGAGGAAGAGGAGGAGTTAAGAGGTACATCTGTCTAAACAGGTCCAATTATTCTTCAAGTTCAGGATTCTAAGGACTTAAATTCCTTGGTAGTGTGTCCAAAAGTTTGCTGTAGTGAGAAATAAAAGTTAGTGAGTCAAAACAGAAGTTTTTACGACCTCACTGTTTTGTCTCTGTTCTGGCTTGATCTTTAGAATATCCACTCACTGTCAGAGTAAATCACAAAATGCCCTGTAATACTTAATGAGGGCTACAAGAAACTCAGCCACAAATACTAAAATCAGTAGATATGACAACATAATCTCTTCAAAGTTTGATCTCATGTCTTTTCTTATAGCACCAAAGTGGGATCCTGTGACTAAACTGCACATGCGAGTTTGTTTGGATGTAAAGATGTATAGGTGGGTGTAATTGTGTGTGGTTTACATTCCTGTTCTCTAATGTTGAGTATCTGACATTTGACATATTCTGTCTGTCTGTGGATGAAGTTTAGGTATCTACTCTCAACAGCATCTCAATTTGAATATAAAAAAACCCAACAATATAAGGAAGTCTTTATACATTCAGGTCAACCTGGAATCACAGGTTTTAGTAAAACTAAAAGAAACCGGGTGTGACCATGTGTAAACTAACCATAATGGAGACTAATCACAGAAATTCAGTAATGTAATGCAGATTGAAAGCTTCCAGCAGGTGTTTCAGATTAAGTCTCAGTTGAAAACAATAAGGGAAAAATCACGAGTTAGTAAAATTCATCATCGGTATCTTCTCAGTATTTGACCCAACAAGATAACCTTTTCATTTATGGCCTACACTAATAGTTGTGGAGACTGAATTTACTGATATCAAAACAATTAAAAGAGGGACCATTTCAAACTCCAATCTCCTTGCTCTGGGTGTGTATCAGGTAATGAACTAAAGTGTGAGGGCTCTGCAATGGAAGCAAACATCTGAAAACAGAATCCAAAAAAACCCTGGCTAAGAGAGAGGAAGTTCTAACTTCTCCTCTGAGTGCCCCAGGGCACAATACTCAGACCTACACAACTTAACACAACTTTAAAAATACAGCAGAATTTCAGTCACAAAATATCAATTTTTCACAATTTCTCCCCAAACAGATTATCTATCCACAGTTCTTTCCGGTCTTTTTTTCCCCCATTTTTTTTTTTTTGTCCTTATTTTGTTGAAATATTTGGCCATGATTTTAGCTCCAACCCTGTCAATTCTTCCTCTCTTTCATTCATCCATTCATCTATTCATTCTCACTTTTCCTTTCCTTCCAATTTTTGTTGTTCTCCTCCCCGTTCCGGCCTATCTCTAGCCCACCTTTTGAGGGTTGGTGGCACGGACCCCTTGCTCATATGTGATTCGCTGGCTGATGAGATACTGGGCTGCCTGTGTTGCCGCTGGTGACCCTGTGATGGTCACTTTGCGATTGCGTGTGCCTGGAATGAACTCTCCCTTCTTGGAGATCTGAATTCGTGCCCCTGTCAGCTCCTGATACTCCACCAGAGTCTTGCCACCCTTTCCCAAGATGGCACCAACCAAGTTCTCTGGCACAGCAATCTCAACCACCTCCTTTCCACCTTCTGCCAGCTTCTCTGTTCCTAGCAGAGATGATGCCACCAGTGGGGATGAAGGGTTCAGGTACCCATTAGATGCCCCTGTGGCGGCTGCTAGAGAGCCCAGCGAGAAGCCCCCTAAGCTATGTGATGCAGGGTGACCGCCCCCTCCAGAAGCCTCACTGGCATATGTGGCAAGCAGGTTGGCAGCAGCTGCAGCAGCAGGATTGGCACTAGCTGCAACAGCAGCAAGAACTCCAGATGCAGCGGCCGGGTTGAGGCCTAGCCCCAATGTATTGGTGTTGTAGCCATAACTGGCCAAAGTGTTCAGGGCAGACGTAATGGCAAGCAGATCATTACCAGAGAAACTAGACATAGCGGTAGGGAAACCTCCCATGCCTGCAAGGCCCGCCTGGCCAAGCAGTGTGGAGGCCGTAGCTGCCGCCGCGGCATTGGGTAAGACCTCTGTAGAGTTGGCAAAGGGGGAACCGGTAGGGTTGGAGTTTGCCACGGGACCAGTGATGTTAGAGTAACTGATATTGAGACAGCTACTGCTCTGTGGGTCCTCCTGTATCTTCTGAACAATGATCTCCACAGCCTTGCGGTTCTGCTCTGGCTCCCCGCTCACCGTCACAACGCGCTCCTGAAGATTGATGCCCTCAGGCTTCTGAGAAAGCTGCACCCAGGCTCCTGATTGCTCCATCACAGCCTTAACTGTAGCTCCACCTTTACCGATGATGAGCCCAGCAGTGCTATTGGGCACGATCAGTTTAGCCTGTGGAGGAGGGGGAGTGTCACTTTGATTGAGGAACAGAATTACATGCATGAGACTGCATACAGCCCCCAAAATAGACCCTGTAATAAACTCAAATGTGTCCGTGCTGGTTGTATGGATGCATGTTTTCTGTGCTCACTTTTTGAATTTCTGACAATGTTGAAATGAATGGCTGCAATATGCTTAAGGAACTGCATTTACAGTATGTAACTCTGTTTGCTTGTATATGTTTAAGAGTTTCTAATAGCGTGTGTGTGTGTGTGTGTGAATTAAGTCAGTGCTTATATCAGCCATTTGTTGATCCCTAGTCTTACATTGCAGCTGCTCTCTCTCTCTCACTCCCTCTCTATTTCTCATTCTGCCAGGATCAAGCAGGTAAAAATAACCCACTGCTCTCACACTTTGCTGCCCCCCTCAGCCACTCTTTCCCTGGGGGAACAACCACCAGACTGTCCTGCCCTCTGCCTTCACTGGTCTGGTATATATGCCTAAAGTTTCCAGTGTTGCTGATCTTCAGATAGCTGTTAGTGTCTGTGCTGTCATTCCATAATAAAATTGAAAGTACATTACTAGACTAAAATGTGGTTCAGGGGAATAACTGATTTGCACATTTGATTCTGATTTTTACAACTGCATAAAAGTCTGATGTCACATTTTAAATAACACTAACTAGTAACATACATATAGTACTGTGCAAAAGTTTTAGGCAGTTGTGAAAAATGTTTCATAGTGAACAGGGCTTGACATTAATGCTTGTTCGCTTGTCCGGGACAAATGGATTTTTGAAGGGGCAAGCGGAAAAAAAAACTGGCTGTATTTGTGATATAGCCTAGGCTTGTGTCATTTATTGCAAAGTTCATATTCTTATTCTGCTGTTGAAAATATTCCAGAGCACACAATTTTATAATTCACTAGCGATAGTAATAGCTGCGCGTTGTTTGACTGACAGGTGGCTTATGTGTGTGCACTGAACATGCGCGTGTGCTCAGAGAAAGCTAGTGGTAAAGCGAATACGTGCCTGAATGATCAAAAACATTTCAAAATTCCGCCGAAATGCCCATCTTTGTGAGGTATTCATGTAAACACAGTGAGTTATGTCTAAAGTGAATGTAAACAGTGGGGTAAAAGCAGATTTGTGTCAAAATGTTGGACTTGTAAGTGTAAATGTAACCTCATAGACCTGCTGCTGTCTAGTGTGACGTTAATATTAATCAAACAACCATAACAAGAAAACAAGAAAACCATTCACTGCTCTTGGCTGGAGAACTTTATTAGCTTTAAAAAGTATTACTCTATTCTAACCATACAGTAAAGACCAGTAGTAGTTATGTCGCATTTCATTCTGAATGTTTACTTGAATCCTTGATACTGCTGTTAAAAACTTTTAAAGCTGTTAAAAAAAGCATTATTATTTGTTTTTTGTTCTAGTATTTTTTTTTTTTATTTCTATTCATTGCTGCTTTTTTATTGTTTTGTTTTTTTTACTGACTGTTTACTAGTCTTGAATAATTACTTGAGAACTTGAAACAATAATTACATAATTAACAAATTAGTTAGTATTATTATTTGTTGTGGTATTGAAGCTGGTATCAAGAATAGTACAATCTCACTACCAACTACTGAAAGTTTGGTATTTTGGTAAATTTGTGACTATGTATGTATTGTGCATGGTACTGTAGATCTTGCTGCAATAACATGATGAAAAAGTAGATCTTATTCCATAGTGGCTGTGAGCACCCCTGCTGTAAATGATGGCGATGGAGGCTTTTCTTTATTTGACTACCGTTCATAGCATAATATAACTACAATATGACAATAGCCTTCTCCCCTACCCAGTAGAGTTTACATTTCTGTCGCAGAGAATCGAGTTGATTGCATAGGCATTCTATTAGGTTGAGCATCAGTCGTAATTTTAGAAAACATTAAACAGAAACTTTGACATGTTACTTGAGCATGTAACTATTACTTAAATGTGTTTTTTCTCTCCGGACAAGTTTTTTTTTCTCGGAAGTGAATGACCACTTGTCAGTGCTTAATGACGAGCCCTGGTGAGGATGTTTTCAAAAGTAATGTCAGTAAAAAAATATAATATCAACGACCCTGCACTCTGACCCCAGCCTAGCTGGGATATGTGAAAAAGAAGAATTTCACTGTATATGTGCAAATGTATAATGTGTGATAAATAAAGAAAATTATTATTAATTATTATTAATTATTAATTATTAACTTCATAACAAATACCTATGCCTTTAAAACAGCACCAATTCTCCTAAGTAAACTTGAGCACAGTTTTTCAAGGTTGTTTGCAGGTAGATTGCTGCAACCTTCTTGGAGAACTTGCCACAGTTAAGTTTTTATGTTGTCTCAATTTCTTCTGTCTCTTCATGTAATCCCAGACTGATTCAGTAATGTTCTTTGGGGGCCATGCCATCTGTTGCAGGACTCCTTGTTCTAATTCTTTTCTAATTTATTTGCAAAAGGAATGTTTTGAAATCTAAAATGTATACTTACTATTAACAACAATGTGCCTTATACTTTTGCACAGTACTGTATATGTTGGGATTTTGGACATTGTGGAGTAGTGGTAAAGAAGCCTCACAAACCAACCTGTTTAATGCGGTCTGGGTTAACAGTAGTCTGTGGCTGGAGAATGCTCACTGGCTCAGTCTTTTGACTGCTCTGAGGCATCTCACGAACTTTTTCAGCGATAAAGTTATGGACTCCATTCAGCGCTTCCACCGTACCCTGAATCAAACAAACACGCTCTGTCGTACCTGAGAAAACACACGTACACATACATGAACAATCATATATGCAAATATAAAAACACATAATATTAGTATATAGAGTGCATGTGTAACAAAAGTATGTTTAAAGCCTTACATATCAAGTAAACTAATATTATAAATAATTTGGACAGACCAACTGTTGTGGTTTGATGCTTCACAATAAAAAAATAAAAATCAATGTCATGGAAACAAAAATATCAAACAATTAAATTCTTTGTTCAATATAATATACACATGTAGTTGCACATACAAGTCTTTCACAATCTGCAAGAAAAATCTGAGATTATAAAAATCTTTTTAAAAAGTTTTTTCAGTACTGCCCTGAAGAAGCTATATAACAAATATTTAAGTAAGGTAAAATAATAAATGAATGAATTTACCCACATTATCCTGTTCAGAAGGTGTTGCCTCTGCAAGGGTGTAAACATCTGAACAGGATAATTTGGGTTACTTAATTGATAATTTTGTCTTGTGGAATACATGTAAATGTGTGTATGTATCTGTTTTTTCAAATAACTTTATTTCGCCATTGCTAAATGATCCAAAATTATAAACATATTGCTAATTCTGTATGTTAATGTATGAGCAGAACAGTATAAGAAAGAGTTGTAACACGGGGGGGGGATGAATGAATTTTTGTCTGCATGATATAGTTCATCCTGAATTCTTCAAATTCTGAACATGAAATTCTGAACTCCTCTCTAACCATATCACTCCCACAGGACACATCACACAAATGTTCAAGACACACACACACACACTACTAATCTCTGGCATATCACTGCTCTGAAGCAGTCAACCTGTCCAGAATACTGTAGTAACTGTGAGAGAACCCACAGAGGTCTTGCTGGGCTGGAACCAGTTTTCCATGGCCAGAGAGATGAAATCTACGAGTTCCTGTACACAATCCACTGCGTACTGTCAACCTAAATTCAGGTTAGGATCTGTTCAGTCTAGTGGTGGAAAGTATCATTCAGTGTCCTAAATATACTGTCATGATCATCTTCTATTTCATTTGGAGGTTAGAGAGATGGGATTTAGGGGTATGCAGGTTGTTGGTAGTGTGTGTTTGTTTCCGGGCAACAGTGCAAAGAGATGGCCGTGCATGTGCGCTCCAACACACATGCATACTTGACAAGCGTTTGTTCCTTGGCTATGCTCCTCTGCTTTTTTACCACCAGATTGAGTATCACACATCTGTTCCACAAAAACTTGTTCTTATCTGAAGCACAGCGCACACACCAAAGCAGAGTGTGTGTGTATGACTCAGGTTTTGCCTACATTGGGGGGACCACACAAGGAAAGTAAAACCTTAAAAAAAAAACTTGATTAGAAAAAATGGCTTAATAAGCATACTAAATAATGTCTTAATGAAAATTTTAAAATGTAGAAAGGTTTGTGTGAGGGTTAGGTGTGGGGACAGGGGACAGAAAATATTATTAACTCAACAAAAGTGACACTAACTCTCCTCCAGTTTCAACGTTTGCTCTTAAATATCTTTGAAGGCGTACATATAAAACAAACATGCTCCAATAAAGCTCACACTAGTGGGTGGGTGTGTGTGCAGTGTAAAGTTTAGTCCTTCTCTTTCTTTTAGGAGGTGTGGTTTGTGGTAAATGTCTGAAGTTAAATAAGCTTTAATAAGAAAAGACTGAATTGTAATGTACATGTGCAAGTGTGACAGGCTACAGTGTGTGTGTATGTTTGTGGTAAAGGACACACTGGCTGGAATAAAGCCGCTCAGCTGTAGGTGAATTCTTTTTATAGCTCTCTTGTGCACCAGAGAGTTTAAATGTTTCCCTTTCAGAGTCTTATAAGACAAATGAGGTCTAGAAGAGAAGCTGCTATTATTTTAGAGACATGAAGGATTGAGGATGTGCTGGTGTGTGTGCCAGAGCAGCATCGTGTTGTTGTTCTGTATATTACGTTGTGTGGTACTATGATGTTGTGCTGTTAGTATAGACACACTGAACAGAAGTGAGTAGGGATACGGTATGTTAAAATTGTTCTAAATTTACAGTGGGTTGAAAGGTAATTTGCGAAGAAATGTGTGTGTTAGTAAGCTGGTCTCAAGATAGTTTTAGCTGTAAAATGTGTGTGTGTTTAATGAATGAAAACATACAGTAGCTATTTACAGACAAATTATGTTCTCAATATTCAGCTGTACGCTTCACAGCTGTGAAACACAACACGCACACACACACACATTTTCTCTCATGTTCTCACATATTTCCCCTGCCCATAGACACATTTTACACTGTCATTCTATGCCGATTTTATTTTTTCTGGCTACAATATAAAGCAGCTTTTTAATGACACATGGTGTAAAAGATACAATAGTCAATGACACAAAAATTCCAACACCTGTAAACAAATGTAAACACACTATTCTACCACGGTGGAGCTCTGAGCCATCAGTCAGACCTACTGCATTTACAAGCTGGTTGCTCTTTAAAGACTTTTCAGCTTGCAAAAAGAAATTTCAGCATACAAAAATCAGCTTATGTAGAAAATCAATGGCTGTCAGTGAGAGTGAAGATTGCTTATAAATTTTCCTTAATCCTTCCATTGCAAAACTCTTTCAGTCTTAAAAATAAAGGTTCCAATTACAATCTAAAGTTGTCTTATAGCCTGTTGTCATAAGAGGACCTCTTATTTCTATTTTCTAATTTCTATTTCTATGTTCAAAATAACTTTTTATTCTCTAGTTGTTTAGAAAACCAATTATGTGCTGGTGCTTTAAAGCAGTTATTTCCAAAAAGGGGTACATGTACAGATAAAAACCAATAAAACGGAACAATTAATGAATCTCGTGATTTTTTCAGTATGTTACTTATTCAAATAATTAAAAAGGCTACTGTAATCATATAAATGACCATGCTAAATGACATCCAGTATAATAGGAGTTTAATTTGAGGAACAGAATTGTGGTTTGATGTCAATGAGGATGTGGGTACTTGAGCCTAATTGAGGTTTGGAAAAAAAACACAGAAACCAATATGCTGATCTGAACCATGTAATATAAATAACTTTTGCCCAGATCCAATTCAAGAACCCTATACAGTGAAAAATACTTGAAGCATCTTATTTTCAAGACCATTTAGTTTGAATTAGAGTTCTGCATGGGCCCATTAATTGTGACATCTGTTCCACAGTAAATAAAATGATTTACGGTAACTGTGAGGATTTATAACATAGATCTAATAACAAAGAATAAATAAAGTAGATGAGGCATAGAGGAGTGTTTTATTTATAATAAACTAAAAAGCGCTAAGCTCTGAAATGTGAGATGTGCATCATCAATAAAGCCAGACCAAAGATGTGCGCTTATATGCACGATACCTGGGTAGAAGTCTTTGGATTTGGACAGTTTGATGGTGGCTCCAGTCTCTTTCTGAAGCTGGACGATGGTCTGTCCCCCTTTACCGATGATCGAACCAGCAGCATAGCTGGGAATCAACACCTTCAGGAAATATTCACCCTCCTCTGCACACACATACAGACACACACACAAACACACACACACACACACAAAGAGACAAAAAGTTAGAGATGAAAGAATCTTTACAGTGAATATTTTAACCAAATTTCACTGAGACTTGTATTTACACTTTTTTGGAAATTACCAATCAGAACTTAAAAACAAATGAACAGTTCTGAGGCAAACATCCATAAGAGTAATAACTTAATAATAATAATAAATAATTCGTATTATTGTAAAATAGGTAGTAATTAGTAATAATAATCATATTTATTGTTATTATTATTATTATTATTATTAACAATAAATGTCAATAATTATTTCAATATCACAATATTTCTTTTTGTTGTTATTGATGTGCATTTTGTCGTTGTTTTATTTAACTCAGAGGGTTTTTGGGATGTGTTACACAGTTCTGTAGTAAGATTATATAACAGTTTGCAAACCTTGTGAAGTCAACCAGAGGCTACTCGAACATAGCATTATTACCTCACTACGGATCCTCATTTTGAAACATTATATCTACTAAACATGAGAGAGTAGTATGATTCTTTTGTTCACTTTCTCTTTTTCTCTCTCTGATGAGTTCCTACGGATTCTGCCTTTGTCCCACTTTCACCCCATGCAGAGCTAAAGTGACCTGCTTTGGGTTGGTAGAGGTCTAAATTTAACCAAACAGTCTCCGCGTTTTGTGTCCTTCACTGTCTTCTTCACCATCTCACTCTCTCTCTCTCTCTCTCACACACACACATACAAAGGGTCAGCTGTCTGAAAAACCACTCATCCTCTGAATCATCGTACAGTTTCAGAGGCAGAAGTTTGAGGTTTAAAAAGTATGGGGGGCCATGGGCTTGTGGGTAATTGCCTGGAAGGCTGTACAGGCAGGAGCATATGGATACTAAATCCTCAGATTTGTCCTGAAGAACCCAGCCAACAGCGCATAAGTCAGTCACAGGTTCCCGGGGGGGACGAGGCTTCCCTCTCCCCCTACATTAGACTTTTCAAAACACAACATAAGGCCCAGAGTGCATTACTAATCCAAGGGAAGTTCAGAGGTTTACACATTATAGAGATTTCAATATTGAGTTAGTCATCAAACAAAACCTTTGATGCTAAAAATTCAAACAATTTCCCATCATGACCTCTATGACATCACAATGACGTCAAGCTGCTCAAACCATGTTGGATATCCGATACGGCCTGGCGGGCCTGCTACAACATTGTGATGGCACAACTAAAACAAACCTTTTGAATTGACTTGCAGCAAAAATGGTATTTTAGATTATTTTCAATGCATTAGTATTTTGTGTAGAAGTATGTGTACTAAAGGGAAAAGTGTGTTCTGTGTTTGTGTATTAAATCTGTGTCTTTTGGAGACTGTAGTAAATCCGAGCAATAAGATGGGTTTCACAGACTCAAATGCCCCCAATCTCCAGCAGCTGACCCTGTACCACTGCAGAGGAAGAAGAAAGAGGGAGGGAGAGACACAAGACAGAAAAAGAGAGAGCGAGAGACTGCAGGATGTAAACAGGATAAGAGCAAAGATGCTAATAATAAACAAAAGAAGCCAATGGTAAAAAAATGTGTGAAGGAAGAGTAAAAGGAAGAAGCTGAAAAAAGACAGGATGAAAAAGATTTGTCAGGAAAGAAGATGGGAATATTCTACTAGAAGGAAAAGATTATTCCAGACCCAGAGTGTGGTGGAGGAATACAGTAACTAGGAGATGATAGGACAGATCAAGAGAAGAGAAGAGAAGAGAAGAGAAGATGGGAGGGGAGGCAGGGAGAAGGTGAAAATATTATGGTCTCTAAGCAACTCTGATTGACTGTCCAACAGGAATGCTTGAAACATTCCAATCACACTGAAGTCCGCTAAATAGCATGGTGCAGAACAATGCTTTCACCTGTACACTACTGCTGCTGTGAGTCATTTGATAGGGAACAACTGTGAGGTTCTTTCAGAAACACAACACGCTCTCATTGGAAGGCCAGTCTCGTCAATACTGTTTGTAATCAATCGTCCTATCCAGACAATCCCATTAATACCATAAAATAAGAGAAATCTAAAAAATGTAATTGTCTGCTCAGGCATATATAATCAAGCCAAGAGTGGGAGGGCCTTTTAGTAGATGGCACCAGTATCAAAGCAAACATTAGCTTCAGTTGTAATACGTAATCAGGTCAAACAGGGAGACAGAAAGAAAGACAGACAGAAAAAAAGACAGAGAAAAAGAAAGAAAGAAAGAAGCTCACACACAGTACAAGTTGCTTATATGCAGCTGAATGTGCAATGCACAGTTAGAAAGATACCCGAGCAGAATTTAAATGGAAAAGACAATTCGAGAAAAACACAGAGGGACCCAATCGTTCACATTTCCACACATTCCTATGGAAGTGCATGACACAGTGGAAAAGGCTAAATTAAAAACTGTATTCCTGTCTCTGTTATATAGATCTCAAAGCTGTTATCTGCAGCACTGCTAATCTTTTGTTCATCCCTCTCTTTTTTCTTCTCTTTTTCCATCTCTCTCTGGCTGATTTGCTCTGCTCTGTGCTCAGTCACAAAAAAAACAACAAAAAAAAAAAAAAAATTGTTATGAATAAGTGCAAATGTCACAGGGTGAAGATTTATTATTCTCTTCACTGGAACTGACCTCATGGTTTCTTAACACACTTGCAACATCCAACAAATGCTTAATCTCATAAAGGCATCATACACTCTCATATAAAAATGCTCACACGTATTCGCAAGGACACAATGACCACCATCTCCCTCTGTAGGGCCCTTGAAAGGGAGTAGTGAACATGATGAGGATCTGATGCAGCCGTGCACAGAGGCTCAATCTGTACCTGTCCTCTGCAGCACTCCAGGTGCGCATTAGAATACGCATTACATCATTGTCTCACCCGACTCGATGCTCCCTTCCACACATACGATTGACAGGTAATGATAGGATTTCAGTCCACGATGCTCGCTGCAGCCGTGGTTCACACAAACACACACACATGCAGAGCCGGGCAGATCCCGATCTTATCAATGACCAGTCTGTTAAATGGGAGGGTGCGAGTGTGAATGGAATGAATGCAGACACTGTTATGGGGACGGTTTAATGAGGGCAGTTTGCAGGGAACAGAGGAAGAGGACAGGACGCAGTGTCCATGATGGAGGTTTTTGAAGAGAGCAGCCGGAGGGATGCGAGAAGAAATAAGGAGCGAGTAAGTTCATATGACATACAAACAAAGTAAGAAAATGGAAGGGCAATCAGGGCTCTCGTAATCACTGAAGTACGCCGCACCACGACGTACCAAACGCAGGAACCAAATCTCTGAATCTCACTGTACATACTAGCAGCCGTTTTACAGAGTGGTGACGGCGTGGGGACTGTTTGACCTTGGCCAGCAAGGAGCGAAAACTTCACTCTCTCCATCATAGCTGGCCATCTATCGCCTCACAATGGTTTCCACAACGACTTCGAGACGAAATTCCGAAGGCAGAAAGAGCCAATGGGAAAGAGCTGCTGTCAGTTACCTGTTGTTAGAAGGGAAACCTAGAGCACATTCTTATGCAGCACTGATTTCAGAATGGCGCTTTGGGAGCACTGCTCTCCCTGCTTGCGGCAATGATGTAAGACCACTGGTGTAACAGGTTTTCAGCAGTGAGAGTCTGAGTAAATAATACAATCTGTTGCTGCTGTTTGCCAGCGAGCCATTCTTACACAGTTGCTAATGCAGTCAGACACTTACGGGCTGAAACCTATGATTACACACACAACATACAGTGTGAAGAGAGTGTCATGCAAACACAGAGAAGGAGTGGGTCAAGAAGAATTGCATTGTTAAACCACCACACCCCCAGTAACACTCACAAACACACACATTCTGCATGTGAAAAGGAGGGCCTGTCCTAGGCACACTGCAAGGACAACCAAGCCTCCCCTTCCCAGAGAATGAATGAAGAGACGCCAGCAGAAGACAGGAGAAGAAAGGGCGAAAGAATGGAGAATGAAAAGAAAAACTGTCAATTCGTCTGCACGCACCTCTCTTGCATTCAACAAGTCAACAAAAGGGGACAGAATCTCTTACCCATTCTGCTGTACTGTGCTGGTGGCGGGGTTCAGATAGCCATGGATGCGGAGAGGCTGTACCAGTGAGCGATGCCCGACTGCAGGCTGATCATAGGAGCTCTGCTGCCGTCAAGGAATGTGGCCAGTCAACCTTTTTCCCCAGGTTCGTATCCGAGAGGGGGACAACGTCAGCGCATCCTCCCCTCCATACCCGCAGTCAGCCCCCGTCTCTCTCTCTATTCCCTCTCTCTCTTTTTCTCTGATTGTGTGTGATGGTAATGCAATTGCCGTGTGTTTGTGTATGAGTGTTTGAAGCGGAGAGGCTTGTATTGTTCAGGCAGAGAAGGACTGACGGGGGAATCTTCCTACTGCATCACCCTCTGCTTTCCTTCTCATCCATATTCAGCAAGAGCTCCAGCCCTGTGCTGCATTCTACAGAGAGGCACCTAGCGTGTCCAATCACCCAGCACCCCTCCCCAGCGTCTCACACACACACACACACATACACACCAAGGCTTTCTTCCTCTTTGCCCCCCCCCCACCAACACCACTTTGACGCAGCACTATAAAAGACGTAGCGCCTCGCTCACTTTTGGTTGAAATATGAAAAGGTAGAATGGAGGGAGGCTGCGGAGAGCCAACGAAAGAGAAAGAGTGAGAGAAAGTATGAGGGAGTGACCTTGCGTGAGCGGAGAGGAGGTATAGATCAAAAACAGGGAGGCGGTGGGCTCCTTGGATGGCCATGTTGGAAACAGTGAGCGAGAGAGAGAGAGAGAGAGAGAGAGAGAGATATTTGAAAATGGCAAAAAGGATCTGCCGCAGAGCGCCACGGGGCCGGCCAACTGAATTACTGCCTATAAATCCTACGATGCTATACCTAACCGGCATGGGTGTGCATCTGTGCATGGTGAGGGAGGGTGTATATGTGTGGTCCCAGGGTCATACTTCATTTGCATAGTAGCTTTTTTCAGTTGAAGTTGATAAATTCTCTACATATTCATAGAGGTATATTGACACGCTCTGCTCGGTGTCCAGGAGACAAAATGCAGAGAGTAGAGATGCTCCTGTTTAGGCAAACTGATCACGTTCAACACATCCTCTGGACATTCTAGAATACATACGCCCTCTCTCTCTCTCTAGCCCCTCCTCTCCCCACCACCTGCCCAATTCACAGTCAACTCACGTCACCACACACTGCAAGGGCACCTGTGTCCTTCTCTCCCTCTCTTTCTCTCCCTCTCACACCTTTTGATCTAATACTGAACCACACAAAAACACACCAACATAAATAGCTCTGCCAAAGCCTCCATTAGCAACATTAACATACCATTTCAATTGCATGTGGTAAGAGGCCACACACACATACATAATGTACACACACAAAGTAACTGCATGCGCACTGGAGAAATTAGCATCAGCAATCAATGGCTGTTTAAAAAAAGGAGGGCATAAAAAGGGATCTCAGTCACTGACCATCCTGTTCTTCACTCTCTTCAGGTCAAAGGTCATGCAGGGGGAAGGGAGTGTTCATTGATAGGATTATGTTTTAATTAACAAAGCCAGTAAGGTGGATGGATATAACTGATTGATGGGCCGAACTGCCAATGAACAAAGGGATAACTAACTGAGTGAGCACATAAAAGACTAATCTGTAAAATGTGCTTAATGAAATGTCTCCATAAAAGCTCACACACATGATGTGTGTTAATAATACACCAAAGGTAACATTCCCACAATACAAATCTAGGTGTAGTTCTATGTTTTGTATATTATAATCATTTATCATATTATAATTTACTAATGCACTACATTAATATTCTACTGATATTCTTAAAGGTTTTCAAACCTTATACAAGTTGTAATATATTCAAAATATCTTCTGGTCTACACATGACTATAATGCACAATCACCAACAACAAAACGAAACAGTGACATTTAAATAATTATTCATATTTATTATAAATAATAATTAGTAGTATTATAAATATTGTAGTGTATTATTGCTATTTTCAATAATAGACTAAAAATAAATAATACAATCATAGTAATGAAAGTAACTACGTATTAAATAATAAAAATTGTAATTGTATAGTTGCCTTTATATGATGCAGCCTACATTTTGTCACTAGAGCAAAGTCAAAAATACTGAACTGTATCAGTATTAATTATACACACATATAATAAGCAGTAGCAAAAGTTTGTATATGTAAAAGCTCCAGAGGTCGGTGCCTCAACGAAATCAACTCATAAACCCTCAATGCAACACTTGACTCACCTCATTTGAGGTCAAGCTCTCAGCACTGATAAACAGTGTAGCCTACATAGTCTTAACAGCGCGCGCGCATGTTTTCCTAAACTCTTGCTGAATTTTGTAGGGTGATGTCGGTCCAAACTCTCGCTGGACAGCTGCACTGAATCACCCACAGCGGGAGCCGCTGCCCCACGGATCACGGTCAACCACAGCAATAATCACATAAATGTACACACAACTTGACTGAAACTTTTTGTTTTTCGTCCTATCCAAAACTTCCAGATACGCGCGCGCTCACGCATGCACGTCTTTAAAGTGGGCATAGCTACACAACTTTCTGTTTCTCTCGTGACCTTTTCTGCTAGTATTTAAAGAGCAATGACTCACACCACCATGAAGAAATGGAATAAGATCAGATCTTATTATGAACCTGCTAAAAACACACCAAGCAAACCTATTCTTGACTCATGCTTAAAGTTATAAACGTCTATTAAGTGTGTTGTTGTTCTGTTTTGTCCTCAAGTAACTTACAATACCATCTAATGTCAACCTTTTAAAATCAAAACAGTCCCTAATTATCTTTTGGATATGTATAAAGAAGCTCCGCGTGACGGAAAGGAATTCAATCTTTTTGTTCCTACTGGAGTCTGTTTCTGCATATGAATAGGGACTGAACTAAAGCAGCATGTGCGCTTTCTCCCTTTCATTCATTTTCTGCTCAATTTAACTTGACTCCCAGAGGAGCGACCACCACCAACCAAACATCACCCACCGGGTCAGACAGGGTCAGGCTGGACAGATGCGAGCTGAACACCAAGAGTCGGGTAAACCGGTCTGGTTTATTGTGTACAATATTAATTTATTCTAAACGCAAATGAGCACAGGCACTGCTGTCTTTTAATTTCACGTGTCGTAAAACGGCTTATTACTATGCACAGCAATTTCTAAACTCAAAAATTCCTTGATCATTTTCAGTCTTATAATTTATAGTGTTATAGTACAATTACTTTGATATGCAAGTCTAAATCTAGACCACGCTACACTCAATCTGACTCTTGTTGTTCGTTTGACAGACTTATTTAGAGCAGCAGGCCTGATCACTGATTGAGCACCCGTGAATTGTCAGTCTTACCGCCGGTGTTGGAGCGCTTGCTGCTGCTCGCTTCGGTCGGTGTTTCCAGTGGTCTCTTTCGGGAATCGGAGGTGTCCGAATCCACGTGTGGTGACTGTGAGAGGTGCTGAGGAGTGGAGAAGATCCCGTTCTGCTGAACTGCCCCGCCAGTCATCATTTTGTAACCCGGCCGGAGTTTACACCGCGATACAGCACCGAAACCCGCTTTAAAACGGACAGCGTCTCCTCTTCGAGCTGTCCGTATGTTTCTTGGACCTTAAAATGTAATAAAAAATGCCATGCTGCATGTGTGTCTCGTTTCTGCCTCGCTGTCTACTATTGCCCCCGAGAAATGCGGCGCATTAAAGCTCTAAATATAAAAATCCATTCAGTGAAGTCTATTCATTAGCGCGCACCCGACACTTGAGACGTCTCTGTGTATTTAACGAACGCTATCTCTTTACACACTCACGCGCAGCGAAATCATTACCTCGCGCCGACCAACTACGAAAACATAAACAAAAAACGAGATTCACGCGCAGAACAAGAGAGTTCAAAACGTGATTGTTTAGCTTTCCTTGTTCCAGTCTCGGTGCAGATGGGGCAGTTTTTGGACGGGGTGTGATGCTGTTGTCGCTATCAGCTCGTTTGTTTTTGAGTATAAGAGATTTTGTTTCAGAGATGTGAGTCTTGGCCAGCGCGCGCCTGCTGCTCGGGTGACAGAGCTCTCGCACAGCTTCCCTGGACCAATTGTGATCCAGAGCGCTAGAGCCCTCCTGACGTCACGGGCCGCATCCTCCAAAGAGTTTTCAAACGTTACAACTTTGGGACTCAATAGTTTTAAAACTAGCTTTTTAAATGAACTGTTAATTAATTTTTTTATTTAATTGTATTGTATACATTCTTTGATCAGCCAATCAAAAGACTTTGACGCTTTCTCTGCCTGTCAATCATTTTGCACGTACTCATAGTGTAGTAATTGATGCGAAAAATGGGATAGTTCACCCAAAAATGAAAATTCTCTCATCATTTACTCACTCTTATGACATCCCAGATGTGTATGACTTTCTTTCTTCTGCTGAACACAAACGAAGATTTTTAGAAAAATATCTCAACTCTGTAGGTCCATACAATGCAAGTGAATGGTAGCTAGAACTTTGAAGGTCCAAAAAGCATATAAAAGTAGCATAAAAGCAATCAATAAGACTCCAGTGGTTAACTCTATATCTTCAGAAGCGATATGATAAGTATGGGTGAGAAACAGATCAATATTTAAGTCTTTTTTTTTCTTTTCTTTTTTTAAATTGTTTTATAAATATCCACTTTCACATTCTTTTGTTTTTGGCGATTCGCAATCACCACCTACTGGGCAAGGAGGAGAATTTATAGTAAAAAAAACAAACAAAAAGGACTTATATATTGATTTGTTTCTCACCCACACCTATCATATTGCTTTTGAAGATATTTAACCACTGGAGTCGTATGGATTACTTTTATGCTGCCTTTATATGCTTTTTTGATCTTCACATTTCAGGCCACCATTAACATGTATTGTATGATCTTACAAATCTTTGTTTGTGTTAAACAGAAGAAAGTAAGACACATCTGGGATAGCATAAGGGTGAGTAAATGATGAGGGTTTTTTTTGGGGTGAACTATCCCTTTAATGCCATATTCAGATTCATAACAGTTGTCAGCTGAGGGTGCTATTTAACTACTGTTGTGTTTGACAACCATAAGAGGACGCACTGCTCTACTGTTTGTTTACGATCTTAACGCTATCTTTGGAGGGTGGAGTTTTGAAAGGAGGGAGTGTGTCTAATTCAACTAATATTATGGAAGGATGAATAATAGGTCATTTTCAAGGTTCTAGAATTGATAGTCATCACATTATAGTCATTTTACAGTCTCTTTTATTAATGCAAAATACACACCAACATTTGTTAGCAAGCATAATTCTGTGAAATAAAAAATGAAAAAAATCAGATTTTTGGGGGAAAAATCAAAGACTGAAAACATTACAGTGTCCCGGCTAATAAAATTGAATAACAGTACGCAAACAACCAAAATAAGAAAATAGTTAAACTGACTTTCATCCCAGATTTGACAATAACTCAACTGGAGTCTAATTAAATGAAGAAAACTTGATTTCTCAGTTAAATCTGTCAGTTTCATAACTGAAAATCAAATTTACAACTGTCAGCTTATTCTTTTGTAAATTGTCTGTTCAATCGCAAAACAGCACCAAAAAGCAACTACACCCAGTATAAAAGTGCTGAAGAGTGTTGCCGTGATAATGACATAATTCATTAAATCTGCATTACATGCAAATTTTCCACAGGATAATATTATAATCTCCTATAACAGCAAAGCTTCACATGATAGAGAATACAATTTAGGTTATATGTAAACAATACCACAGCCACATCCCAAATAAAATATAAAGTAAATACAATTAAAACATGTTTCTTATTAAAAAGTTATGTCCACTCGATACAAGCAAAAGCTTTGCAAACTGACAGTGTAATCTTTTTGGAGTGTGCACAGACCTCAAATTTCATAACATTTCACAAAATAAATCAGGTCTGAAGAACATCACAGATTTGGCATGTAGTGAAACCTCTTGTTTCAAGATTTATGGTAAAGCTCATAATAATGAAACTACATATTTTTATATAAAATTATTCTTAATTTTAGGCTATTTAATAGGTTTGGCCAACAACAATATCACTTCATAAGCAATATATTTTGGGCCTGTGTAAACATTTTCTAAGAAAAGTATTCATTAAAACTAGATCAAAACAAGTCAAGATAATTAAACCCTGGCATTTGTAGGTAATTAATTATCTCCCCAAAAGCATTAAAATTACAAGTATAACCACATTTGACCAGAAACATACACCAGCCAGACCTTCTCCTGTCAGGCAGGGGTGCCGATTTCCCGAAGTGCCTCTTTAGCTGCTTGCAATGTCTCTCTTTTCACACATTTCCAGTAATCAGAAAAGCCATACTGGGGTTGAACCTATGAAACACACAGACGCAACCAAAATCTACCTGTCACTGCTCTGAGCCAATTAAAAGCAATCAGTAAAATTATTAACTAGTGTCAGATTAGATTGAAATGATCTAAATGATTACGAAATGATTTCTCACCCTGAGCCCACGAAGTACTCTGTCTTTCACCACGGTGAGGAATTCTTTATGACTCAGGCAGTTGTCCCCATCCAGGTCAAAGATTTTAAACACTGTGTCCAGAACGTTCTCTGAAAGCTCTTGACCTGTAGCTATCTTTACTGCTCGTTTGAACTGAGCTATGGTGAAACAGACAAATGGAGTATGCTATGCATTTCAATCACTCAAAAACATAATTGCCAATTTTGACATTGGAAATACCCTGACAAGAACTGCATTCAGGACACTCTCAAGAATTAGATTATTAAATACTGCCATCAAGATCAGTCTTACCCATTCCAATTGGCTTGCTGGCATCATTAATCATTTTGACTGACAAAGCAAAGTCCTCCAGGTGGTTGGTAAAGAGACAGAATGCTTTAAATTCATCAAAGGTGATGCTCTGACAAAGACAAAACAACATATTCCTGAATAAAAACTTTGAGACTTTAAAATATGCCAATGACATTATAATACTACCACCATGTTATTACCACGTGAAATATACAGAGCCCCTTAAAGGACAGGGCAGGAATTGTTTTCTGAAATAGTTTTGCATTCCCTCGCAAAAAATGTATCATTATTTTACATGATTTTACTATAGTAACCATATTTTAACCTTGATATTCATGGTAAAACCATAGTAATAATACAGGAAAATGAAAACTATGGTAATAAAAATCATAATTTTGTGGTTATTATGGTTTTGCTACAAATACCATGGTAAAACCATAGTAACCACAAGAATAACCATGGTTAATCCATAACAGAACCATGGTTACTATATGGATACAGTATATTGTATTAAAACTATGGTTTCCAAAAAAAAATAAAAAAAATAAAAAAAATTCATAGTTACTATATTAAAACCATGATTTCCACCAAAAACTATGGTTACAACAGTCTACAATGTAACTATATTAAAACCATGGTTTCTACCAAAAAAAAAAATAATAATAATTACTTTTCAAAGTTACTACAATATTACTATATTAAAACCATGATTTCCACCAAAAAAAACAAAAAAAAATCTTTTCAAAGTTACTACAATATTACTATATTAAAACCATGGTTTCCACCAAAAAAAAAAAAAAATACAAAAACAACAATTCTTTTCAGTTACTACAATATTACTATATTAAAACCATGATTTCCACCAAAAAAAACAAAAAAAAAATCTTTTCAAAGTTACTACAATATTACTATATTAAAACCATGGTTTCCACCAAAAAAAAAAAAATACAAAAACAACAATTCTTTTCAGTTACTACAATATTACTATATTAAAACCATGATTTCCACCAAAAAAAAAACAAAAAAAAAATCTTTTCAAAGTTACTACAATATTACTATATTAAAACCATGATTTCCACCAAAAAAAAACAAAAAAAAAATCTTTTCAAAGTTACTACAATATTACTATATTAAAACCATGATTTCCACCAAAAAAAAAACAAAAAACAAATCTTTTCAAAGTTACTACAATATTACTATATTAAAACCATGGTTTCCACCAAAAAAAAAAAAAAAATACAAAAACAACAATTCTTTTCAGTTACTACAATATTACTATATTAAAACCATGATTTCCACCAAAAAAAAAAAAAAATACAAAAACAACAATTCTTTTCAGTTACTACAATATTACTATATTAAAACCATGATTTCCACCAAAAAAACAAAAAAATCTTTTCAAAGTTACTACAATATTACTATATTAAAACCATGGTTTCCACCAAAAAAAAATACAAAAACAACAATTCTTTTCAGTTACTACAATATTACTATATTAAAACCATGATTTCCACCAAAAAAAAAAAAAAAAAATCTTTTCAAAGTTACTACAATATTACTATATTAAAACCATGATTTCCACCAAAAAAAAACAAAAAAAATCTTTTCAAAGTTACTACAATATTACTATATTAAAACCATGGTTTCCACCAAAAAAAAATAATCATAATAATTACTTTTCAAAGTTACTACAATATTACTATATTAAAACCATGGTTTCCACCAAAAAAAACAAAAACAAAAAAAACAATTCTTTTCAGTTACTACAATATTACTATATTAAAACCATGGTTTCCACCAAAAAAAAAAAAAAAAAAAAAAAAAATCTTTTCAAAGTTACTACAATATTACTATATTAAAACCATGATTTCCACCAAAAAAAAAAAATCTTTTCAAAGTTACTACAATATTACTATATTAAAACCATGGTTTCCACCAAAAAAAAAAAAATACAAAAACAACAATTCTTTTCAGTTACTACAATATTACTATATTAAAACCATGATTTCCACCAAAAAAAAACAAAAAAAAATCTTTTCAAAGTTACTACAATATTACTATATTAAAACCATGATTTCCACCAAAAAAAAAACAAAAAAAAAATCTTTTCAAAGTTACTACAATATTACTATATTAAAACCATGGTTTCCACCAAAAAAAAAATAATAATAATAATTACTTTTCAAAGTTACTACAATATTACTATATTAAAACCATGGTTTCCACCAAAAAAAACAAAAAAAAAAAAACAATTCTTTTCAGTTACTACAATATTACTATATTAAAACCATGATTTCCACCAAAAAAAAAAAAAAAAAATCTTTTCAAAGTTACTACAATATTACTATATTAAAACCATGGTTTCCACAAAAAAAAACAAAAAAAAATCTTTTCAAAGTTACTACAATATTACTATATTAAAACCATGGTTTCCACAAAAAAAAAAAAAAAAAAAATCTTTTCAAAGTTACTACAATATTACTATATTAAAACCATGGTTTCCACAAAAAAAAAAACAAAAAAAAAATCTTTTCAAAGTTACTACAATATTACTATATTAAAACCATGGTTTCCACCAAAAAAAAAAAAAAAAAAAAAAAAATCTTTTCAAAGTTACTACAATATTACTATATTAAAACCATGATTTCCACCAAAAAAAAAACAAAAAAAAATCTTTTCAAAGTTACTACAATATTACTATATTAAAACCATGGTTTCCACAAAAAAAAAATAATAATAATAATTACTTTTCAAAGTTACTACAATATTACTATATTAAAACCATGGTTTCCACCAAAAAAAACAAAAACAAAAAAAACAATTCTTTTCAGTTACTACAATATTACTATATTAAAACCATGGTTTCCACCAAAACAAAAAAAAAATAAAAAATCTTTTCAAAGTTACTACAATATTACTATATTAAAACCATGATTTCCACCAAAAAAAAAAAAAAAATCTTTTCAAAGTTACTACAATATTACTATATTAAAACCATGATTTCCACAAAAAAAAAAAAAAAATCTTTTCAAAGTTACTACAATATTACTATATTAAAACCATGATTTCCACCAAAAAAAAATAAATAAAAAAAATAAAAATGTCTTTTCAAAGTTACTACAATATTACTATATTAAAACCATGATTTCCACCAAAAAACAAACAAAAAAACAAAAACAAAAACAAAAATATTACTTTTCAAAGTTACTACAATATTACTATATTAAAACCATGGTTTCCACCAAAAAATATTGAACTGTCATGGTTACATATAGTAAAGCCATGGTTTTACAACAGTAACCATTATTAAACTATAGTATTTGTATAGAAAAAACCATAATAATAACCACAACATTATGATTTTTATTACCATAGTTTTCGTTTTCCTGTCTTATCACAATGAACAAATGCAAAACTATTTCAGAAAGAAAAAAAAAAATCCCACCCTGTCCTCTAAGGGCTCCGTAGAAATAAAATTTATTTTAACACACACTTACTTTTTTGTGCAAATTAATTTAAAATATAATATATGAATATCCACTGATGAGCCAAAACATAATGACCACCTGCCTAATATGCTGTTGGTCCTCCGCGTGCTGCAAAACAGTGCCGACCCGCCGAGGCATGGACTCCACAAGACACCTGAAGGTGTCCTGTGGTATCTGGCACCAAGACATTAGCAGCAGATCCTTCAGGTCCTGAAGTTACGAGGTGGAGCTGCCATGGATCGGACTTGTTGGTCCAGCACATCCCACAGATGCTCAACCAGATTGAGATCTGGGGAATTTGGAGGCCAGGGCAACACCCTGAACTCTTCATCGTGTTCCTCAAACCATTCCCGAACAATGTGTGCAGTGTGGCAGGCCGCATTATCCTGCTGAAAGAGGCCACTGCCATCAGGGAATCCCATTGCTATGAAGGGGTGTACCTGGTCTGCAACGATGTTTAGGTAGGTGGCATGTGTCAAATTGACGTCCATATGAATGGCCGGACCCAGGGTTTCTCCAGCAGAACATTGCTCAGAGCATCACACCCCCTCCACCGGCTTGTCGTCTTCCCACAGTGCACCCTGGTGCCATCACTTCCCCAGGTAAACGGCGCACACGTACATGGCTGTCCACATGATGTAAAAGAAAATGGGACTCATTGGACCAGACGAACTTCTTTCACTGCTCCGAGGTCCAGTTCCGTTGCTTACGTGCCCATTGTAGGCACTTTCGACAGTGGGCACTCTGACCAGTCTGCAGCTATGAAGCCCCATATGCAGCAAGGTGTAATGCACTGTGTGTTGTGACACATCTCTCCTATAACCATCATTACAATTTTCAGTGACTTGTGCCAAAGTAGATCTTCTGTCGGTTCGGACCAGACGGGATAACCTTCATTGCCCTTGCGCATCGATGAGTCTTGGGCGCCCCAACAGCCTGATACCGGTTTGTGGTTTGTCCCTCCTCGGATCACTGTCAGTAGGTACTCACCACTGCTGACCGGGAGCACTCCACAAGCCTTGCCGTTTCAGAGATGCTCTGACCCAGTCGTCTGGCCATAACAATTTGGCCCTCATCAAAGTCACTCAGGTCTTTACTCCTGCTCATTTCTCCTGCATTCAACACATTGACTACGAGAACTGATTGTTTGCTTACCATCTATTCTACCCAGACCTTGACATGTGGCCTTGTTAGGAGATGATCAACATTATTCGCTTCACCTGTGAGTGGTCATAATGTTTTGGCTCATCGGTGTACATTTCATATAGTTTAGTGTTTAGAATTTTTCAGTACTCAGTACGCCTTGAATCGTGAATCATCTTGCATTCACCACTTACAGTTTTATTTCCCACAGTTGAACCGTTTATAAGAATTCCAGTTTATGTCAAGTGAAATATCAGCATCTTAAATCTGGACTTTCGTGTTAATGTTTAAAACATGTGTTACCTGTCCAGTGGGGATCCTCTTTCTCATATTTTCCCAGTATGCCTCATTATCTTCTTCATTGGTGTAATGAAGTAGCCATTCAGCAAAGTCCTCCCGCCTCATGGTCTTCATCCCTTTAGAAAACCGTAGGAACTCCATTTCTTGCACCTCTGCTTGTAGGTCTTCCATAAACCTACACAAAATTAAAAAAAATCCTTGTACAGCAATACATCTTTGAAGAGTAAAAAATGTTAAGACACAGAATTATGTCCTATCACTTGTACGTAGTGAGCTTTACCTTTTATATGAAGTCTAGAATATAACTTGTATTCTACCACTCTCTGTCAATATTTAACCAAAATATTTAATTTTATCACCTAAAACATTTTAATTTGGAATTTGGAAATCCCCAGAATTACTTTATTTTTGTAACAAACACAAAATAAGTAAAAGTGATCAACAACTCCACAGTTTCATGGTATGGGCAGGTTAATAAGTTCTGCTGGTCACAAATACAATATCAATTATATTGTTATATAATTTTATAATTTATCACCAAATCATTCAAACTAATTTAAACTCATACAAATACTTAGAAATGAGGTAAAGCTAGATTTATACAATTATCTAAAGTAATTATGAGTTGTGGATGTGAGACTCGTCCTTTTAGGTCAAATATTTCATTTGGATCACTGAATATAAATAAATTCAAAATCAGAACAATTGTTGCTGTTTTCTAGAAAATATAGCAACAGGTCACTACAGATGAATTCACCACAGGCACATCCCCCACCTTTCAAATATTTGGATCTTTTTCATCTCTTTCTGTGTCATTTTTGACCCGAACTCTGGTTAGGGGTTTGTCCAAATCCCTAACTCTAACCTCACCCTAACCCAAACCTAAGTATGAGTATAGCAATAGTAATGCTTGTCTTACAGGCAGTGTGCCACTGAGGTAATGTTGTTTGTACCTGCAGAAATCATTGTAATGGAGTTTCATCTTGCCATTTTTCCCAAAGAAGAACACCTGTAGTGTGGTGTTGACCTCATCAACAGTGTCTAAACCCTGCAAACAAACAATACTGGGGCTAAGTCCAATCTTAGTGTGCTTCCACAGTAATGTAATGAAGAGGTGTTTACAAACATACAAGTTGATATTTCAGCATAAAAGTAACTTTTAACTTTAATATTTAAAGCAACAAGGACATGTTTCTGTAGAGACATACGAAAAGAAAAAACACCATGTTCCAATTTACATATAACATGTTTTGCCTTAATGCTAACATATCAATGATAAGTTGCTGATCTTATTCAAACATACAGAACACCCACCTCTGCTCCACCCTGCTTTAGAAGCTTTTTCCTCGGGCTAATTATTTTCTTCAGCTTCAGAGAAGAGAGAAAAGTTATTAGACTGCTGGCAAAGATTCAGTCATGCACACTCACTTAACTGGTCCTGATCCACTCATCCTTCTGTGTATATGCACGTGTTTCTTTTTCAGAAGGGATGAGGGAATGTTGATCTGCTCTGTAAAGCTCTAAAAATACTGAGTCTTATCAAATGTTTTCTTTTAAGATTGTGTGATTCTTCTGCTTTCACCACATGGTGCATTCATGTTAATAGACAAATGTTAAACCACATTTAAACTAAGATCTCCTTACGTTCTTACCATGCACCAACCATCCATCAACCACGTCCACATACCTGTCACACATCTGTGTCATCTCATGCCAGCATTAACAGAGACACAAAGCATAATCAGATTGACTATATAACTCACAATCCAGCACTCCCAAATCCAGTCAGGAGAACAAATGCTCTAGAACAGGGGTTCTCAACCTTTTTTGGTCCGTGGTCCATTTTTTACATTCCAAAAAACTTGCGACCCACCCACTCCCCACAGGTCCACCTCATCTTTGCTGTTATGTCCAGCTTGGGTCGGTATTTGGTCTTAATGCAAACAAGCATGCTGAAAAATAAGTGCAAGCAAATGGTACCAGCAGTTTTAGGTTGCTCAAGTGAGTGACTGTTCTGCATATACTGTATTTACCTTTTGCAGTAGCTGGCACATTACATAGAGTTCACCACTATGTCTGGGTCACGTTGTAGCCTACACTTCAAGTAATAATTTAGAGGGACTGTTTAAAAAATTCACCCAGAAAGGAAAGTTCTGTCATCATCTACTTCCATGAAACACAAAAGGAGATGTTGGGTAAAAATCACAGCCTCAGTCACCACTGCATCCTTTTTTCCATACAACAGAAGTAAATGGTGACTAAGGATATCATTCAGCAGCATAACATCTTCACTTGTCAGAATTTTCATTTTTGGGTGAACTATCTCTTTAAACTAACGGAAGCTGCAAAGTTCATATATATATATATAGGTCTAGCCTCCCACCCTAATTATGCTCAAAGCTAAACTCTTGAAAAATATACCATAAATAAGATACAGTTCATAGAAATTGCCCACAACCCCCATCTGCATCTCTGGAGACCCCACGAAGGATATCGCCTTCAAAGTTGAGAACCTCTGCTAGAATTTTATTTCTGCACACTTTCATATTATTCTACAAATTTACCTAAATACAGTTCATTCATATTGTAAAAAAAAACAAAAATCAGTTTTAGGAAGAAAACAATTTGCTGAAATTATGTCATACAAAATGATGTGTGAAAAGACATGCCATACCTTCTGAAACTCTTTCTTGTCCACATGCTCATTGCCATCAATATCAAGCATTTTGAAAGCAATATGAAATCCTGTTTGAGGTTCTGGAATCACAATGCAGTTAAATTCAAAGCAATGGATACTGGCTTTCTGGAATAACCTGCGACCCCCCCCTCAGCTGAACAAGGAAGTGGTTGGCCACTAATAAGTAAAATGTGGGTGCTAAAACCCCAATTAGCTTAATGATTGTTTGTGATGCCACATTAACAGCCAGTGATATCATATTTATTTATTCATTATAGTTTTGCTGGGGGTATTCCAGAAAGCAGAGTAAAGAACTACACCAAATTAGTTTAATCAGAGTAAGAGGTTTTCTGTATCTTCCAGAGTATGTTAGTAACCATAGCAACTTACCCTGTGAACCTAACCTGCTCCGTATCAGGTTATATTCTTCCAGAGTTAGTTTATTTCAGGTAATTGTCATTAAGTTTCAGAGGTTGTCGGCATATGCTGACTTTGTTGATAGCGACACGGTGCCCACAGAGGCTCAGATTACGCACAATATCATAATTTTTACCCCTTAGAGCCGAGTACTGTCATTTTAAAAAGAACATTATTATCCATTCTTTTATTTTGTTCTAACCAGTAACCTTTTGGAAAGGAGGCTGCGGACCTTATGAACCGGAATGAAAAAAATAAAGTTTTTGCTCAGAACGAATCTAAATGAAAAATAATTTCGGTTTTAGTCCCTGTTTTAAGCATTAATATGATATACAGCAATCTTAACTTTATCTCACAAATCTTCTGCCCTCCATTTCCAGTCTCACACACCATGGATTTGCATTCAAAAGTGAACGAATAAAGTACATTGTACCGTTTTTAAATGATTTTTTAAATACTGTAATATTCTTCTACATGTATGGTAAAACTTTATACTATTGTGAATTTTTTTTAAACTCAAAATTTCACTCCAAAACAATGCAGCTATCGCTATTGCGAGTGAAGATGACTATAATCCTTGTTCGCAATCATTAAAACTTCAAGCTCTGCATCACTGAAAAGGGACGCGTTTTCTTCTCAGCATCCGTTTCCATGGTGGCTCATGGATTTGGCGCTCTGCTGAGAATGCCTTTGAGTTTACTGTGAATATGCATAAACTCAGGGTTGAGTAAAAAACCCCAGATTTATATTCTGAAACCAATCACCGCAAGTAAGCAATATATGGTTAAATCAAATTCAGGGTTTATGTCCGAGTTGCTTAACCGTGCTTTCAGGAATACTCCCCCCAGGTCGCTTGTACTGTTTGGTCATTAGTAGATTTTCTTTCTGCTGGATGCCCAAACGTTATCGGTGCACAACTGGCCATAGATTTTAAATATCTGATCACAAATTTGATGTATTTCCAGTAAAAACAAGATATCATTCTAATTTGACAAGAAATCATTTTTCTTGATGCTAAAATGTAACATTCTGGAAGTCAATTTTTTAAATATAAATTTAAGTAGAGCATAATGCATCATATCATGAACAATTATCAATGTATAAATCAATAAAAATCACTCTGAACTGACAATTTTTTTACAGCAGTTTTTACATATTTTTATATCATATCCGTGCATGTGGGCAGAGGCAAATCATATAGAACAGTAAAACTGCTCACAGTAACTACCTGCTTCATCCTGCCTGCACTCCACAAATCTCACAGGAGACAGATTGCGTATACTCCACTGTCTATGCTCCAATTGGTTGTCGCCGCATAACATTGCTCCTTATTAGCATAATGTTGTACTTCTCTCAGCTTTGTCGAGTTGTCGATTCTGATACCTTTGATTACAGTGATTAACAACAAGTCTTCTGTGACTTTTTTTTCTTCCCTGAGGTTAGACTTACAAAGAAATACAAACTATCACTGCTGAAGATAAAGACTCATCTATGTCCACCTGATCAACGAGTAGCTAAAAACACAAATTGTCTATGATGTAGAGATTAGGGACTGGCACTAATCTAGAGCTGTTGGGAAACTATAATGTGTGAGAATCACTTACTTGTAACAATAGTGAGGAGAAACAGGTACTCTGTGTAAGAGATAAGCCCTGAAATCACAATTCAGACAAGGAGATGAATTAATATTCAGCTCATTTATAAACACATACACAAATGATATCCTGCACTGCAAATGTTTCCAAGTTGTTTATTAAAACTAGGGATTTGCCAGGGTGGTTGACTAATTGAGTATTCGTCAAACAACTGATTAGTGACTTATCATAAGTCGATTAGTGGTAGGGTTGCAGCGGTATACCAGTTTCATGGTATACCACGGTATGAAAATTGACGGTTTTCATACCATGTACATTTGCTTATCTACGGTATTGAGAAAAAAAATGCAACCGGACGGAGAATCTCACCTGCGCGTGCGCATCTCCTTTCCTTTCCTGCCTGTCAGACTCGTCAACTTGCGCAACACACACGCAGTGGAGAAAATGTCAGAGCGAGGCGAGTGGATCTGACATAAGTGAGTGCGTGTGTGAGTTAAAGCAGTGTTTCTCAACTGGTGGGTCGTGACCTAAAAGTGGGTCGCAGGTCTATTCGGACTGGGTCGCAGACAGCAGGGAAAGAACAATGCCATGGTTCTCCCACTGAAGATATTTCGGCGGCCGCCCAAGTGATAGCATATTTAGGACTGCCGAGGCAGATTTAATGATAATCTCGCAATCAGCTAAAGGCTTCTCATCTGCACTTTCGCACAAGTGTAACGCAACCAGCTCACGATCATGATATACTCTGCTCTCTGGTGCGCGCGTGCAACAACCAGGCTTCCCTCGATATTGCGGAGTGCAGACCTCAAAACTGATGTGACCAATTTCAATTCTAGTGAGACTTTTCTAGTTTAAAGCATTACAGAGGAAGTCAAGTTGAACCTCTCAAACAGTAGGCAGCCCTGACATGCCAAACAGCACTGAGAGGGAAAAGAGCAACACTGTACTATGTGCTATATTTTGACAAAATGTTATAGTTTCTTATGAAATAATCTAAAGGTAGAATCTATTAGACCTCATTTTATATCAACAGTGGCAGTTGTAGTTAAAGTTTCAAGATGTGTTTCAGCTAGTACTTGCTTTTTCATAAATACTATAATTTGTTATTATTATTACTATTATTTAAGACTAGCTACACTGACCTAACCATGGTAATGAGGAGCCTCCTCCTGTGTAATATGTATATTCTGTTTGAATTATGTTTGAAATTAGGAAACAAATGGGATAATGATGGGCTCATATAAGTAAATATGCTCTTCAATTTTTAAAAGGGGGAGAGAAAACGTCCTGTCACTTTTGTTGATGTCAACAACAAAAATAATGTCACTTGATGCATGTCCTTGTACTTGAAAACCATGAACAAAACAATGCAACATAAAAGGAAATGCCACCCAGGATACATTAAATACAGGTTACGTTTTACACTTGATTTCCAATGTAAAATCTGAGTCCTGAAGCAAAACCAGTTGAGAACCACTGAGTTAAAGGTACAGACAGGAGCAGTCTGGCTGCACTGTCCTGCACCTACAGTATATGTTAATTATTAATAATCATAGGACATTACTTTAAAAGCTCACACAGCTGATGTTATTTTTCATTTAGTAGTTAATTTAACATGCTATGCTAACATGTAAATTTACATGCTTTAGTTATATAACATGTTATAGTTGCATGCTATTTTTTATCATGTTTATAATTTGGTTTGTTATTATAATTCTGTTAGCTTTCTTATTTATTCTATTTATTTTCAAAAGGGAGACTTTTTTTTTTTTTTTACACATACTTCCATTAAAAAATAAGGTTTCAAGTTTCAATTATAATTAAAGCTGCAAGCAGCGATGAACGGCCCTCGTACCCTGGTGCACGTTGGGGCTGCTGTGCCAGGGGAATGTCACTCCAATTATTTTTAGCATTTTTTAGCACTTAAGTGTTGATAAGAGTGTATCAGTGTAAAACATGTCATTTCCTGTTGCCAATAGGTGGCGCTATGACTATAACTGAATATTGGCATATAGAAGTGTTCAGGCTGGGACTCTTATAAAACATGTAACGTTTGGAGCAGTTTCATGAGTTTTGGAGCATGTTTAGGCCTCAAAAATGTGACTCGTTTCATATTGAACTTTGTCAGGGTGCCACGGACATGTCCTTCAACAAAAACTCAAAAGCTTCGCAATTTAACATCACCAACGCCTTTAGATTAAGACTGACTAAATATAATGTTGATCTGATTAAATCTCTGGGAGGAGTTTGTTAAAGTACAAGACCTGGAATTGGCTGTTGCCAGTAGGTGGCGCTATGACTATAACTGAATATTGGCACGTAGGATGGCCGGGACTATTATCAAACATTGATTGGACATTGTATGTATGAGTTATAACAACTTCCTTTTTCATGGTGAAACATCGAATTTTGTCAGACCGTCACGGCCACGCCGTGCAGTGAAAACTCAAAAGCTTTGCAATTTAGCATCGCCAAGCCCTTTAGATTAGAATAACCAAATATGAAGTAGATCTGATGAAATCTCTAGGAGGACTTCGTTAAAGTACGAGGCCTGGAAATGGCAAAAACTGAGCAAAAATTGAAGAGAAAAATCTAAATGGCTGACTTCCTGTTGAGTTTAGACTTCAAGAGTCCAAGAGACTTTTTTGTAGGTATTGACATGTTACACATGTGTACAGATTTTCGTACGTGTAGGTGAAATGTAGCATAAAGCGCACATCGTTGAAAGTTTGTAGGTGGCGCTATCGAGCCATTTTGCCACACTTAATTCTCGCCACTTCTGATGCGTGTGGAAATTTTCATGAGTTTTCGAGTATGTTTAGGCCCTCAAAAATGTGGTTCATTTGGGAAAAAATAATAAAAGCCTAGAAGAACAATAGGGTCCTCGCACCATCGTGCTCGGGCCCTAATAAAGCGTTTGTTCAACCAAAAAAAAAAAAAACTTCTGTTTTCACCCTTTAAGGGTCATTGTAACTGATAATAATAACTGTGTAATACCGTATACCGTGATATTTTCTGAGACGGTTATCGTACCATGAAAATCTCATACCGCTGCAACCCTAATTAGTGGGGTTGACTAACTTATAACTGTGGCTAGCAGGGTGGGGCCGGGCGGCATCTGGGCAGAGCGAGGCCAGGAAGATAAGTGGTGAATGAGTTCCACCAGTGTGCCACACCGGTCTCGCGTTCCACTGAAGGGCGGCGGGAGTATTTAAGGAGAGGAGACAGTGGAAGACACAGAGAGAGAGAGCGATGCATGAAGATGTGTTTGTGTGTTCAACGTGTCTGCAGGGAAGCAGCACGTGGAGTTGTTTTATGTTGTTTATGTGTAAAATAAATGTCTACATGTTGTCAAGCCAGTCCCAGCTTCCTCCTTGCCCATCGTGTGAACTCGTTACACTAACATTAATATTTTTAGTGGAGGTGGTTTTAATGAGAGACATATTTCTCTTATTAATTAAGAGAGACAACTTCTTGGAGAGCATTTTTGTGTGATGATAACTTGCGTAAATCAACAGTAAATAACAGTCAGCACAGTAAAACTATCTGCTAGAAGTTTCGTCTCTTTAATGTTTTAGGTTTAGTCTTTTTATGCACTGTTGTTACAGCAAAGCGCCGCATCAACAATATATTTCAAGATGATCACTGTCAGATGTTAAATTCTCTGATGAGTGAAATATTCCCATCTTTGTAAGGTGCTGTGGAGAGATTAAAGTCTTTAGCTGATTCTGTCTGACACTGCTTAAATAAATAGTTGCAGTTCGAAAGGTATAAACTGCTTGATGTCATGAACTGATATGTACCCGCAATATTATTTCGCAGCTCTATGCTTTTTTTTTTTTCTCCCAATTTGGAATGCCCAATTCCCAATGTGCTTTTAAGTCCTCGTGGTCACGTAGTGATTTGCCTCAGTCCGGGTGGCAGAGGACGAATCCCAGCTGCCTCCGCGTCTGAGATCGTCAACTCACGCATCTTATCACGTGGCTTGTTGAGCGCGTTGCCACGGAGACATAGCGCGTGTAGAGGCTTCACACCATCCACCGCGGCAATCAAGCTCAACTCACCACGCGCCCCACCGAGAACGAACCACATTATAGCGATCACGAGGTGACTGTACCCTCCCTAGCAACCGGGCCAATTTGGTTGCTTAGGAGACCTGGCTGGAGTCACTCAGCATGCCCTGGGATTCGAACTAGCGAACTCCAGGGGTGGTAGCCAGCATCTTTACCACTGAGCTACCTAGGCCCCCCGCAGCTCTGTGCTTTGTAATACACAGCAGGGATCGTCCTGAAGCAGTCCAGTTATGCTGAAGTGTGTCATTCTGTGTTCAGGATGCGCATATAAGTGATTTCGTGCCGCTCTGTATTGGAGCCTCTCTTGTTTTCTTATTTTGATAGTTTTGTGCATTACGATGTTCTAGTTATTTAGGCTATCTATTTAGTTCGTTAGCATGTTGAAGTGCTGCATTTAGCGTCCGTATATGCATATCCCTAATTAAAACACTTAAAAATGGAACATAAATAAAATGTTGGTACACACAGACCAAGACACTTTATTGAGGCAGGTGGACTCTGGCATGGGTGAGACAGGTGTTTGCTGAACATTTTACCTTTGTCTCCGATTCCTCTGAACAGGTTACTTCCTGCCTCAGCCTTGGAAGCCACCTTCATCATCTCCTCCACATCCTGTCATGGGAAACAATCAAATTATGAGAGAAAGTAAATGGCTCAATCAACAACAGACAGAGATTTCCCGCACAATTAAACACATTCAACATCATACAAGTTCTCATAGTAATAGCTCTCATTTAGGGCTAGTCTCTTCATATTTGGATCAACTTTCATGTGGCCTTATGGATTTCACTCACCCTTTTCGTCAGGATCTTTTTCTGTAGTTTGTCTGAAAAAGAGGAAGACCCGGGATTGTTGAGACAATATTTTGCTGCATAGTGAGAATCAACAGAAGAAGAAAAAAATGATTTGAGGCCTGTCATGGTGTTTGAGAGATCTTGGGAGTACACTATGATCAGACTTTATGAATTCAAGGCCTAACATGCATATGTGATTACTTCAAGAAGCAAAGCACTTGAACTGTGTTGCTATCTTAAACCAGAAAGATGTAAATATAATGAGAGCATAAGTGAGAAAGAGAGAGGGAGTGTGGAAAAAATCTATGTGTCACCAAATAGGGGTCTTAGTATTGTCTGGTACCTTGCTGTAAAATACATACATAAATAGCAGAGTGAACCAACCTAAACATTTGGCTTAAAATACGTGAGCTTTTCATAGAAGTTCTGGAGGGTTTGCTGTGATCACGTAAAATACATTCACTGTTATTATATGTTTTTTGTCTGAAGATAGCAGCCCTATAAGAGCTCACATTTAAACAGACTTTATTTAAATTTTTTAGATAAGCATACTAAGTAAGGAGTAATATAACTATAGTATGTACAGTATAGTCCAATAGAATAGGAATCTACAATATCAGATACAACCAGAAATTGATATATTATAGTGCATCCCTATTGTATGTATGTTGTTTTTGAGAGTATCTGCATTTGCATGTGGGTGTCATCATTATGAGTGTTTTGTGTCTCTGGTCACTTACGGTCCACATACTCCAGCATGACTGAATGGAGGAAGTCCCTGGGTGTCATATACGGCTCCTGTTCATACATCATGGAGGCAAACTGGTTAAATCGCAGACGTCTCGTTGACACAGTTGACACTGTGGTCTCTGCTTTCTGACAAACATACAAATATAGAGAGAATTATGTGACATATATTCTTTATCTTTACATCTAATGAAGCTGAAATAATTGTTAGCACAATAAACTTGGATGTGTTACATTAGATCTGAATATGCAGCAACATTTTAACTGCATATTCTTTTTTTTCTCCTTATTTGGAATGCCCAGTTCCCAATGCGTCGTGACTCGCCTCAATCCGGGTGGCGGAGGACGAATCTCAGTTGCCTCCGCGTCTGAGACTGTCAACACACTTATCTTATCACGTGGCTTGTTGAGCGCGTTGCCACGGAGACATAGCGCGTGTGGAGGCTTCACGCTATTCTCCGCGGCATCCACACACAACTCACCACGCGCCCCACCGAGAACGAACCACATTATGGCGACCACAAGGAGGTTACCCCATGTGACTCTACCCTCCCTAGCAACCGGGCCAATTTGACTCTACCCTCCCTCGCAACCGGGCCAATTTGGTTGCTTAGGAAGCCTGGCTGGAGTCACTCAGCACACCCTGGGATTTGAGGGTGGTAGCCAGCATCTTTTACCGCTGAGCTACCCAGGCCCGCCTTAACTGCATATTCTTGACAAAACAGACACGTCGCCAGATTCACACACATTCCATTTTAATGAAGTTTACTGTCATTTTAGCCTCTGGGTACATCAGATTTGTGCATAGACATTCACTCATTAGTATGAATGTCATTTTATTCACGCTCTGCACATTTCACATCTCTTCTAATGTATTAATTAAATATTCTAACTAATTAAATATTGCTTTAAGCTACCAAAAGTGTTGCAGTTTAACAATTTTTTTTACCATGTTTAAATCATATATTTTCTAAATATTATAAATTAGAAACTTATTCATTACAAAAACATTTAAGTAAAATAACTAGACACATAGCACTTTCAGTTTGCCTTAACAGAAGCCCAAAAATGTACACATAAATATTGAAAACATCAAAACAGGGCACATTAGGCTTTTTTATTGAGACTACATACACAATTCATCACAGAGAAGAAGAATAAATAAATAAATAGATTTTTGGGTGTAAAACATTTTATTTTTATTTTTAAATGCCTACTGGTCTCACTTGAATGTATAAACCTAAAAACTAAACAGAATAATGAGTAACAACGCAGTGACAGAAGAAGCAAACAGATTACGGGTCTGGGAGGCTCTTTTAACATGTCTGAAACTTATTGTACAACATTAGGAAATTACTTTGACTTGAAAAGTTGTCTGATTAATTTGTTTACCTTCGCCTCCTCCTCCGCGTACACGATGTGGGGCCACAGTTTCCATTGCGGATCATACTTATACCGAATAAATCCGCCTGCCAAAACAGTGCTCAGCAGTGCCGCTCCAACAGTACGACTATACCATACATTTCTGTGAGACGACAAACTTCTGAGCATATTCCGCACGCTAACACCTAACCTGACCCAAGTCGCCATTTTTCTATGGGGAAGTTTTAATCGCCCTTCTTTGGTCGATAGTGGAGTCACATTGAAAAAACGGTGATTTGGCGCCCACAGCAGCCTAAAAGCGCATCTACATTGTCACAGAGTCAGTACACCGCAGAGAGGAGCAGTACGATGGTGATTCTTTCGAACAACAGTTCTCAATTTTGTTTTCTTCCAAAAATGAGGGAGACAATAATAATCAATAAAAATAAAACAAATAAAATATTTTCTAATGAATTGACATTTACATTTATTCATTTGGCAGACGCTTTTATCCAAAGCGACTTAGAAAAAGAGGAAAACAAAAGCAAATCACCTTAAGGAGACAGTGGTATGAAACGTGCCATACTACAAAGTTTCACTAGCATCAGAATAGTATTCAAAACAGATTAAAACTGCATTTATTATTATTATTATTATTATTATTATTATTAATGACTGGTTAAGTGCTCACGGAAAAGATGTGTTTTTAGTCGTTTTTTGAAGACAGAGAGTGAGTCAGCTTCACAAATGGAGTTGGGAAGGTCATTCCACCATCGTGGTATGATGAAGCTGAAAGTCCGGGAAAGTGTTTTGGTGCCTCTTTGTGTTGGTACAAGGCGACGTTCCTTAGCCGACCACAGGCTTCAAGTGGGCGCGTAGCTCTGCATAAACGATTTTAGGTATGCTGGAGCAGACCCAGTGACTGTTCTGTATGCCAGCATCAGAGCCTTGAATTTGATACGTGCATCAACCGGCAGCCAGTGGAGAGAGATGAGGAGTGGTGTAACGTGCTCTCTTTGGTTCATTAAAGACCAGACGTGCTGCTGCATTCTGGATCATTTGCAGGGGTCTAATTGCACATGCAGGGAGGCCTGCAATGAGAGCGTTACAGTAGTCCAGTCTCGTTATGACAAGTGACTGGACAAGCAGTTGTGTGGCATGTTCAGAGAGGAAGGGTCTTATCTTCCTGATATTGTAGAGTGTAAATCTACATGATTTTGCGGTCTTTGAGATGTGGTCTGTGAAATTTAGTCTATTGTCGATGGTTACCTCTAGATTTCTGACTGATTTGGAAGGCGTTACTGTAGTTACACCCAGCTGCACAGTGATGTTTTGTTCAACAGCAGGGTTGGCTGGAAAGACAAGGAGTTCAGTCTTGGCTGGTTTGAGTTGCAGGTGGTGTTCCTTCATCCAGGACGAGATGTCTGCCAGGCAGGCTGAAATTCAATCAGTCACTGTGGTGTCGTTGGGCTGGAAAGACAAGTAGAGTTACGTGTCATCAGCGTAGCAGTGGTAAGAGACACCATGTGGCTGAATGATGGGTCCCAGTGATGTTGTGTATATAGAGAAGAGAAGTGGCCCAAGCACTGATCCCTGAGGTACCCCAGTAAATAGCTGATGTGGCTTGGATACCTCACCTCTCCAGGCTACCTTGAAATTGACTATTTGAAGGTAATTAATGGACAAGAACATAAAGATTAGTCTTCATCAGAAAATGTATTTATTGCTATTTTCCAACACATTGGGCCCAAATAATACATTTTCATGTTTTTCTTCACATAATAGTTTCATTTTTAAATTTTTATAGCTAATAACATGAAGGTGTGAATGGTTTCACTCCCTGGCCTTTCATTTCTACATATTAATAATAATAAAATAAAATACAATAAAAATAAAAGACTAAGACTGAACTTGTAGTCTTAGCAACTGGTTATAAAAAACAGACCTATATAGGCTATATCTTGTGCAGGTTTTCCAGAGTTTTGAGTTCCTAACTTGGCATTTCAACACTGTACAAACATTTAGGCTACATCTCAAGTGGATCAACTTGTTAAACTAGGGATATAAAATTAGCCTACACTTTGTCTGTTGGGAGGTGTCCGTGCATTCTTTATTTGTTTCTTGAAAGTCTGGTTTTGATTTCCTAAGATTTCTGCTGTATTAACAGTGAACATTAACATTTAAGAAAGATCCATACATGCATACATGCACATATGCACACACACACACACACACACACACACACACACACGTTTGCTCAGATGGGGACATACCATAGACTTCTATTTTTTTACATAAAGCTAACAATAATTACTATAAACTAACTCTAACCCACACCCAAACCTAACCCTAACAGAAAACAGTTTGCATTATTAGAATTAATAAAATCATTATTGAATTTATGTATGGATTGTTTTTCCAAATGGGGACATCCCAAAATGTCTCCAAAGAGAGCATTTCTCCGATTTACCTCACATATGGGTACAAAATTGTCACCAAACTATAGCTTTGTAAGTAGACACACACACACACACACACACGTGCGCATGCACACAAACACATGCTCAAAACATTCACAAAGCAGGACACATACACTGTTAGATCATCCTGTTGATTAACATCTTTTCTCCATCCATCCATCCATCCATCTTCTATGGCAGTTTGTCCTAAGTAGGGTCGCAGGTAGTGCTGAAGCCTATCCCAGCTGTTTTGGGCCGAAGGCAGGAAAACACCCTGAACAAATGGCCAGTTTATCACAGGGCCCTGGGTAAGCTAGGACTCGAACGGGGACCTTCTTGCTGTGAGGTGACAGTGCTATCCACTGAGCCCTGTGCCACCCTAATAGCTTTTCTATACTACAATTTTAACTTTAAATTTTAACTTAATTTTACACTGCTTATCTGTAATTAGCATGAGAGCACAAGTAAAATATATTCATGTTATGAGTGCCTTTTGGCACCATAAAAGACTACTCTGTTAATATACTGAGGACATTTTTGACTAGACTGATAATCCATGGGGATAATGGGTAAAGTCCACATTATGAAACAAAACAGTTGATCGTGGGTGGGGCAGAGAACAGGAAAAGACAGTTAGACACACCTACAAGAGGGCACATTAATCCTTTATCTTACAGTAACAAAAGACAGATTTTTTTTTTTACAGAATTTCAGCTTTTTAATTGTCTTCAGACAGTTACACCACTTAAGAAAAAAAAAACAACATAAAAATGATTTTGAACTCAGAAATTAAAAACATGTTCAAGAGGTGTAGTTGATTTGATTTGTGTGAATCGCATTTGTAATGTATTTAATAGATCTGGACAAAAAGAGTCTCACCAGTCAAAATTGATAAAGTGAGCAAACTTTCAACTAGAGAACTGAAGTTGAGTTTTCTGAGACTATGAACTAACTCGCAAACGTTCCTTGATGACGTGATACTAATATATGATCCATTTGGTAAAATTGGTTGATTCAACCTCGACGCATATGCACAGACAGAAGAAGCCTTCATAAGAATTCTGTTGCGTTTTTGTTCTGAAACTACACTACATTCCCCACAGTTCCTTGCGACATGGGCGTGTTCTTCAATGTAGTCTGCGTTACCCGTAAGTTGAAGAATGAGCTAGTAAGAGAAAAGGATTGCGATTCACAGTGAAGATTTTGTTTTAATTACCTTCAATTATGTTCATTTAATAGCATTTTGAATCTTCTCTCTCGCGCTCAGTTTGTATACGACTTTTACGCGTAGTTATATGCCTCTTAGGGTTGATGTTTATGCTTAATAACAGATTAATGTGAGTCTCATCCGCTAGTTTGTTAGCAGAGCGCCGTTGCCGCTGCAATGATGGAAACTTAAGCAGCTCAAAGCAAACACTCATTCAGCTCCTCAGGCCACCCAAACACAGTGAGTCGTGCTTAAAAAAACATACTTTTTCAACATGCATAATGTTTATGTGGTGCTACCTTACTACATCTCATAATGGCCGGTGTTTACTCGGCGGATCAGCTGCTAACTCACTAGCTGAACAGCTTTATTACTTTGTTTTGGGTTTTTGTGTATGCATGCCTTTTACCTGGGGCCAAACGGCAGTATCTGCAGTTTAATGTATTCTTATCTGCTGCTTCGGTGTTTGCGCAGTCTGTCTGGAGTGTTATCTAAAAAGACTGCAGATCAGGTTGTTTAATATTCACTGGCTTATGAAATCTCGCCCTCTCTCTTTTTCTCTCAGGGACCCCTGTGCCAGGCAGCAAAATGCAGACCATAAAGTGTGTTGTCGTTGGTGATGGTGCGGTGGGAAAGACCTGCCTGTTGATCTCCTACACCACTAATGCCTTCCCAGATGAGTACATTCCGACGGTTTTTGACAACTACAGCACACAGACCTGTGTGGACGGCCGTGCCGTCAGCCTTAACCTATGGGATACGGCCGGTCAGGAGGAGTATGACCGCCTGCGAACCCTCTCTTACCCACAAACGCATGTGTTCATTATCTGTTTCTCCGTGGCTAGTCCTTCCTCTCATGCCAATGTCAGACATAAATGGCACCCAGAAGTGTGCCACCACTGCCCGGGCGTACCTGTGCTGCTGGTGGGAACTAAGAGAGACCTGCGGGCAGACAAGGAGACCCTGGAGAAGCTGAAGGAGCAGGGAATGAGTCCAACCACCCCGCAGCAGGGCAGCGCGCTGGCCCGCAGCATTGGCGCGGTGCGATATCTGGAGTGCTCAGCTCTTCTGCAGGAGGGAGTCAGAGAGGTCTTCAACGAGGCAGTTAGAGCTGTTCTCTACCCCAGCACCAAGAAACATACCAAGAAATGTGTGCTGTTATAACTATCGGAGGGTGGGTGGGTGTGTGTGTGTGTGTGAGAGAGAGTTACTGAGTTTCAATGAGGGTATGGATGGAAGTTAGATGTGATCGTCTTGTTGATATGACTGTGTGTGTCGCTACCACTTTATGTTTGTATCTCTACACTACAGATAGCAGTAGGTGCACAGACTGTTAATAAGTGAGTTTGAGACTGTGTGCTTGTGTTAAACTTTACACACATATCATCACCTAAGACATTAATACAGCACTACAGTGTTGTAATCTGAAGGCAGGCAGAGGATGAATTTGTCTGAAGGACTATGGGCATTGATGACTGCTGCTCTCCCAAAATGCCTTAAAACCCCAGCACAAAAAGACAACAAAAAAAAGAAGATTTTTAAGGAAACACTCAGAGGATATTTAATGCACCAAAGTGTCAATTTAGTCTAATGTGTCTGGATGTCTTATTAAAACATATGAAGGTGCTGTCTTCCCTTGTGCACATCTGTACTCTGTTCAACAGCGTATACTTTTCCCCTACACCCTAACGGCAAAATGTGAGGCCTTGCAACCCCACTAATATGTGTGGTATCTTAACACAAGACCTATAGTTTTGACCTACCTATAGGAACTATGCCATCCTGTTTTCCCTACATTATGACCTGTAAATGATCACCGTTGGGTTGATTGCCTTTCAAGTCAGGACATGTTGTGGAATCCCAGCGTGCCTTCAGAGGCTCAGCCTGAGCTTGGCTCTTCCTCTGACATCTCACAAACGCATCCTTCCTCTCTGCTCATTTCACCTAGGGTGCTACTTTGGGTGCCAGCTGACATTTATTTCTGGAAAGTGCTGCTGAAAGTTTACAGTGGGCTATGTTAGTTTATAGAGAGCTGTTGTAGCTCACCTGCCTCCGATTAGAGCTGTTAATGAAGGGATGAAGTGCTGTTGTATAAAACTCTTGAGAAAGTAATGAAGATCTTTCCATATTTGGCTCGCTCTGCCTGAATCCTCAGAGTTTACAAACCCGTTATTGAAACTAAAGTGCCACTACTATTTGTATTATTTGTATTTTACACAACTTAAATGTTGATCCACTCCAATGAAGTGCCATGTTACGAACTGTTGAGGAAGGAGATAAGCTTTCTGTTCAAAATATTTAGACTGTGGTTAATATTCACAAACACTAAAAGTTCAGGTTTAGTCTTCATTTGGGTCCACATGTACATTTTATATATTGAATGTCTACTTTTTTTTTTTTTTCAGCCAAAGGCTGCTTCATCAAAATTTTTGTTTTTAGGACACTAATGAAACACCAAAAATTGGCCCAATTTTTTTGTATTAAAATGGTTTTTACTTTTTAATTGTCATTATTTTTAAAATTATACCTCCACTTGCATGACAAAATAAACCAGTTGTAAAGTAAACCAGACTGCCTGGCTCCTGTTCATCTTTTCAATGTATATTTTTCTGCATGAAGATTGTAAGAAGATAGAGAAGGAGGGAATGAGAGAGAACAAGTGGGAAAAAGAAAGAACAGCTGCATCACTCTTACATTCTTCACAGTGCTTTACAGATAAACAGAACTGTCAGCTGTGTGTATGTGTGATTGTATCGAGGCATTGTTGTTAGACTTAGAGTAACGATCTTATGTTGAAGCCTGAATGCTTTACATTTGTGTCAAGTGGCTTTTATTGTCATTTAAACCATATACAGCTAGTACAGTACACAGTGAAACAAAACAACGTTCCTGCAGGACCATGGTGCTACATAAAAACAACATGAAATAACATAAAACAAACACAGAACTACATGAGACTACACAGAACTAAAAGACCATTTCTACATAAAGTGCACGTGCAAACGTGTGCAAACAGTACAAGACATACAATAATTGCTGAAACAGGACAATAGACACAGTAAGAGACAGTGCAGTGCCGACCAGTACACAGCTCTAGTGTGAAAGTGTCAGATGAAACAGGTAGTGCAAAAAGATATTACAATATAATAGGAAATGCTGTGAATGTAAACATAACATACTATGACATAGTATTCAGCAGATAAGCTTATACTAAAAGTACTATGGTATTACCATAAAATATAACATGGAAAAACCACCATGGTATTCTTTGGAGCACCACATGAATATGGTAATAAAGCAGTAAAATGGTATTATCATGGAACACAATCAATGAACAGTATCACAGAATGAATATACAGACATTTTTTTAAGGGAAGACTACTATTTATACTGTTTTAGGGACTCCTGGTTTAGCTCCGTTTAATTGTAATTCAATTAATGTAACAAATGATCCCCCTTCAGCATATTACACGAACAGAGAAATCTGCAGTAGAAATTAGTTGGTCCATCAAGAAGGGGAGAGACTGACAGACACCATGGCGCTGCAGTTACAGTATTAGACCTGAGGGAGGAGACAAACCAGCCGGCTCAGATCCGGATACAAATACACACTGCTGCTACTGTTCGCACAGGTAGGAATGTTTCATTCATATGTAATTGCAGTTTCGCTTATTTTTATCTAGCTATCATACTAACTTAAATACGTGATTTAGGCGTATCACACTCTTGAACACGAACGTTATTTGCGAGTCTGCGCTCCTATGGTCCACTCGGTAGTTTCTAACCGGTCATCGGCACAGGGTAGGGAGAGACTCCTCCGGACAGACTTTTACTCGAGCCCGAGGACCGAGAGGCCTACCCTGATAATAGCGACAGATGAACGGGTACGTGCATTCAAAGATTATTATGCTGAATTCATAACAGTGTGTAAAATTGAGCATACGAGTAAAGGCAAAAGTGCGGAGACAGTAGTAAGAAGGTATGTTTGTGGGAAGAGGAACAGTGTGATACACATCTCTTCACTACTGCATGCAGAAAGTGAACTGGGTAGGGTTGCACCAGCTGTGCGTAAGTTCTCACGTATGTTAGGACGTAAAGTTCACACGTATGTTAGGACGTAAAGTTCACACTAAGGGCTTAGTAACTATTAGTTAGTTTGTAACTAAGTCAGTGCTTAATTTGGTTGCACAACCTGTTCTTAAGGTAAAACTTAACTAGTAGGTCGTAAGCTCCACGTAAAGTAATGCGTAGTCGCATAATATGACGTTTACCTGTATTGATCCAATAAACAGCCTTCAAATTTGTACACAGAAGCATTAAACAGCAGTGAATTTCAGTTTGATCTTATTACAGTTGATGTTCAAATCTTGTTTGCTCACGTAAATGTCAGCTGTAATAAATTATATCCCAATTAAAATACGATACGTAATAAAAGTAGATTTGATAAATAGTATATTTGCCCTGTGTAAATAACAATATTATAGGAACTGTATCTAAAATAAATGAGGGATGATAAATACTAATACAACATGCTGGAAAAACAGACATTTATTCATTTTAATATCCTATATATATATATATATATATATATATATAACTCAGCAAAAAAAGAAGCATCCCTTTTTCAGGACACTATATTTTAAAGATAATTTTGTAAAAATCCAAATAACTTTACAGATCTTTATTGTAAAGAGTTTAAACAATGTTTTCCATGCTTGTTCAATGAACCATAAACAATTAATGAACATGCACCTGTGGAACGGTTGTTAAGACACTAACAACTTACAGAGGGTAGGCAATTAAGGTCACAGTTATAAAAACTTAGGACACTAAAGAGACCTTTCTACTGACTCTGAAAAACACCAAAAGAAAGATGCCCAGGGTCCCTGCTCATCTGTGTGAACGTGCCTTAGGCATGCTGCATGAGGACTGCAGATGTGGCCAGGGCAATAAATTGCAATGTCCATACTGTGAGACACCTAAGACAGCACTACAGGGAGACAGGAAGGACAGCTGATCATCCTCGCAGTGGCAGACCACGTGTAACAACACCTGCACAGGATCGGTACATCCGAATATCACACCTGCGGGACAGGTACAGGATGGCAACAACAACTGCCTGATTTACACCAGGAACGCACAATCCCTCCATCAGTGCTCAGACTGTCCGCAATAGGCTGAGAGAAGCTGGACTGAGGGCTTGTAGACCTGTTGTAAGGCAGGTCCTTACCAGACATCACCGGCAACAAGGTCGCCTATGCGCACAAACCCACCGTCGCTGGACCAGACAGGACTGGCAAAAAGTGCTCTTCACTGACGAGTCACAGTTTTGTCTCACCAGAGGTGATGATCGGATGTTTATCGTCAAAGGAATGAGCGTTACACCGAGGCCTGTACTCTGGAGCGGGATCGATTTGGAGGTGGAGGGTCCGTCATGGTCTGGGGCGGTGTGTCACAGCATCATCGGACTGAGCTTGTTGTCATTGTAGGCAATCTCAATGCTGTGCTTTACAGGGAAGACATCCTCCTCCCTCATGTGGTACCCTTCCTGCAGGCTCATCCTGACATGACCCTCCAGCATGACAATGCCACCAGCCATACTGCTGGTTCTGTGTGTGTGATTTCCTGCAAGACAGGAATGTCAGTGTTCTGCCATGGCCAGCGAAGATCCCTGATCTCAATCCCATTGAGCACATCTGGGACCTGTTGGATCGGAGGGTGAGGGCTAGGGTCATTCCCCCCAGAAATGTCCGGGAACTTGCAAGCGCCTTGGTGGAAGAGTGGGGTAACATCTCACAGCAAGAACTGGCAAATCTGATGCAGTCCATGAGGAGGAGATTCACTGCAGTACTTAATGTAGCTGGTGGCCACACCAGATACTGACTGTTACTATTCCATTTCTGTTAGTCACATGTCTGTGAAACTTGTTCAGTTTATGTCTTGGTTGTTGAATCTTTTTATGTTCATACAAATGTTTACACATGTTAGGTTTGCTGAAAATAAAAGCAGTTGAAAGTGGGTTGCTGAGTTTATTTTGAATGTTGAAACTTGACACTGGCCGACGCATCCTGAAAACTGCACTGTTAGATCGGTTTCATGCTGAAGAGCTGCTTAAGTATTTTTTTTTCTCTCTCTCGTAAATGTAAACGAGTGTAAATGTCAACATCATAATGTATGTCGAAATGATTGATGCCTGACACGCAAAACATGAGCTCATTGATGTCATAAAATATCAGTCTACTTTTTTTATTCCATTCGTTACTCTTGGTCGGACTCTTCCATAAATATTTAGTTTATACTTAGGGTTATGTTCTACCTAAGTTTAATGGTGCAACGCTCAAATATTTAGTAGTGCGTAAATTGTGACTTAGTGCCCATTTACGCCACAACTAGGCTAAGTTTTAACTTGCGCACAGCTGGTGCATCCGGCCCCTGGTGATTTCCGAAGCAATCGCACAAATGTTTGCGCTATTTATCATTTTAAACAATAAAGCCAGAGGAGGACGTTGCTTTCATTCTTTGTAGCTTGCGATTTAGAAATAAAGACTTGCATGACCAGGGGCTGCATTAGCTGAAAACTCTTGAAAGTCTTGACCATGAAAACATGCTATAAAGCCGCACGTAGCAAAGTTTAAAAATCTTGTTTTAGCACTGCGGTTGATTGACAGGTAGAACTTTCATCCTTGGTTTATCCTTGGCACATCTGTAGAATCATTCCCAGCGATGTGGTCGTGAGTAATATCGGAAAAAAAACGTTTTAACACAACACTTTCTCCAAATGTGTAAAAGCGTCATGAATACTCAGTTTTCACTTATCGTGTCACCTCCTGTTATTGATTATCATCCATTTGCCCTCAAACCGACAATAATGAAGTGCTTTGAAAAGCTAGTCCTCTCTCACATCATAGCCATCATCATCCCAGCCACCCTGGACTCACACCAGTTTACTTACAGAGCAAACAGATCTACAGAGGATGCCATCTCTCTGGCTCTTCACACTGCCCTGTCTCACCTGGAAAGATACATACGTGAGAATGTTATTTGTTGACTAGCTCCGCCTTCAGTACTGTTATTCATGATAAGCTCACCTCCAAACTTCATCAACTAGGCATCAGCTTATCACTATGCAATTGGATTCTGAATTTCCTGCATCCTCAGGTGGTGAGACTGGGCCCCCACCTGTCCTCCACTATAACTCTGAGCACTGGAACACCACAGGGATGTGTATTGAGTCCCATCCTCAATTCTCTTTTTACACACGATTGTGTTTCTGCATTCTCCACTAATACCATTGTTAAGTTTGCCGATGATACAACAGTGATTGGTCTGATCTCCAACAACGATGAATCAGCCTACAGAGCGGAGGTGCAGAACCTGGTGAGCTGGTGCTCTGAGAACAACCTGTCACTTAATACAGTAAAGACAAAGGAGCTAATTATCAACTTTGGAAGGTCACAGAACATTGAATACTCTCCAGTCTTCATCAACGGAGACAGTGGAGCAAGTGACCAGCTTCAGGTTTCTGGGCACACACATCTCAGAGGACCTTACATGGTCCACAAACACCAATGCACTGGTCAAGAAAGCACAGCAACGACTGTTTTTCCTGAGGACGCTAAAGAAAGCTGGTCTACCAACAGATACTGGTGACTTTCTACCGCTGCAGCACAGAGAGCATCCAAACATACTGCATCTCTGTGTGGTATTTCAGCTGCACAGCAGCTGATAGGAAAGTGCTCCAGCAGGTCATCTTCAGCACGCAGAAGATCATTGGGTTTCAGCTGCCAGCCATAGAGGATATCTACAGATCATGCTGCCTCAGGAAAGCTATCAGCATCTGCAAGGACTACACACATCCATGCCATCACTTGTTTGAACTCCTTCCATCTGGCAGGCACTATAAGGCCCTTTATGCCCGCACCTCCAGACTGAGAAATAGCTTCTTCCCCAGAGCTGTAACTGCCCTGAATCAATCCACCAAGTATCCCCTCAAAACGTACTGTTTGTCTACAGAACTGTCTGGTACAAATTGACTTCATATACACACACATACTGCACAATGACACCGATAAGTCATATGGTACACAGGGATCAACTCTCATTCATTTTGTCTGGAAATGATGAGCAATTGCCACAGCTGAGCTGTCTGCATTGTTTATATATTACTGCTGGTCACTGTCTATATTGTTATATGCTGTGTATACTGTACATACTGTGCATATTGTGTATACTGTCTGTTACCTATTGACATTTGTTACTCTTCCACACTGTATTGATTCTGTTGCTGCACTACACATTTGGGTTGTTGCAATATTTACCACTGCTGGACTTTTATATTGTTCGTTATTTTATTACTACCTATTGTTGTTATCTTATTGTTTTATTTTTCCTTAATTATTGTTTTATGGCATCGAGTAAGGAAGTTGCAAACCTAATTTCGTTGTACTTGTGCAATGATAATTGTACTTATACAATGACAATAAAGATATTCTATTCTGATTAGTCAACTTCAGGTAGATCGCCAAATTGGCTCGTTCAACTACACACACTTCACGAATTTAAGACAGTTTTAAAAATGATCGTAAGGTCGTGAGCTGCTCGTAAGCCGCGACCACACGAGCACCATCGATTTCCACGTGATCTCTCCCGACTGGAAATATCGGTCGGGAGCTCGCACAACAGCCGAAAATCGCACCATATATGCTCGCCTTTACTGTGCAGTAGTGGTGTACTGTGACATTGTTCAGAAAATCAGTTGCCTCTAATTATTTGGAGATTTTACACTGTCTATATGTCACATCCATTCTGAATTAGACTATTATTTATGTCTGTGGAGATTGTTGTTGGGTAGGTTTAGTTTTGTTTGGTGTAGAGCAAGGGTCTTCAACAGGGGGTCCACAAATGATTGTTTGATCCACCATTGGCACTTGTAATAATCACTCACACGGGAGCGATAAAGATAAGTGGATGTATTTTAATCCATTGACATGTTGAAGTTCCTTTTTCTTTTTAATCATATTCGCGCATCTTGTGTATTTAGTTATGAACTGATTGGAACGCTAAACACTGTTAAAGTGTGACAGATGCGTTTACAGCAGAAGTGTGGACAAACCATTCACGCAAAATGCAACACACATCAGGTTCAGCAGCGCTGCAGCAGAGGGTCGCGTGAGTAAACGCATCTGCTCTGCGTTGGTCGCGCTGTGTGGTTGAGCAGATGACAGCCTACAGTTTATTTTATTATTAGTTGTGTTTTGCTTTCAGAACATTAGCGTACTTGCCTGGTGTAAATAAATAGTTACAGCTGAGATTATCAAGCTGGCATACACGGTCCTAAATGTTCCACACACACAAGACGGTGACTCTCAAAACAACAAAATTAAAGGTGCACTTAGTCATTGCAATCTGTCTGTCTGTCTTTTTCTTTTTATTAAGGAGGGGTTATGGAACAGTGATAAAGAAGGAAAATGAAAAATGTCACTTCATGTCAGTAAAGATGCAGACCCCTGCTGTACATTATTTAATGGTTATTTCAATAGCTTTGCAATATAAACCTCATATATACATACAATAATATGGTAGCTTACCATACACGTTTTTATAGGCATAAAACGCAACACTCAATTTAATACAATATTTAACAAGGGTCCCGGCTCCATCTCTACCCATAGAGGGGTTCTTGGTCTGAAAATTGTTAAAGACCCCTGGTGTAGAGTTTAAAGAGCTTGGCTGGAAATGAAAAGGCTGGAGGTTCGAGTCCCAAGTATACAATTCTTTTAATAAGGGTACTGTAAGTTGCTGGGTGTGCAAAAATGACTCCTCAATTGCAAATCTGACAAGTGGCACAGTGATACACAAATGAGTGTTGATTCATTTATTCACGATTGGAGGGTTAATGAATACTTATATATTTTCTTTATGAGTGTTTAGAATGTCAGACTCTGACAGTGACGAGGACCAGGACCGTCCCTTCCACTTGACAGGGTTTCTGTTTGGCAACATCAATGAGAACGGTCAGCTGGAGGATGACAGCGTGCTGGATACGGTAAGAGGGTGGATGGTCCACCAGACCCCGATCAGACATATTTCTTAAAGTTATAGTTCACCCAAATGTATATTCTGTCATAATTTTCTCACCATCCCATATGTGTATGACTTTCTTCTGCAGAACACAAACTTAGATTTTAAGAAGAATGTCTCATCTCTGTAGGTCCATACAATGCAGTTAAATAGTGGCCAGACCTTTGAAGCTCCAAAAATCACATAAAGGCAGCATAAAAGTAATCCATATGACTTCAGTGGTTAAATGCATATCTTCAGAAGTGATATGATGGTGTGGGTGAGAAACAGATAAATATTTAAGTCATTTTTTTTACTATAAATCTCCACTTTCACTTTCAAAATGTGAAATTTAAAGTGGAGATTTATAGTTAAAAAGGACTAAAATTTTAATCTGTTTCTCACCCACACCTACAGTATCATATCACTTCTGAAGATATGGATTTAAACACTGGAGTCTTATGGATTACTTTTCTATGCTTTTTGGAGCTTCAAAATTTTGGTACCTATTCTTCTAAAAATCTTCGTTTGTGTTCTGCAGAAGAAAGAAAGTCATACACATCTGGGATGGAATGAGGGTGAGTAAATAATGAGAGAATTTTCATTTTTGGGTGACCTGTCCTTTTAGGAGCGTTCGCATAGGGCGCGTTTTTGTGTTCACAAAAATACACATAATAACAGGAACTTTGCGCAGGGCAGGGGGAAAACTGTCCTGATATTTTTGTTGAGGAGGTTGAATTTAAGCGTTGCTAGGATCGCTGTAGTGACAGAGGTTGATTTTAGAGATGCAACTTCTTAGAGTTTATCTTGTTGGCAGCCTAACAGCATGCTAAAGCACAACACGCCGTCAGTATACTTAAATCCTTACATATCATAATTCATCCCCGTAAAACTATTTGGTTGTTGGACGACTAGTTGACCATACTGCCCATCCCTATTGTCATCTCTCTCTCTCTCTCTCTCTCTCTCTCTCTCTCTCTCTCTCTCTGTGCAAGGAGTCAAAGAAGCACCTGGCTGGTCTGGGCTCTCTGGGTTTGGGTTCACTTATTACAGAGATCACAGCCAGTGAGGAGGAAACAGCTGACAACGAGCCAGACCAGAGCAACATTGATTCAGAAGGTCTGTCTGTGTTTCTTTCTCTATAAAGAAGAATCACATGTTTATAAGTCATTTTAGGAACATTATTCCTCACCCCTTGATCAAGCCGTGAATCCTGAAGAATGACCAAGGGCTCAGATTTGGAAAGTTCTAATATAACATGTCTAATATTTGTGTGTGTGGATGTAGGATGGGTAAGGAGCACTGAAGATGCTGTTGATTACTCTGATATTAGTGAAGTTGCAGAGGATGAAACCCGCAAATACAGACAGGCCATGGGCAGCCTGCAGCCAGCACGGAGAGCAGGTAATGCACAGATACGCAGCCACAAATGGTGAGGAAAATGCTGATGTACAAACACAGCTTGATTACTGATGTGTGTGTTTTGGTGTGCAGATGAAGGTGATGACTATGATGCTGATTGTGAGGACGTTGATTCCAAACTCATGCCTCCGCCCCCTCCCCCTAGTCTGCCAATCCCTGCAAAGAAAGAGGACACACCCACTCAGAACAGCAGTGGTAAAAGAGACCGTGCAGTTGATTAATTGAGGATGAATCAGTCTGTGAATAATCAAAAATGTTTTATTATCATATAGAGGGCTTTTGTATGTGGGATGCTGTGGGCTGATTTTATATTATATACTTTTTCTTACCTTTTTATTTTTACTTGTTCCATTTTCTTTCTCATTATTTCCCTTTTTTTCCTACATTTTCTCTCTCTCTCTAGTGAGTGATGAGGGTGATGGCATCATCCTGCCTTCCATTATTGCTCCATCATCTGTGGGAGATAAGGTTGACTTCAGTAGTTCATCAGACAGTGAGAGTGAGAGTGATCGACCGTCTCAGGGTTCAGGGACAGGAGGACAGAGACAGATGTGCCTCACCCTCCCTCTTGCAGGCATTATGCAGAAAGATGCGGCTAAAGCTCTGCCAGGAGTCACAGAACTTTTTCCTGAGTTCAGACCTGGAAAGGTGACCGAGACACGCTTCTGCTAATATCTCTCAGAAATAACCATGTTCCCATTTGCACTACAGTATTAGCGTGTCTCATGATGAGATTTCATGTTTGTGATCTACCAGGTGTTGCGGTTCTTGCGGTTGTTTGGTCCTGGTAAGAACATGCCGTCTGTTTGGCGAAGCGCTCGCAGGAAACGGAAACGAAAGCAGAGAGAGCCACTGGCAGACACGGCCCCAGGTGACAACGAATCGGATCCACCTGAGGGAGAAGCTAAGAAAAAATCAGGGTGGGACTATGAACATGCACCTCCACCACCACCAGAGCAGTGTCTGTCTGATGATGAGGTAATCCAGACCAGACTCAGCCATAGCTAAACATGAAATGTTGGAAAGTGAATTGACACTTCGTATGTGTTTGTTTCTCTCTCTAGATCACCATGATGGCTCCAGTGGAGTCTAAGTTCATGCAGGTATCTGGTGAGGGTGATAAAGTGTCAGAGGTGAGGCCAAAGGTGGCAGAGTGGCGTTATGGTCCAGCACAGCTTTGGTACGACATGCTCGGCGTACCAGAGGATGGGAGTGGCTTCCATTATGGATTTAAACTCAGAGATGAACAACAGCAGGACAGTACTGAAACAGCGGCAGAAACTACTGTGAATGCACCAGCATCTGCACCAGTCATCGAGCAGGCACAGCAACAAGATGCTTATGATGAGGTCTGGTGGCCACTGTGGTTTTTATATAGTACTTTATACTTTATTGAAACATTTTCCTTTGAAATATTCAGCATTTAATTTATTTTAATGAAGTGAAATATATATATTGCAATATCCAATTACATCGGCAACGCCTGGGCTGAGGGATCGGTGAATATTCTTGCTTTAGTGATTTTGCATTGAAAAATTATTTATTTAAAAAATGAAAAACTTAAATCAAATACATTTCTAAATTCAAATTGCACTCCAAACGAAACGAAAAAGCAATTAAAATAATGAAGTGATAAAATAATAATAATATATATATATATATATATATACACACACACCTTTCCATTTACTGTCAGGCAAGAATCCATCTTAACATCATTACTTACACAAATGAAGACATAAAAACAATTATAAATGTAAACATAATAAATCAGTGAAATATAAACCATGGTTCGAGGTGAACGTGTTTTTGTATTATTTTATGTTTTAATCACAGATGCAGAGTTGTGGTCACAATGAACTGCTCTGTGGAAATAAAGTGAACTGAACTCAGAACACCTCCTGAGCTGAGATGTCTGAGGACACTTGCAGCACTCATAGAAGATACTGTTCTTGCAAAAAAAAAAAAAAAAGACAGAAATAAAGAAAGAGTGAGAACCTTTTACATGCTCGTGTTCCACGAAACTGCACGCCTCCGTATCAGCGCTTCAGACATGCGCATAGACGGCTTTTCTGTCATCTGTTCTTAAAAATATAATAAAGTGTTTCTTCAAGCACGTGTCTGTGTGTCTACGGGCAAATTATTTGTAATATTAATTTGATAATAATAGCCTAAAAATAATTTAATACATGGGAAAACAAGCCAAATATCATCTTGACATCGTCAAAGGCATCAGCTATTGGCGATCACTCTGACCATCGTCGATCCCCGAGATCATCGTCTGTCAGCACAACCCTAATGTGCATTTCTCTCTATAAATTAACAAAATGTTCAGACAGTCTCCTTGCTGGTTTTTCCGACACATTCAGAATCATTACCGCTTTTGCCGGTGTCGCTGCAGCTCGCTTCGTGCGTGCGTTTGTAAAATGTATATTTTAAAGGCTCATTACGGTTTAGTATTTCTCTGTAATGCAGAACAGTGTTAGAAATGTTACTTATTCTTTCTCAGCCCTGGAACTCAAACCATTTTCTGATGCCCCCCCAAAAATATATTCAAGTAATTAAATTAATATCATAAACTTGTGACTAGTCAACAAATGGCTTAAATTAACTCCTACTAGTCAACTAGGAAAATCTTTTTTCGGGGGCAGCCCTAGTGAAAGGTAAAGGTAATTGTGTATGTCACAGACAACTCAATTAACATGCATGTTTGTTAGCAGGGGGAGGATGTCTCTCAGATGCAGGATGAGATGTTTTTAATGGTGACCCAGCTGCAGTGGGAGGATGACATCATCTGGAATGGAGATGAGGTGAAACACAAGGGCACAAAGACCCAGCGTGCCAGTCTGGCCGGGTGGCTGCCTACTAGCATGACCCGTAATGCCAATGCTTACAACGCTCAGCAGGGTGAGAGGGTACTGCCGTAATGCAACAGAAATCATGCAAGGTCACACATGCTCACATTAAAACATTCACAGTGTGTCAGATTGTTAGAAATTGCATATTCATGCATTGAATGGACACACAGTATGTCTGCAAAGACATATCTAATGCCATAAGTCAAATGCATTTATTACAAATGACACACATCTGTGTGGTGGATACATTAATTCTTACTACTTAGTATAGTATTCATAGTAGCTTCAGATGCCCATCTTTTTGCTGTCCTAATGGTTTTCTGGTCATTGTCTGTGGAATGTGTGTGTTTTCTAGGTCTAAGTCGCAGTAATTCTCAACTTGTGCCCCTGACTCCTCCCCCTCTGGCCAAAACTCCATCCATAACAGGATCCAAAAGAGAAAAAAACAGCCACGATCATCAAGGTACTGACTGTTGTCCACTTTTCTGGGGTCAGGTTTAAAGCTTTGAAGATGCTGTGTGTTTAATTTGAAGTGTATCCACTCTTTAGGGGACAGAATTGATGCCAAGACTGTCTGCATGTTTTAGTACAGATATATAACTACTGTAACTTCAAAGTTTTTTTTTAAATGATCAAGTGGGCCTGGGTAGCTCAGTGAGCAAAGACACTATCTACCAGCCCTGGAGTCACGAGTTCGAATTCAGTGTGTGCTGACTGACTCCAGCCAGGCTTGCTAATTGGCCCAGTTTCTAGGGAGGGTAGAGTCACGTGGGTAACCTTCCTTGTGGTCGCCATTTGGTGGTTCTCACTCTGTGTGGCGAGTGAGCGATATAGAGGTAGACCGAAATATCAGTTTTACCAATTAATCTGTGCCGATTGTTGATTTTTGGAACTATCGGTTATCGACAAAAATCTATGCCCGTAGTTTTTGATAGTTTTTTTTATTTCTCCGTGATCCTCTGTTAATTGTTTTTTCAATTGACGTTGGGGCATGCAAAGAAAAATGCAACTATATGGAAATGTCCTTCGTCAGCATATACGTACATTGTGTCTCCAACTTCATATATTATTTCAGGCTAGTTTTGTGTTAAAAGTCCCATGTTATGCACCCAATCTTGGAAATTAGTTGAAAATAAACTACATCTGGGATTTTATTCATTTTGGAGTCTGGCCTCTGTGTGTACCGACTAGGAAAATGTTGTAGCATTCTATGAATCGATTTTAAAAACTATCGGCTGATTAATCGGTTATCAACCTTTTCCACCACCTTAGTTATCGTATTCGAAAAATCCTCTATTGGTCAACTTCTAGAGCGATAGCCTCTATACGCGCTTATTCTCCACGGTAACGTGCTCTGCAAGCTACGTGATAAGATGCGTGGGCTGACTGTCTCAGAAGCTGGGGCAACTGAGTTTTTCCTCCAGATTGAGGCTAAAAAGTGCGCCACCATGAGGAATTAGAGAGAATCGGGAATTGGGCATTACAAATTTGGGAGAATAATTAGGTAAAATAAAAATGACTAAATTAAATAATCAATGATTTGATGTATTCAAGCCAAGCAGATAAACTGTTCCTGTATAGTCTTTGACTGCAATGTTAGGCATGTGTGTATGTTCATATTTATTTGTGTGTGTTCCTGCTGTAGCTCATGAGGATGACTCCCCGTGGTTCTCCATATTCCCGATTGATAATGAGGAGCTTGTGTATGGACGTTGGGAAGACAACATAATCTGGGATGATCAGTGTATGGACTGCCTTCCTTCTCCTCCCATTCTCACTCTTGACCCCAATGATGAAAACATCATACTCGGTATAGTTTTTAATTTTTAACCTTTCATATTTACATGTGAAAGGGTTAGTTTACCCAGAATTTAAAATTCTCTCATCATTTACTCACCTTTATGCCATTCCTGATATGTATGACATTCACTCTTCAGCAGAACAGAAACGAAGATTTTTAGAAGAAAATTTCAGCTCTGTAGGTCTCAAGTGAATGATGACCAAAGCTTAAAAGCTCCAAAAAGCACATAAGGGCAGCATAAAATAATCCATAAAACTCCAGAGGTTTAATCCATGTCTTCTGAAGCAATAGCTCGATTACACTTCCTATCGCGCCATTTAGTAATTTGCGCATGCGTCGAAAACTAGGAAGTGTAATCGAGCTTGAAATCATGATCGCCAAGGTGATTACAATTGCAAGAAGTGCAGTGAAAAAGGAGTTATATTTTGGTCTGATCTCGCCCAAAATCGATTAGATTGCTTCAGAAGACATGGATTAAACCACTGGAGTCATATGGATTCCTTTTATACTGCCTTAGTGTGTTTTTTGGAGCTTCAAAGTTTTGGTCACCATTGACTTGCATTGTATAGACCTACAAAGCTGAGAAATTCTTCTAAAAGTCTTTGTTTGTGTTCAGCTGAATAAAGTAAGTCATACACATATGGGATGGCATGAGGGTGAGTAAATGATGAGATAATTTTCATTTTTGGGATAACAATCCCTTTAAACATCCAGACACTCCATGTCTCTGTTGGAGATTTACTGTAAATCAACAAAATATTTTTTTATATTAGTTATCGGTGCTTAAATATTATTACTGTGTTCATGATCTGACTAAAATAGACTTAAGGTCCATTAACAGAACCTTGATGAACCTTCAATTCCCCATTAATAGCAATATATGTTAATGTATATGGATTTTAACTTTTGACCTTGATCTGTCTACAGAGATCCCAGATGAAAAAGAGGAAAGAGCCTCTCATTCCCCCTCCAAAGACAACAAGAAAGAGACGGCACTGAAGAAAAGTCGCATTCTCCTCGGAAAGACTGGCGTCATCAAAGATGAGCCTCAACAGGTGAGAGACAGTGAGAGAAAAGATGTGGGCTGAAGAAAAGAGAAATGTGGATGTGGAAAGAGGATACAAGAAGGCGTTTGATGTGTGTGAACTCTTTCATTCTCTCTCTCTCTCTCTCCTACTCTCTCTCTCTCTCTCTCTCTCTCTCTCTCTCTCTCTCTCTCACACTTCCATAGAATATGTCCCAGCCAGAGATTAAGGATCCCTGGAATCTGTCCAATGATGAGTTCTACTACCCCAAACAGCAGGGGCTCAGAGGATCCTTTGGAGGAAACATCATCCAGGTAGGGCAGTGAAACAAGAACACTACCAAAAATAATTTTTCCCTAGAGCTTAATTTTTTTTTTTTTTTTCCGTCCTCTTGTGTGTCTCTCTCTTTCGGTCTCAGCACTCTATTCCTACTGTGGAGTTGAGGCAGCCATTCTTCCCCACTCACATGGGACCCATGAAACTGCGTCTGTTCCATCGACCATCCCTGAAGAAGTACTCTTTTGGAGCACTGTCCCAGCCTGGCCAGCACCCGGTCCAACCCCTCCTCAAACACATTAAGAAGAAGGCTAAGGTACACTTACACTGACTGAAAATGAATGTGTGTTTGTGAATCTAAAAAGAGTGTGCAATTTTGTGTAATACAGCATATTAGTCAGCCCGGACGTAAAAGTCCCATTAATATTTATGTAACTTATAAACTTTTAAAGACAAACCTACCATGAGCTTCGAGGTTGTTAATCGATCAAATATGCTTCTGCTAAAGCCATCAGTCCACGTTATTTCAACTTAATTTTTTAGAAATCATGTTAAATAGCGGAATTCCAGGGAAAGAACTGCACTACCCATGATCCTGAAGAGAAACGCTACACCAATCAGAGAATCGCGGCCAGCAAAGCGTGCCAAAATACAGTATATTGTTTATTTATAATCAGCAACTTAAAATCAATAGTTTTATTTTTTATCCATGATTTGTTATTTTATTACGTCATTCGCAATGCTTCATGGGATTGTAGTTCATGCCCACATGAAAGATGGTAAGTGATCAGCCTTGTACCCTTGTATTTTCAAATCCATTTTCACTTCAAATCAAAGTTTGTAATGTTGTGATTCACCTCGGAGCTAGTTGGTTTGGTTAATGGCTTAGAACTCTTTATGATTATGAAAAGCCTATGGGAAAAAAAATTAATGGGAAAAATACTTGAGGACCCAGATGGCTGAAAAAGTGGGCGGGCACTGTTGCGCTCTATTGACTTTGATGTTTTAATGTTCGTAATTGTCCTTGATTTGGCCTTTCATATTTTAAACATCTGTTTCTCAGATGCGAGAGCAGGAGCGTCAGGCATCGGGTGGAGGGGACATGTTCTTCATGCGCACAGCGCAGGATCTTACGGGAAAAGATGGAGATCTCATTTTGGCAGAATATAGCGAGGAGTATCCTCCGCTTCTCATGCAAGTCGGCATGGCAACCAAGATCAAGAACTACTACAAAAGAGTAAGTCACTATAAGCAAATTCACACAGAACAGCAGCCGCTGGGAGATTCAGTGCTGAACTATCATACCCAGTGAGGTCTACTATAAAGGGGACACTGAAGATTTGATGTGATAAAGTGGGAGAACATTATTGGTTTGGAACTATTGAAAGATGTTATGTAGGTATGCTGTCTGCGACAGTTTGGCATTTAATGATTGTGTTATTTTGCTGATGGCATTGTCTATGCCTGTGTGTCCAGAAACCAGGTAAAGACCCAGGAGCACCTGACTGTAAATATGGAGAGACTGTTTACTGTCACACATCACCTTTCCTGGGATCTTTGCACCCTGGACAACTACTGCAGGTAACGCATACACTCTTACACAATTTCTGTCACGGCAAGTACACACTCTTTTCCAGCTGTTTTTAGCTTTGTTTTTAAACTAAATGTATCAAATTCATGTCCTCACATTGTCATTCTGAATTGATTGTTAATTAATGGCTTATTTGTGTCTATCGCAGGCTTTTGAAAATAACTTGTTCAGAGCTCCAGTCTATCTGCATAAGATGCCCGAGACGGATTTCCTGATTATCCGGACGCGGCAGGGTTACTTAATAAGAGAACTGGTAGACATATTTGTGGTGGGACAGGAATGTCCTCTCTATGAGGTGCCAGGGCCCAACTCAAAACGAGCCAACACACACATTCGAGACTTCCTACAGGTATGCACCCCATTCTCCCTCCCCATGTTATTATGATTGCCTATTAATAAAGAAAAGTAATAGGCAGCAGTGTATGGATGAGTAGCTTAGACAGATGGGCAAGGACTTGAAGAGCTTTGAAAGTTTTTGTCTATTGGAGACTGACTAAGATGACTAACCAGTGCTGATTATACAAGACAGGAGTAAAATGAGCTGACCGTTTGGTGTATGTGTGAACTCCAACTGTATGTGCTTAGTATGTAAGAAATAAAGAACTCCATGTATTTTGATGGGCAGGTCACAGCATTGATGCCTGTGGAACACCCAGAGAAGTTTGACATTTTGCTTTTTTTTTTTCTCTCTATTTTTGTGTCTAAATAATTTCTCTCTCTCTGTAGGTGTTCATCTATCGTCTGTTCTGGAAGAGTAAAGATCGTCCTCGGCGTATACGTATGGAGGACATAAAGAAGGCTTTTCCCTCTCACTCTGAGAGTAGCATCCGCAAACGCCTCAAACTCTGTGCCGACTTTAAACGCACAGGTGCACTTACATCCTCTCTCACGCACACACACAATAAATATATATATATATATATATATATATATATATATATATATATATATATATATATATATATATATAAAACACCGGTGGCCAAAAGTTTAGAATAATGTACAGATTTTGCTCTTATGGAAAGAAATTGGTACTTTTATTCATCAAAGTGGCATTCAGCTGATCACAATGTAAAGTCAGGACTGTAATAATGTGAAAAATTACTATATCAACTTCTTAACTTCAAAAGTTCTCATCAAAAAATCCTCCATGTGCAGCAATGACAGCTTTGCAGATCCTTGGTATTCTTGCTGTCAGTTTGTCCAGATACTCAGGTGACATTTCACCCCACGCTTCCTGTAGCACTTGCCATAGATGTGGCTGTCTTGTTGGGCACTTCTCACACACCTTACAGTCTAGCTGATCCCACAAAAGCTCAATAGGGTTAAGATCCATAACACTCTTTTCCAGTTATCTGTTGTCCAATGTCTGTTTCTTTGCCCACTCTAACCTTTTTTGTTTTGTTTTTGTGTTTCAAATGTGGCTTTTTCTTTGCAATTCTTCCCATAAGTCCTGCACCCCTGAGTCTTCTCTTTACTGTTGTACATGAAACTTGTGTTGAGCGGGTAGAATTCAATGAAGCTGTAAGCTGAGGACATGTGAGGCATCTATTTCTCAAACTAGAGACTCTGATGTACTTATCTCTTGTTTAGTTGTACATCTTGATCTTCTACATCTCTTTCTGTCCTTGTTAGAGCCAGTTGTCCTTTGTCTTTGAAGACTGTAGTGTACACCTTTGTATGTAATCTATCATTTTTTTTGGCAATTTCAAGCATTGTATAGCGTTCAGTCCTCAAAACAATGATTGACTGATGAGTTTCTAGAGAAAGCTGTTTCTTTTTTGACATTTTTGACCTAATATTGACCTTAAGACATGCCAGTCTATTGCATACTGTGGCAACTCAAAAACAAACACAAACACAATGTTAAGCTTCATTTAATGAAACAAATAGCTTTCAGCTGTGTTTGATATAATGGCAAGTGATTTTCTAGTACCAAATGATCAATTTAGCATGATTACTCAAGGATAAGGTGTTGGAGTGATGGCTGCTGGAAATGGGGCCTGTCTAAATTTGATCAAAAATGACTTTTTTCAAATAGTGATGGTGCTGTTTTTTACATCAGTAATGTCCTGACTATACTTTGTGATCAGTTGAATGCCACTGGTGAATTAAAGTATCAATTTCTTTCCGAAACAGCAAAATCTGTACATTATTACAAACTTTTGGCCACCAGTGTGTGAATATATATATATATAATACTATATATACACTCACCGGCCACTTTTTATGTACATCTGTACATCTACTTATTCATGCAATTATCTTATCAGCCAATCTTGTGGCAGAAGTGCAGTGCATAAAAGAATGCAGATATGGGTCAGGAGTTACTTTTCACATCAACCATCAGAATGGGGGAAAAATGTGATCTCAGTGATTTCGACTGTGGCTTGATTGTTGGTACCAGATGGGCTGGTTTGAGTATTTCTGTAACGTATTTCACACACAACAGTCTCTAGAATTTACTCCGCATGGTGCCAAAAACAAAAAACATCCAGTGAGGGGCAGTTCTGTTGACAGAAATGCCTTGTTAATGAGAGAGGTCAACAGATAATGGCCAGACTGGTTCGAACTGACAAAGTCTTCGGTAACTCAGATAACCGCTCTGTACAATTGTGGTGAAAAGAATATAATCTCAGAATGCTATTCTGAGATGCAGGTTGGCGCTGTTTTGGTGGCACGAGGGGGACCTACACAATATTAGGCAGGTGGTTTTAATGTTGTGGCTGATTGGTGTGTGTACCGGTCAAAACTTTTGAAACATTTGACTGAAATGTTTCTCATTATCTTAAAAATCTTTTGATCTGAAGGTGTATGCTTAAATGTTTGAAATTAGTTTTGTAGACAGAAATATAATTGTGCCACCATATTAATTTATTTCATTACAAAACTAAAATTTAATAAAAAAAAAAAAATAATAAGTTTTGAAATTGATGACTTGGACCAAATAATAAAGAAAAGCAGCCAATAAGTGCCCAACATAGATGGGAACTCCTTCAATACTGTTTAAAAAGCATCCCAGGGTGATACCTCAAGAAGTTGGTTGAGAAAATGTCAAGAGTACATTTCTGCAAATTCTAAGCAAAGGGTGACTACTTTGAAGATGCTAAAATATAACACAGTTTTGATTTATTTTGGATTTTTAGTCACAACATAATTCCCATATTTCCATTTATGTTATTCCATAGTTTTGATGACTTTACTATTATTCTAAATGTGAAAAAAATATTATAATAAAGAATAAGTGTTTCAAAACTTTTGATCGGTAGTGTGTGTGTGTGTATATATATATATATATATATATATATATATATATATATATATATATATATATATATAATATACACATACATACATACTGTTTATCTTAAATCGGATCCTGAGATGAAGTTTCAGTCCCAGTTCACTTACTGGCATTTTTCAATATTTATGATGGTGTAATGCACTGGAAGAAGAGCCCACAGGAGGAGTATTTGCAGTCACTGTGTGTGATTTATCAGTCAGGAGAGGTGGCAGATTCAGAAAAGACAGGATATATGGAAGGTAGGGCAGGAACAGGAAGATGTGGTAAGTACCACAAAATCAGATCATTCTACCTTACATGAAATAGTACCAAATAAGATATAAGTATTTTATATTTCTAATTTTCCGGAAAAAATCTCTAGCCAATAAATAAATCAGGCTTTTACTATAGATAATTGGTTAGCACTGATTAGGGCTGGGCGATATATGTAATATTTTGCCAGCAATGTAAAATTACGCCATATCATGAATATAAATAAAAAGATTGTGGCAGTAGTTTTGTGAGCCTATGGGAGCGTAAAGGTTTAAATAGTGTCTCCAGTTTAAACTTCAGTTGCAAAATTGGCATTAGATTTGGTCAGTTTAATTCATGAATCATTTGGAACTATTCGTTTCAGTGAATTGATTCAAAACTCTGGTGCATAAAAATGTTTTTTAAAATATTATTCTTTGTGTTCATTTAGTGAAAAACAATGTGGAAAAGAGCCTTATTTTTAGTATAGTATTTTTCTTGCATTAATCATTTTAAATCTGCTTTTTGATCAACAATGTCTGTTTGTTTGGTTTCTCTGAATTTAATGCCATTTCAGAACAAATACATAAATATGGAGATATACATCAAATATCATCATAAGGCTGAAAAATATCAGATAATACCCAAAAATTAAAACTCTCATGTTGTTCCAAACCTGTATGACTTTTTTTCTTCAGTAGAACACAAAAGGAGATGTAAGCTAGAATGATGCCCTCAGTTACCATTTACTTTCATTGTATGGAAACAAGATGAAAGTGAATTGTGACTGAGACTAACATTCGGACTGACACCTTTTGTGTTTTAGGATAAAAAATGTCATACTTGTTTGGAAAAACTTAAGGGTAAATAAATAATGACAGCATTTTTGGGTGAACTATCCCTTTAAAATGTTGAGATCCAATCACACAGCTCTCCTCTTTCTTGTTTGCCCTTTTCTGAAGCCCTCTCATGCTCATTCTTTTAGGAATGGATTCTAACTGGTGGGTACTAAAGCCTGATTTTCGGCTTCCTACTGAAGAGGAGATCAGAGCATTGGTCTCTCCTGAGCAGTGCTGTGCGTACTACAGTATGCTGGTAGCAGAGCAGAGACTAAAGGTAAATGCAGATGCACACACCCACCAACAAATGCACAGACTCCTCCTATGCCTATATGCGCATAGTTGTTTTCTCACCGATACACACCAGCTAATGTACACTGTTCTTTCTCTCAGGATGCTGGGTATGGTGATAAGTCATTCTTTGCACCTGACGAAGAGAATGAGGAAGAATTCCAGATGAAGATTGATGATGAGGCAAGGAGTTTAAAGAGAACATCTCCATATTGTCTCTGTGCTTGAGGAAGTCCTTCTTGATCGTTTGCTTATGTCAATGTATGTGTATGATCAGGTGCGCACTGCCCCATGGAACACAACCAGGGCATTCATTGCAGCCATGAAGGGAAAGTGTCTCCTGGAGGTCACAGGGGTTGCTGACCCCACCGGTTGTGGAGAAGGATTCTCATATGTTAAAGTCCCCAATAAACCTACACAGCAGAAGGTACTTGCCATCTGGTCATTTAGCATAGCTCCTGTCTAGTTTAAAATGTCTCCGACAGATGAAAATATTCCACACACACACACACACACACACACACACACTGATACTTTCATTATCACGAACACTGTTTACTGTTTTTATTTTTTTTTTCGTTTTTTTTCAGGATGATCGAGAGCCCCAGCCAGTGAAAAAGACTGTGACAGGAACTGACGCGGATCTCCGACGCCTGTCCCTCAAAAATGCCAAACAGCTGCTCCGCAAGTTTGGAGTTCCTGAGGAAGAGGTGACACTGAAAGTCCTCTTAACAAGCTAATAACTAATCCTAGATACTGCCTCTGACTGACCTATCATTTAATAGTTAACAGATTAATTTTTCTAACTGACAGATCACTGATCGCAGGCTATTGATCCCTAATGATAACAGTTCTTGGTGATAATTTTGTAGTTTCTTGACAAAATGTGTATTTTTGCCAGCTTTCTAATCTGTATATGTGTGTATGTAGATAAAGAAACTTTCCCGTTGGGAGGTGATCGACGTCGTGAGGACAATGTCTACCGAGCAGGCTCGTTCAGGGGAGGGGCCTATGAGTAAATTTGCCCGTGGGTCTCGGTTCTCTGTAGCAGAACATCAGGAACGTTATAAAGAGGAGTGCCAGAGGATCTTTGACCTGCAGAACAAGTGAGGACCTTAGTGAACCCAGCATGGTTCTGCAACCTCCTACGCCTCTGTACATTCAGATTCTCAAATACTTTGTTTTAGGGTGTTGGAGTCCACAGAGGTGTTGTCCACAGACACAGACAGCAGTTCGGCAGAGGACAGTGATTTTGAGGAGATGGGCAAAAACATTGAGAACATGCTACAGAATAAGAAAACCAGCTCTCAGCTGAGCAGAGAGAGAGAAGAACAGGAGAGGAAAGAACTGCAGCGGATGCTGATGGGAGAGGACAACGAGAGAGAGAGGGGCCGCAAGGAACAACGCAAAGGCTGTATGTGTGCGTGTGTGAGACAGTGTTTTCCCTTTACATAAAAAGTACTGTGGCGGTACCATGGTACAGTGATGATATCAGATGAACACACCATGGTTCTTTGATATAAAATTAAGAGACCACTGCAAAATTATCAGTTTCTCTGGATTGACTATTTATAGGTATGTGTTTGAGTAAAATGAACATTTTTGTTTGATTCTATAAAGTACTGACAACATTTCTCCCAAATTCCAAGTAAAAATATTGTCATTTAGAGCATTTATTTGCAGAAAATGACAACTGGTCAAAATACGTTTTCAGACCTCGAATAATGCAATGAAAACAAGTTCATATTCAGTTTTTATACAACACAATACTAATGTTTAACTTAGGAAGAGTTAAGAAATCAATATTTGGTGGAATAACCCTGATTTTCAATCGCAGCTTTCATGCATCTTGGCATGCTATCTATCAGTCTTTCACATTGCTGTTGGGTGATTTTATGCCACTCCTGGCACAAAAATTCAAGCAGCTCGGCTTTGTTTGATGGCTTATGGCCATCCATCTTCCTCTTGATCACATTCCAGAGGTTTTCAATGGGGTTCAGATCAGGAGATTGGGCTGGCCATGACAGGGTCTTGATCTGGTGCTCCTCCATCCACACATTGATTGACCTGGCTGTGTGGCATGGAGCATTGTCCTGCTGGAAAAAACAATCCTCAGTGTTGGGGAACAATGTCAGAGCAGAAGCAAGCAAGTTTTCTTCCAGGATAACCTCGTCCTTCGCAAAGACGAATTTGCCCGATTCCAGCCTTCCTGAATCACCCCCAGATCATCACCGATCCTTCACCAAATTTCAGAGTGGGTGCGAGACACTGTGGCTTAAAGGCCTCTCGAGCTCTCCGTCTAACCATTAGACGACCAGGTGGAGGATCGATGATGATGTGGGGTGCTTCAGCAAGGCTGGAATCAGGCAGATTTGTCTTTGTGAAGGACGCATGAATCAAGCCACGTACAAGGTTATGCTGGAAGAAAACTTGCTTGCTTCTGCTCTGACAATGTTCTCCAACACTGAGGATTGTTTTTTCCAGCAGGACAATGCTCCATGCCACACAGCCAGGTCAATCAACGTGTGGATGGAGGAGCACCAGATCAAGACCCTGTCATGGCCAGCCCAATCTCCTGACCTGAACCCCATTGAAAACCTCTGAAATGTGATCAAGAGGAAGATGGATGGCCACAAGCCATCAAACACAGCCGAGCTGTTTGAATGTTTGTGCTAGGAGTGGCATAAAGTCACCCAACAGCAATGTGAAAGACTGGTAGAGAGCATGCCAAGACGTATGAAAGCTGTGATTGGAAATCAGGGTTATTCTGCTAAATATTGATTTCTGAACTCTTTCTAAGTTAAAACATTAGTATTGTGTTGTTTAAAAATGAATATGAACTTGTTTTCTTTGCGTTAATCGAGGTCTGAAAACACTGCATCTTTTTTGTTATTTTTACCAGTTGCCATTTTCTGCAAATAAATGCTCTAAATGACAATATTTTTATTTGGAATTTGGGAGAAATGTTGTCAGTTTATAGAATAAAACAAAAATGTTCATTTTACTCAAACACATAAATAGTAAATTTTGCAGTGGTCTCTTAATTTTTTCCAGAGCTGTATATATGGTATTGAAATCTGAAACTCCAAGGTACTTCAAAGAATACTGTGATAGTACCATGTTATTTGTACAAAAAACATGTAAAAAGTACCATGCTACTTTTTTCTACAAGGAATACCCTTACAGTACAAAAATACATGTGGTAGTACCTAGGGATGGGCATTTTGGTTATTTTTCTACTCGAGTACTCAGACTAATTACTTGAGGGGCAATGACATGTACATAACTGTATATATATTAACATGTCTGACAAACGTCTTTGGCTGCTGCATTGCGTCTTGTTGTTCCAGTGTATCGTCTATTCATTTTTATAGGCTGTTATAAAATAATCTGTTACCAGATGTACAAAATATAGCATAATCAAATTATAATGCATCATATTTTGTCATTATGTGAAGATTCGCTGCCCAACTCAATGAAATAATGTGCACAACGCGCGTCTGTTTGTTCTTCCTTCAGGTTACCGTAGTAATCTTAGTAAGCGCACACCAGTTTTTATTAGTGACTGTCTGAACCGTCTATTTTCAAATCGCGGTTGGCTTAACAGGAGATGCCATAACCATCGCGGTTTTAATATGTGTGTTAACATGAAGTTCAGTTTTGAAGATGCTGCATTCTGTTCCATTTAGCTGCGCCCTGTCTAGCTGTTTGAAACACTCGCCTGCTGTTTTTGCATTGCATCAGCGCGTTGAGTCCAGTGCCACATGCCTGGTGTTTGTGTGTGTCTCCCCAAGTGTTCGCTCTTGTGGGGAAAGCCGTGGTGCTCATTGTTGTTGCTGTGATGATTCATGAAGTGTTCTACTGTGAAATTTGGAATTTCCACCTTTCAACTGGGATAAGTGCAACGGAATGACATTTTATGTTGGGCTTCTAACTTGGAAACTCGTGCGGAATCTTCAACTCCCATTTCGTCGAGATGCAGGTGTGGTTACTTCACCCAAACATTTCGGCACCCAGGGCAGGGAGGTTTACAGTCAGTGACAAACATTCACTTTTATTAAAAAATATCCTTTAACGAGTCAAAATTCTTACATTAAATGATAATAAAACATGTTTAGCAAACATTTTGCAGAGACAGGTGTTCAAAACACAGTTAATTATACTCTTTTGATTATCGTAACGATAGTATTGCAGCATTGTATATCAGTTTGGTTGCTATGAGACGTCTCTGACAATCAGTGTACACCTCAAAATCACAACGTAATCAATCTCAAAATTTGACATGTTTGTGTTTAGGTGTCGGGTAAATGTCACTGAATTTAGAATTAAGTGAAAAGACACATAATGCGTGATCACCATTGATCATCGCTTTCATGATCGATCATTGCTGCCACATCCGAGTACTCGAGTACTTGTGCCCATCCCTAGTAGGACCATGGTTTTTTTGGACATGGTACCATGGTACTTCCTTGATGTTTTGGACATGTGTTTTTGGTAATGAGGGGGTACTTTTTTTTTAATGTATACCTTGATGCTTTTTCTTCCTTGTACCTAATGATACAATGTTTATTTGTGTATTGTAGCGAGTGCCCTGTCCACGAGCTCTCACAAAGATGATGATGCATCCTCCGTCACTAGCCTGAACTCATCTGCAACAGGGCGAAGAATGAAGATTTATCGCACATTCTGTGATGAGGATGGAAAAGAGTATGTGCGCTGTGAGACTGTCCGCAAACCATCTGTAATTGATGCTTATTTGCGAATACGCACCACAAAGGACAATGACTTCATGTAAGTGTCTGTTTTGTATACTCGATGTGATGACACTGATTTGTTTTGGTTATATATTGTTTGAACATTATGAAATCCATTTATTCTAAATGGTCCATTATCGTTTTGTTTTTGTGTGTGTCTGGGTGTGAATTTCTGCATGTGTCTGCAGTCGTAAGTTTGCGTTGTTTGACGAGCAGCACAGGGAGGAGATGAGAAAGGAACGCAGAAGGATTCAGGAGCAACTGCGACGCCTCAAACGAAATCAGGAGAAAGACAAATTTAAAGGTCCACCTGAGAAAAAAGCCAAGAAGGCCAAAGAACGACCAGACCTGAAGGTAGTTGCTACTCGCAGAAATGTTCTTTAGAAAGTGACTTACTGTGTAAAACAGTATATTCCTCACAGAACTAATAATCTTTTTCATCTCCAGCTGAAATGTGGAGCTTGTGGTGCAATTGGCCACATGAGGACTAATAAGTTTTGCCCGTTGTACTACCAAACCAATGCGCCGCCCTCTAATCCGGTGGCCATGACTGAGGAACAGGAAGAGGAGCTGGAGAAGACAGTGATCCACAATGACAATGAAGAACTCATCAAAGTTGAAGGAACCAAGATTGTGCTCGGAAAGCAGCTCATTGAGAGGTGGCACACGTTTATTTGTCCAGTGGTTGAGTTATGGTAGAATTTAGGCCCTATAACATTGTCTTGAGGGTAAATCTGTGAATGTTCAATGTACTGTTATAGTGCCGATGAAGTACGGCGAAAATCTCTGGTTCTGAAGTTCCCCAAACAACAGCTTCCTCCCAAAAAGAAAAGACGTGTTGGGACAACTGCGCACTGTGACTACCTTAATGTAAGAATGTGTTTATATGTTTTTGTTTATACAGTAGTTCTCTTTAGACCAGGGGTCTTCAACGGGGTGTCTGCAGTGGTACTGCAGTGGTTCCGCCAATTGTTTAATCTCAAACACATTTTTGTGAAATTAACTAAAACTGAGTTAAAGTAGACTTTGTCAGTTCGAACCAGTCTGGCCATTCTTTGTTGATCTCTCTCATCAACAAGGTGTTTCCATCCACAGAACTGCTGCTCACTGGATGTTTTTTGGTTTTGGCACCATTTGGAGTAAATTCTAGAGACTGTTGTGTGTGAAAATCCCAAGAGATCAGCAGTTACAGAAATACTCAAACCAGCCTATCTGGCACCAACAATTATCCACGTGATTACCTAATCAGCCAATCATGTGGCAGCAGTGCAGTGCATAAAAGAATGCAGATATGGGTCAGGAGCTTCAGTTAATGTTCACATCAACCATCAGAATGGGGAAAAAATGTAATCTTAGTGATTTTGACCGTGGCATGATTGTTGGTGCCAGACGGGCTGGTTTGAGTATTTGAATGAGTATCAGAATGCTGTTCTGAGATGTGGGTTGTCGCTGTTTTGTCGGCACGAATGGAACTTACAATAATAGGCAGGTGGTTTTAATGTTGTGGCTGATAATGTGTTTTGCCATAATATCTTTGGAAAACTATTTTTTAGAAAAAAAAAAAAAGAAAAGAAAAAAATATATATACAATATTTTATTTTTATGTTTATTAGGTGCTACTAGTTACAAATCAAAAAGAGAAATGGAAAGTGCACACAGCAGTCATGCTCTGGTCTCAGGAGGTTAAAATGTATATGACTATGATTTTGATGGTTTTGCAATGTGAACGTCATAAAATATTTAAATACATTAAAATGGTTAACGCATGTTATTATTGGGAAGGCTTAAAATGCAACCCTCAGTTTTATACATTATGTAACAGATGGTCCCTGCTCCATCACTCTATCCACCAAGGGAGTCCATGGTCTGAAAAAGGTTTAGACCCCTGCTTTAGACCTTGTATGAATGATCAGAATGCTGCAGTATCCCAGTGCGGAATTCCTAATCATATTACTCTCTCTTTTTATCAGCGTCCTCATAAGTCCATCCATCGCAGAAGGACAGATCCCATGGTCACGCTCTCCTCCGTTCTGGAGAGCATCATCAATGACATGAGAGACCTTCCTAATGTAAGACACATTCATCTACAGTTATACACTAGATATCGTCACATACTCTGACACACTGAGTAATTACTGTGTTTGTCTATCAGACGTACCCATTTCACACGCCTGTGAATGGCAAAGTCATTAAGGATTATTACAAGATCATCACACGGCCAATGGACCTGCAGACATTACGTGAAAACGTGCGCAAGCGCATTTACCCATCTCGAGAAGAGTTCAGAGAGAGCGTCGAACTCATCTTCAAAAACAGTGCCACGTATAATGGTATTTTGCACGTGCACACACACACTGATGCAACTTAAACTTTAAGGTATTAATGCAGATTACATGTTCTGATCAGTTTTTGTGTGTTTTCAGGTGCAAAGCATCTCTTAACCCTTGTTGCTCAGTCGATGCTGAATCTGTGTGACGAGAAACTGAAGGAGGTAGATATGAATCTTTTACCAGAATTCAAGACACACTTGCAGCAATATTGAGGACTAATTTTCTCTGTCTTTGCAGAAAGAGGAGCGTTTGGTTCGTTTGGAGAAAGCCATTAATCCTCTTCTGGATGACGATGATCAAGTCGCTTTCTCCTTCATCCTTGACAACATTGTCACTCAGAAGATGATGGCCGTTCCTGGCGTGAGTGTTCATTTCCTGTCCTATCCCTCCTTTCCTTAGGTCTTGGGTGCTTGTTCTCTCCATTTTGTGGCATTTTGTATATACATCATGCATCTGTGGCATGATGTTGAAAATAATTTTGACTCGTCCCTCAGTGTGTATAAATCACCAGTAAATTTTTTTTTACAGTAATTACAGTTGTAAATAAATTCATGCTTACTGTTTCTACATTAATTCTTGTTTGTGGTAATTGACAGTGTGCCACAGATGCAGTACATAGACATTATGCTGAAAATATTTGGAACATTGCTTTAAGCAGAAGTATGTCAATTCTGTGCCTCTAGCGGCTCCAAATGGAATTGCAAAAATAAACATTTGCTGAATCCATTTTTTTAAATGTCAGAAATAGGAGTCTTATGGTAGTATGCGATTCAGAATTCAACCAGTGTTTTCAAACTGCTTTCTGAATACACCCTTCCATCTGCCACTGGTTGAATTAACAAATATTCTTGCCCCAAACCCACGCAATTGGTTGAGCCAACGTTGTTGTGTCGGGCAGAATGGGTCACTCAAAACAAACAGAGGAATGTTTAAAGTGTCACAGAGCTGCAGTGTTTACGCTTTTCTGAAAAATCAACCTACTAATGATTTACTTATAATTGTTTCTGCATATTAAGCTGGAAAAGGAAAAGGAATTAGAACATCAAAAATATTAGAGGTATTTGGAATAATAATCTCTCTTATTCCATCTCTTTTTTTCTCTTTAGTCATGGCCCTTCCATCATCCTGTAAATAAGAAGTTTGTTCCTGATTATTATAAAGTCATCATCAACCCCATGGACCTTGACACACTTCGCAAGGTCAGAAAGCTGTATGAGAGAGTGAGAGAGAGAAACTTAAAATGTGAGCTGTTTAAAAAATCTCTTGCTGTTTGTGTGTGTGTGTGTGTGTGTGTGTAGAACATCTCAAAGCACAAGTATCAGAACCGGGAGATATTTCTTGCTGATGTCAGTCTTATCCACGCCAACAGCGTCAAGTACAATGGTAAGAAGCACCAACGTATTAAGTCACAAGTGATCTGATTCATCTTGTGTAATCAAATGATTTAACTTTTGATGTGAGTTTTTAATTTGTGTTTGTTTTGTTGTTTAAACCCTCAGGGCCTGACAGCCCATATACCAAAACAGCTCTGGAAATTGTGAACCTCTGCAAGCAGACTTTAGCAGAGGTTCGTCTGTATGTGCGATAGGAAAGAGTCACAACAGTCAACTTGTCGATTCATGAAGTCAGCTAGTTTATCTAGCTGTTTAGCAGTCTGCATGCTTTTTTGTTTTTGTCTTGCCACGAGCGTTGCATTTTTAGTTGGTGTGTCTCTGTGTTTTAGTATGATGAACACCTGACTCAGCTGGAGAAGGATATCTCTACTGCTAAAGAAGCCGCTCTGGATGCCGCAGATCTGGAGAGCTTAGACCCATTGACCCCTGGACCATACACACCACAAGTACATACACACATGCACAGTCTCTTTCTGCTATGCATACATCACACACTAAAGTGCTGGCATGTTCTGAGAATGTTTCTAGTGCTCTGTGTGCAAGTGTATTTTTATAGCAGCTGAAATGAAGCATGTCAGCATAAGGAGTTTATGAATCTCTACCTAAAATAGAACAGAAGGCAACATGCGGCTCTCCCTTTCTCTCCTAACATTCTGTAATGTTTAGCTATATAATTCACATTTCCTCACTGTTTCTTTCTTCCCCTCTTCTCTTTATTGCTGCCTATGTTTCTTTGTATTTTGGGCATTTTTCTTTTTTTTTTCTTTCCTTGTTTATCCTTTCTGCTTCTTTTCTTTTTCCATTCCTTTGTATTCTTTTTTCTTTTGTATTTCTTCTATTTTTCCTTTATATTCCTTTCTTTTTCTTTCTTTCATTTTCTTTTTCTCAGCCTGATTTGTGTGAGAGCAATGTATCTGTGAGTTTGCAGGGAGATTCTAGTCTGTTAGCAGAGGCTACGCTAATCCCTTCCACCCCTGACAAAAGAGGGGGGCAGGTACTCCTCTCTCCCTCTATTTCCATCCATCTATTGCTCTGTCTGTTCATCCCTTCATTCATTTAACCAGCTTGACTATTTAAGTGTCTTTCCATCTGTTCATCCATCTGTTTGGTCATACCTCCAATCTGATGTTTATGCATGTTGTTGAATTGACTTTCCCATCTTCATCACATTTTAAGGAAGACTAGGCTGGTCTTTAGTAATGTGACCTACTGATTAGGACCTATCAATTGATCAGATTTCAACCAGCCAGTTACAAAACAATTGAGCTATATTTAAAGTCCCTGTGAAGTGTCTTGACGTATTTCCTGCTGAAACAGGAAGTGGGGGCGGGACATATTTAACAACTGGACCCATTTTTAAAAATAGCCAGTAGGCTTTAGTTTACAGCCATACACACATACCCATTTCCATCGTGCTTCTCATGTCAGAACCACTTACCGGAGAAACTTGAGAAGCAATCTCAATACCTGTCAGCTTCTCCACTGACTTTTAGAACTGAACGATGATCTAACTGACAACATTAATCCATAACCAGCCCACAAACGCTCACAGCACATGTCTTTGTTTACGACGAGGCTGGAGCAGTTGAGCAAGATGAATGAAAAACAGACGAGTGAAAGATAAAACTGTATATGTTTTGAATCACAATACACTAAGAATAAAGAACACTTACTGATGATTTACATCCCTCCATCTACACAAAAAATATAAATAAACTCCAGCAAATTTCCTCACGTCCCACTCCTGCATTGGTGCATCCCATTGACAAGTGGTCATCCCTATGCCCTATTCCCTTCTAAGACAACTACCTTCCAATGTGAGAGCTTCAGATGGCTGAAAGGTGATAACGGTCAGCCAGTACTCACTTTTTAAGCGATTCTTATTGGAAATTCTGTTTGAAACAACCCTACAGCATGGATTGTGCTCCCTTTAAAGTGCCCTGCGAAGGCAAGATCAGCACCAGTTAGAACACAGTCAGATGTGCTGAAGAGTTTGTAGGGGGAGGTTGTACTAGAAAGCATTTGATTGGACAATGTTTCTCAACCTCTGTGTGACGTCGTGGATGTTCCTGAGTCTTTTAGCCAGAAAAGAGAGATTTGAAATGCTTATATCTTTTGAAAACTAATTTTGTCAACATTTAGAAGTACACTAGCATTTAGATGACTTTATTGCTAATATATATGGACTAAAAGCAGCGACACTTTAATTTCACTGAGTCTTTAAGCAATATCACTGCTGTGATCTTTTAGAGCCTGTAATTTTCCTGCAGCACAGGAAAATCTAACACCTAAAGGTTTAGCATCCAAAAATATATATATCCAAATACCTGAACTTCTATACATTTTTTTACATCCATCTATCCATCCATCCCTGCATGCCTCAGGTATTCTCTAATACATTCTCTCCTTCTACGTAGCACTATGCTGTCCTTTTGCTAAGTTGGTTTTTGTGTGTGCTGCTTAGGGTCGTCACAGAGGCAGGATGGGTGAGGATGAGTCTGATGTGGACATTGAAGGATATGAGGAAGATGATGATGGCAAACCTAAAACACCTGCTCCGGTAATAAACACAGACAAACAAACTCCTAAAACTCATGCTCTGAAAATAATAAACACACATGGTGTCAGAAATTTAATACCATATGTGTTTTTAGGCTGAAGAGGGAGATCTGGATGATGACGATGAAGAGGATGATGACGATGAGCTCCTCATGCGGCCACAGAGGCGTATGCATGGGGATGAAGAGGAGGAGGATGAAGGCTCCAGTCGGCAACAACAGGCCAGTGTGCTCTACCAGGATCTGCTGATGTCAGATGCAGAAGATGACGCCAGTGAGGAGGAGGGAGACAATCCATTCTGCTGTGAGTGTGTGTGTATGCATATTTAAGTGTGTTTAATATTTATGTTGTGTAGGTAACATCTACTCTCTCTACTCTCTACTGAAGCCATCCAACTGTCAGAGAGTGGCAGTGATAGTGATGCTGACCTGGGGCATCAGGAAAGCACCCGGATTGGACTAGAGCAGGAAGAGAGTATGATGTCATATGAAGGGGATGGGCCTGATGAGGAAACACACATGGAGGACAGCAACGTCAGGTTAGAATTCATGCACACAAACCAACTTTATGTAGTACACCAATGCTTTGTAGATAAAATTATAAATTAAATCACAATTGTACTCCTTACTATTTGTTTCTGTGCTATTGTCTGTTGTATTGTTGTTTATTGATTTGTTTTGTAAAATGTTATACCTATATTTTTTTTTTGTGATGTATAATATAATATACATACACACACACACACACACAGTTGAAGTCAGAAGTTTACATGCACCTTAGCCAAATACATTTAAACTCAGTTTAAATTCCTGACATTTAATCATAGAAAACATTCCCTGTCTTAGGTCAGTTAGGATAACTATTTTAAGAATATGAAATATCAGAATAATTTCAGCTTTTATTTCTTTCATCACATTCCCAGTGGGTCAGAAGTTTACATGCACTTTGTTAGTATTTGGTAGCATTGCCTTTAAATTGTTTACCTTGGGCCAAACTTTTTGGGGAGCCTTCCACAATCTTCTCACAATAAGTTGCTGGAATTTTGGCCCATTCGTCCAGACAGAACTGGTGTAACTGAGTCAGATTTGTAGGCCTCCTTGCTCGCACAAGCTTTTTCAGTTCTGCCCACAAATTTTCTATCGGATTGAGGTCAGGGCTTTGGCCACTCCAATACCTTGACTTTGTTGTCCTTAAGCCATTTTGCCAAAACTTTGGAGGTATGCTTGGGGTCATTGTCCATTTGGAAGACGCATTTGCGACCGAGCTTTAACTTCCTGGCCAATGTCTTGAGATGTTGCTTCAATATATCCACATAATTTTCCTTCCTCATGATGCCATCTATTTTGTGAAGTGCACCACCTGCAGCAAAGTACCCCCACAACATGATGCTGCCACCCCCATGCTTCAAGGTTTCGACGTGGGTGGAATTATAGGCTGATCGTCATAGTTGTGCCGCTTCTACTGCTGTGACATCGTCTTAAACACGACACAAACATTACTGACCATAAACAAAAACACGACCGCTAGCTGTTAGCTACTAGCTCATTGTGCTGCATTAAGGAGTTGTTGCATGGTGATTTTACACAAATGTAACAGTTAAATTGGCCTGGTTGTTTTGGAAGCAAGCTTTCCAGTAGCTGGTCAACTAAATAAAGTGAAGCTTTGAAGCAGTAACAAAACCTACCATCCTCCATCATGGACTCCAACAACGCCAAGTCCAGGGCACTCTCCCTCCCATTGCTCGCCAGTCTATTGCCATAGATATCGTCCATTTGGTCGAACTACTTCAAATTTCTTCTGTTTGAACCACTCCGGCTGTTGTGGTCCTTGATGGGTCTGTAGTCACTTTTTTTTTTTAAATTTTTTTTTTTTATACCCAATTTGGAATGCCCAATTCCCAGTGCGCTTTTAAGTCCTCGTAGTCGCGTAGTGATTCGCCTCAATCCGCGTCTGAGACCATCAACCCACGTATCTTATCAGTGGCGTGTTACCACTGAGACATAGCACGTGTAGAAGCTTCACGCCATCCACCGCGGCACCACGAGGAGGTTACACCATGTGAGTCTACCCTCCCTAGCAACCGGGCCAATTTGGTTGCTTAGGAGACCTGGCTGGAATCACTCAGCACGCCCTGGGATTCGAACTAGCGAACTCCAGGGGTGATAGCCAGCGTCTTTACCACTGAGCTACCCAGGCCCCCTCTGTAGTCACTTTTAAGTTTTTTTTTACTTTTCCCTACACTGTTGGTAGGTCCGGTGGTAGTGTGCAGCCAACAGCTGAGACACTTCCTGAAAGACTTTTTTGTTTCGCGTCGTTTCGTTCGTCGCTAACGAGAGTAACGTCTGCACCTCATTTATTGACCACGGCATGGTTTTACGCACAGCCATTTCTTTTTACAATTCGAAAGTCGCGTGAACAAATGATACTGCTATCGCTGTTGCTAACTTTAAAACTAGCGGGTTGATTTCCTGTGTTGCAAATCCAGTGACGCTGGTAGTGATGATTCTCTCTGACCAATCAGTGATCTGCAGGGTTTTGACGTCACATTTAGTATCAGCTCGGCTTGCTTGGAACCTCAACCGTGGTGGTACTAAAAAAAGTACCAGGTACCAGGTACTATCCACAGTGGAAAACCCCCAAAAAGCGAGCAGAGTCGAGTCGAGCTGTACCGTGCAGTGGAAAAGCCCCATTAGTGTATGTAAACTTCTGACCCACTGGAATTGTGATATAGTCCATTAAAAGGGAAACAATCTGTCTGTAAACAATTGTTGGAAAAATTACTCATGTTATGCACAAAGTAGATGTCCTAAACGACTTGCCAAAACTATAGTTTGCTAATATTAAATCTGTGGAGTGGTTAAAAAAATTTGTTTTAATGACTTAAACCTAAGTGTATGTAAACTTCTGACTTCAACCATATATATATATATATATATATATATATATATATATATATATATATATAAAATAATTACTGTTGGGTGACTTTATGCCACTCCTGGTGCAAACATTCTAGCAGCTCGGCTTTGTTTGTTGGCTTGTGGCCATCCATTTTCCTCTTGATCACATTTCAGAGGTTTTCAATGGGGTTCAGGTCAGGAGATTGGGCTGGCCATGACAGGGTCTTGATCAGGTTGTCCTCCATCCACACCTTGATTGACCTGGCTGTGTGGCATGGAGCATTGTCCTGCTGGAAAAAACAATCCTCAGTGTCGGGAAACATTGTCAGAGCAGAAGGAAGCAATTTTTCTTCCAGGATAACCTTGTATGTAGCTTGATTCATGCATCCTTCACAAAGACGAATCTGCCCGATTCCAGCCTCGCTGAAGCAACCCCAGATCATCACTGATCCTTTCCAGCAGGACAATGCTCCATGCCACACAGCCAGGTCAAGGTGTGGATGGAGGACCACCGGATCAAGATCCTGTCATAGCCAGCCCAATCTCCAGACCTGAACCCCATTGAAAACCTCTGGAATATGATCAAGAGGAAGATGGATGGCCACAAGCCAACAAACAAAGCTGAGTTGCTTGAATTTTTGCACCAGGAGTGGCATAAAGTCACCCAACAGCAATGTGAAAGACTGATAGAGAGCATGCCAAGATGCATGAAAGCTGTGATTGAAAATCAGTGTTATTCCACCAAATATTGATTTCTGAACTCTTCCCAAGTTAAAACATTAGTATTGTGTTGTTATTTTTACCAGTTGTCATTTTCTGCAAATAAATGCTCTAAATGACAGTATTTTTATTTGGAATTTGGGAGAAATGTTGTCAGTACTTTATAGAATAAAACAAAACTGTTCATTTTACTCAAACACATACCTATAAATAGTAAATCCAGAGAAACTGATAATTTGCAGTGGTCTCTCAATTTTTTCCAGAGCTGTGTGTGTGTGTGTATATACACTTACCGGTCAAAAGTTTTGAAACATTTGACTGAAATGTTTCTCATGATCTTAAAAATCTTTTGATCTGAAGGCGTATGCTTAAATGTTTGAAATTAGTTTTGTAGACAAAAACTAAGGCCGCATACGTGTAAATGAATTAGGAAGACAAGTCAAAAGCAGCTATGACACAATGCTTTGAATATTATTAATTGACAGATATTTTTCATTTAAAACAAGCTACAATATCCTGTAAAAAATATGTTTGAATCCTTGCAGAATATATAGACCATATATATAGTAAGTTGGCCTTTTTTTATGATTATCACTATTTTTATTGGATTTTAATTGAAGTTTTTCTTCATGCTAAATCATTACTTTTTTCATATAATCAAATTAAAAATATTTTTATGTTTCTATATCTTATACAGTTCACTCGATCTAAGAGTGCTTACATTTTTTTTTTTTTTTTTTTTTTATTGAGGAAAGTTTGTTCCAAGTTATAGATTCATCTTAATAAATCTCACAAAATACATATGTCTCTTTCTCATAAAAACAACATTTAGATTTTGTATGGGTTTTTTTTTTTGTGAGTTACGGTGGGAACAAAACTCAGTGATTGGCAGGGAATTGAAAATCATTGACTTCCAATCAGCAAATGTTTGAATAAGTCTGAATTTATTAACCTAGTTATTGCTGAACTGACTCAAGACCAGTTACAACAATACATTTGACACTGATTCAGGGGTTCAGTGTGGGATCAAGCACCCTTAGTGTCAAACCGCAAAATCTTTCAAAACGTTTCGAAACAGTATGACATAATAAAGCCTCGTTTGCTGATGTCACGTGACTTGGCCGGTTTGATACATGCTCTGAAGCGAAACAGAAGATTCGTTAAGGTTTCAAAGCTTCATGAAGCAGTGTTTTGAACGTGCCCATCACTAATTATAAAGCATTAGGAATGCATTATAATGCACTAAAAATACTTTTATTATACAGTACATTCAGAAATGATAACAGTTTGCAGAATTGGAGAATGCTGCAGTCTTTCGGTTGCCAACTAACCAAATTTTTGCTTGTTTGTTTTATTTTTCAGTGGATATTTTGATTCAGTTGTTATATTATGATTATCAAAGTACCCAGCCCTGTGTCACAAAATAATTTTCTCACTCACTCACACTGTCTGTGTGTTGTAGCTATGGCAGCTATGATGATGGAGACAGTCAGATGCAGAGACGGGTGTCCAGCCCTGGGACAGGAGAACGGGATGTAGAGGGGGTTTATGGGATGAGTGAAGAGGAAGAAGAAGAGGAGGATGAGAGAAGGAGAGGGCCTAGTGTTCTCACACAGGTCCAGCTAAGTGATGATGAGGAGGACAGTGAAGAATTCAGATCCGTTGGAGGAGACATTGACATGGATTCAGACAACTAACACACGCTTGCATTCAGCCTCTGTCACGTGTGCTCCAACTAACCTGGTGCTGATGATGATGTTGCAGATAATTGTATATTTCGTACTGTACTGATGGTTGTGTTTTACCTGTTAATATTTTTATATGACTTGTTGAGCCTGTTTGTGGGGCTCCAAAATGTTCTGTGATGAAGAATGTGATACATAAATAAATTGTGAATCTAAATCACATTGCTAGTGTTTTTCCTAAAACCTTTGTCTCTCCTTAATACATTTTTTGTCACCACAACTGTAAATATCTGCAGCTCTGGTTATCACAGCAGGATTTTCTCTTCACTATGTGGAAAAGTACAGTATTGTGCAAAAGTCATAACCATGTTAGATGTTTCACAAAAACATTTGTCTTAATGACATCAGGATTCAAAGTTTACTTTGAAAACTACTGACATTTAAGAGGTTATTGTACTAGAAAAACGTACTTTAAGTTTCAGAATTCAAAACTTCCTCTGCAAAAACAGCATTTGTTAAAACCAAGCTGCCAAAATGACTCGTTCTCTATTTCCTCCACATCGTGATGTCACACTATGGCAGACGTTTGCATCTGACTGCCTCCACAACATCAAATCAACACCTACTTTACCTTATTACTTTCGTCGTCTGTCCAGTAGCGGTGAGCAAGGAGGTGTCAAGGAGAGAGCAGGCTCTTTGAGATGAGCAAGTTCTGCGCAGAACCGATCAGCAGCAGGTGCAAGCCAGTTAGAAATCTGTCCGACTTGCTGTGATGTCACGATGACGTATGTAAAAAAAAAAAAAAAACACGTGAGAGCGAGGTGGCCATAGTTGTAGCAAGCATGCGGCGCAGTTGCTTTTTCCGAGCTGCTCAAATTGCAAGCATGATGGAAAATGACTTGCTGATGACATGGCTTCATGCTCATTGGCTTAAACAACTGTGATGTTTTGTTCTCTTTTAAAAGGTTTTATTTTTTTTATTTTTTTTCTAATATCATATATTATATGTGAATATTCCAAACACTGTGACAGTGCAATTTCTGTATGGGATATGTGATTGGTATCATATTTCTGAAATATCTAAAAATTGATGGAAAGACACGTCTTATGGGGGGAATTCAATAATTATTCATTATTTTAAAAGCAACAGAATTTAAATTGCATCCACTTTATTAACAACAAAGCACATGAACCTGAATCACGTGATATCTGCCTTTGATCTCGTAGTGGCTGATCCTACAAGTGAGAACTGTCAGACATGAATAGCTCTTATTTCACTCCTCCCCTGACTGCACCAGCCGGATCTCCTCCACTTTCAAGGCGAGGCATTTGGCATCTCTAAGGAGCCTAGCATGTCAGTCAAGAGTAGAGAGCCAATCATAACAGTGGGCGTGTACTGTCAAGTCTTAAAGGAGAAGCAACACAAAAACAGGGTTTCTGTCAGAGGGTCAGAATGGTGGAAAATTATCATGTTTTGCAAATACATGAATGTTTTTTTTTTTTTTGGGGGGGGGGGCTTTACTAATATTAAGAGCTGTCAAAGATAACGCATGTGATTAATTAAAGATTAAAATGTACATTTTTCTTAACCACGATTAGCACATTTACAGTTAATAAGCATAAAGCAGGATATGCATTGGTCGGAAAAGGGTGGAACCTTTGTGATGTGTCCGCACGGAGTCATTTCACTGACGTACACACATCAAAATACACAGGCCGAGTTTGGAATTGCATACTGCTCATACTGGGCGAATTCCGATTGAAAGATCATCTCTATGTCCTGCTCCAGGGCTCTTCAACTACTTTCTTGCGGGGGCCAGATTATCCAGATTAAAATTTTGCGGGGGCCAGCATTTTTTTCAGTATTCATCCCAGCTAGCACTTTCATTGCAAGTAACATTTTACTTAAAAAAAAACAAACAAAAAACACCTTTAATACTGTGCATTTATTCATATTAAAATAATCAGTGTATACTGTATATTGAATTATAATTGTTTACAGTCTGGCCATAAACTCTGGCCAGACTGTAAACACATAAATCTGGCTGAAAAATAAACATGACTTATACTCTTAACAAATCAATTTTATCAACACAAAAAACAAAACAAAAAAAAAAAAAACAAAAAAAACGATCATTTCAACATTTTAGGGCTAATGTTTACAAATTATAAAAACTGTGGAGGAACATTTAGATCTGCTAAAGCCCTCTCACAATATCAACCCACATATGAAAACAATGATCATATAGAAATGGCATGTTTATTTAAGAATGCATTTAAATTAAATTAACTTTTTGGAGAAAAAAGAGAGAGAGAGAGAGAGAGAGATCAAATGTATATTCTTCCATTTTCTCTATAAAGTATCATTATATTCAGTGAATAAAATTAGTCCTGCAAATATTGTGAATTTGCACACAGTAGCCAGTGCAGGACCCAGAAATATGTGCAGATAATCATTGGCAAAAGAAGAAAAAACCGATTTGGTGCTGTTCGTGATTGAGAGGGCTGACTCACAGCTGTATAGAACCAAATATAATCAGGACATTTACAGGTTCAGTTTCACCTATCACTGTTTTTACGAGCACTTCAGTCCCTGAACTGATAAGACACACCCGTTTGACACCAAGAATAGTGAATAAAAGTAAACTTTTCCGCACATTTACGTTGAACGTTCGGTTTCCATAATCGATTTACCTTTTGTTGCCTAAGATGTGCCTATGTACTGACAACATTTCTGTATTAACTGTGATCTTTTTTTTTTTTTTTTTTTTTTTTTTACATCTGTAATTTTGACCGCACTCCACACAACTAAGCATTTTATATAAATACATTTGATTGAAAAAGACTCGATCGATGCTCACGAAAACGGTGCGATCATTGTTTAGCAAAGCTGTGTAACTAAACTATCGCCAGAAAAGCTTAAACTCGCATGACGGATGAATGCTGTTGCACTTGCCAATGAACTGTTAAATCAAAGTCTTTCTAGCAAGTCAGTCCACTGTCGGCCATCTTTGGGACGCTCCCAGGAGAATATTTCCAGTCATGCCAGTGCAGTTCCTATCTACTTGAATGGAGGAACACCGAAATCTAAAAAAACAAAAAACAAAACGGTTGGTCAAGATTACGATCAAAGAACATATTTTAAATCAGCAGTAAAATCTGACAACACTGGTATCATAAATTTGCTTCTTTACCTCAGATTACAATAAAAATGCAATTTTCCTGGCTTGTGTATCTAATGCGCATGCACTTTCTCGAGATGATTGGCAGGTGATGTTTGTGTCTAAAAGGTGATTGGCTCTTTTACCTGTAAGACGGGACTTCCTTTCAACATCCGTTGACCGTTGGGTGCTAGAGCTCCTAGGTGGGGTGTTCCAATTTCTCCCATTCGTTTTAATAGAAGTGGCCCATCTCTGCTAAATACTCTCTGGTTAAACTCACTGTTGATTGCTGAGGCTCACGTCTGTAAACGCTTTTGCACAGAGAGCGCGCTGATATTTCAGATGGGGAGGCAATCTTATCAAAAATCAGTCGGAGGGCCAGACAAAGATGATTGGCGTGCCGGATTTGGCCCATGGGCCGCCAGTTGACTAGCCCTGTCCTATTCCCTTCGAAGGACAGATCTCTTGATGTGGGAAATCTAAAGAGAGCCTGAAAGTACTATATGAATGGATCCTTCACTAAGTCTTGTAAAAGGGCTCTTCGTGAAAAATAAATAAATAAATTTAAAAAATATGTTTCCTTTTGTTTGGAATTAAATTTTGAGTGGCGGTTCCTTCCCGCAGTGCCCCTTCAAGGGTGTAAAACTGCCGTTTGGAAAACACCCATTGTTTCTGCCACTGACACATATGCAGAAATAGTAGTAAGAGTAGTATGCGCAGTATGCCATTGCTAACTCAGCCACACACAACAGCCTTGTCAGTGATCAAATGATGGGAAAAGGACTTCTTAACGCTATTTGTTACTTGTGGCAGAAATCAAGTCTTTTCAGCCTGTGTAAGGCGCAATTTTATTACCACAGAATCATGTCAAGTCTTAACTATCATGAAAATACAGAACGAGACATTTTTTGCAAGAGCTTTTCATGTGAAGTTCAAAGCGCTGCTTGACGCCAATCATGAATGTTGTAGCAAAGCTGATAGCCACAATTTGTGGATGACTTGAGTTTAAGAGATTTAATGCACATTGCAATTAATATTCAACTAATAGTTGCACAGTTCTTTCAATTAGTCAACCTCCCACTTACACTTATGTTTCTTGAATTGGTGCTATTTTAGTGCATTTCTATCTTTATACTGTGAAAAGCTTTGTTTGGAAAAAGTTAAAGAATGTCCTAAGAAAGAAATAGGTGCATTTAAATTTTTCTTATTATAGATCTCTGGGAATCTGAGAAACATTTTGTGTCGATAAGACAAATCAAAAGTTAAAGCATTACAAAAATAATTTATAATAGTGTCCAAAAATGTCTCCACGTGTCCAAAAGCCTCTCCAAACAAATAAAACAATAATTGTACATAATAATTAATTACACATGCAAACACAACAATGACTAAAGGTTTGCATAGCATGCAGACATGATTTTAGTAATGAGATTTCACAGAATGAGTGCCTTTTTTTACTCAATGAGTCTGCATCACTGAGTTTGTGTTATTTCTTGGCGCCATCTCCTGGTGGCCATATGTAATATTGTGCTTTGTGTGGATTATCTAATGATCTATGAATCCAATCACCTTGTGTGTGGGCTCATTTGAAAGATAATCACCTCTAAATAATGGTATGTGATATTTTATGTTCCGTTTATTTTTCTTGAATTCACAAGCGAAAACACGTCATATAAGCAACACCAAAATAATTGTCGAAGACATAATTGGCTAATACTCGCTATATTTTTGTCTGTGAGTAAAAAAATAGGCTCGATGTATTCTACTCTTTGAGAGCTTTCCAACAACAAACGACACATGACTGATTGCAATAATAAGTACAGTGCAATTTTTTTAATAAATTATCAACATGAACACTTCTGATTTGTCTGCACAAAGCACTTGTTTAGTTTTGGTCATAATGCCTGCATGCATTGGAAAGTAGGCCCATCCGATCTTATAGGGTTAAAGAACTGTGGCAAGTTCTCCAAGATGCTTGGAACAACTGACCTGCCAACAACATTAAAAAAACTCCCAGTGTGCCTTGGATGGTGCTGTATTATAGGCAAATGGTGATCACACCAAATATTGATTTAGTTTTTTATGTTTACTGCAGTTTGTACAAAGTTAATTGATAAAAACTATTAATGGCATTATTTTTGAAAACACCCTTACTTTACAGAATTTTTCACAAGTGTGTAAAATTTGCACAGTACTGTTTACGCATGCTCTGGCTCTCACATGTCTTTTCTGCTGGGTGTGTATAAATCATAAAAAAGTCTTGTGGGGAGTTCCTATTCTGCAGTTCTCTCTGGTGAAGGTCAGGTGTACGTGTGTATAACAAGCAGTCTGAGCTAAAGGATGAAGGTCTTACTGTATGTGTGTTTCATCTTATTTTTAACAAATATGGCGACTGGACAGACGGCAGAATGTAAGTGTATATGTGTGTGTTATTTATTTATGAGCACGATTAGTAAATGTTTTGATAAACTAGGCTCAAAGATGTAAGAATGTGTGTTAATATGTATATATAGTATCTGTTTTACACTATTATACCTTAAATAGTTCCATGAATTGAGCTACTTACTGTAGTTTGTGTATGTGTGTTCTTTAGCTCACTGTACTGATGTGCAAGACTTTAAAGAATGTTCAAAAACTTGGACATGTGATGAGACAGTCAGCACATGTCATTGTTTCAGCGGACAACCATTCTGTCGGTAATCTGGCACCTTGTGGCTCACCTATGATACTCTACAGCAACACAGTAGTTTAAATTCAGGCTTATTTCGATAATTATTCTTTTCCTCTGTTCTCTGTGTAGATGCAACAACCGAGCAGGAGAGTTTTACATTGACGAAAAATGTTCTCAGAGATGGACAACAGTGACCTTTGCCCTGGTGGCGTCTCTGCCTGGTCTCACTCTGGTGTTGTTGGTGGGGGTGACTGTCTATGTGATAATGCAGTCGTCATCAACCAAGAGACATCTAGTGTGAGAATGGGAAACAAAATTCTAGAAATTGTTTTAATGTAGTTGTATCAATTTTAAGGAGCATAATGTTTATATGGGAGTGTGGGAGGGACTCTTACATAGTTTGAATTTATGAGGGTGAGTAAAATATATGACCTATAAGATCATCCAGTCCACTAAAATCATAATTATGTGTTATGGCTAGCTTGTAATTCATTGTTTTTGTGCATGTGTGACACGCTCAGTGAAGAAATGAAGAAGCCCAAGGCAGCTGATCCTAACAAGGAGGATTTATTCCCTGGAATTACATTTTCTTCTGATATGAATGTGAGTCAACATGTGAATGTGCATTTTACCGGTTAAAATAGTCCATCATTAATTTCAATAAAACAAGAATGTGAAGTAGAGAGAATTGTTATGCTCAAATAGGACTCGTATATCCTTAGGTGCGTGGAGCAAACAAATATAATATCCAAAATCCACAACAGATGCTGTCCACACACTAAATGAAGAGCAGACCAAGAAGGTCTATCAAACGTCATTGCACTGAAGAAAGCTTATAGGCTGAAACATTTGCTTACTGGTCTGTTTTTAACTCACTGCACTTTGCACTTTTTCACTATGCAAGTCTAAATGAAAAAATATATTTGATAGACCTTCTTGGTCTGCTCTTCATTTAGTGTGCGGACAGCATCTGTTGTGGATTTTTAATAAAACAAGGCTGTCATAATCATAATAAGAAACATGTATCTACCAAAATAAAATAAAAATAAAATTAGCTTCTTCATAATAGTGTGCTATTAGGAGGCATAGTCTTAATGGTCTGCCAGCTATTAAAAATGCATATGGCATCATGTGATTATTGTTTAACTTTAATTTCTACCCCTTGCCTTGCTTTTAAAGGGCCGACCTCCTCCTAACACAATACCTGTACAACAAGACCATGTTACCATGACAATCGTGCCCAACAACCGCTATAGGTGAATTTGATCTGTTCTCTTCTGATTTTTATATTTTTATTTATTTGATATGATTTTAATTTGATTGGTTCTGCAGCATGTCTAATGGGACGCATGAACCTCCTATGGGACGTCCTGCTCGGCCATACAGGTATTTAATAATGCTACATTAAAGATGCCAGAATGTTATCTCTATATTTCTATATTAAAGCCTTTTTGGTTTAAAATTCAAATAGGTGATTTTTCTTTTCCTTTACCATGTTGTGAACTTTATTCACTTATTTAATAGTGTTGGAAAGTTATTTTATATGTTTGCTGTTTTGGCATGCATTATATGCAGTATTTAAGTACTTTAATCACTCTTCAGCACATCCAATAGTATGCATCCATCTACTGGAAGAATTGCTGATGGAAGACCCCATGAGCCATACAGGTAAGTGGGCTGTCTGAAATGTAAAGAGTGTGTGCACACAGTGGTACAGAAACTGACCTGGCAAACTATTAAATTGCTTTCATTCACAGCACTTCTAAGTGATGTTAACTAAAATTCTTCATTGTTGTTCACCATTCACAGTGAATGTCAAACTGTTAGCTAATCTGACAGGTCTATTTAGCATATAATAAATTAGCATAAAACTGGAAGTGCTGAAAATATTTCTGCTTATGAAAAATGTTTTTGAAAATTAATTCTATGGCTCTTGATGACTGTCATTTTGATTGTCACTGCAGCATGTCTAATGGGATGCGTGATCCTCCAATGGGAGGCCCTGCTCGGCCCTACAGGTAGTTAATTATGCTGCATAAAAATAATTAATCAGGTCAAGTTTGTCAAAACCAACTTTGATGTTGGCTTGACAAAGCCTTGTCTGAAAGTTTTAACTTGTTTTTAAATTGTAAAAGTTTTAAATAAGTTTGCTGGTTATACAGACATTACAGTAAGACAAACAGCTAGCTAGCTAGTCAGACAGAAAGTCACAGAGATAGTCAAATAAACCGTCAGATAGATAGATAATTTTTTTCACCTTTTGTGGGTTTGTTTACATTTGAATTTTTGACAGTTGGAGTTTAAATTACCATGCATTCTGTTTGCTCATTTGAACATTCCGTCAATGTATACTACCTTTCAAAAGTTTAGGGTCACTTACTCATTCTTTATTTATTTGTATTTTTTCACATTTTAGAATAATAGTAAAGTCATCACAACTATGGAATATTAGAAATGGAAATATGGGAATTATGTTGTGACTAAAAAATATCCAAAATAAATCAAAACTGTGTTATATTTTAGCATCTTCAAAGTAGTCACCCTTTGCCTAGAATTTGCAGAAATGTGTTCTTGACATTTTCTCAACCAGCTTCTTGAGGTATCACCCTGGGATGCTTTTTAAACAGTATTGAAGGAGTTCCCATCTATGTTGGGCACTTAGTGGCTGCTTTTCTTTATTATCTGGTCCAAGTCATCCATTTCAAAAACTTTTTTTAAATAAAATTTTAGCTTTGTAATGAAATAAATTAATATGTTGGCACAATTATATTTTTGTCTACAAAACTAATTTCAAACATTTAAGCATACTCCTTCAGATCAAAAGATTTTTCAGATCATGAGAAACATTTCAGGCAAGTGACCCCAAACTTTTGAACGGAAGTGTAAGTCTATGGGATTGTTCCTATTTTTGATTGTCCGCTGTGTGAAAACCTTAAGTCTGATCAGTTAGAAAAGACAAGGCATACTTTTCCAAAACAGTCGGAAGGTCTGTGCCGAGTTTGGTGGATGTAGCTTGAAAGCTCTAGGAGGAGTAAAAGTTAGAAATGTTGGTCTTCGTAAGAAAAAAAAAAAACTAAAAGTTTGTAGAAGAACAGTATGTTGGCTTTGTCAAGTCAACATAATGATAAGACTGCAGGTAAATACATTTATACAGTATCTATATACCTACATCAAGACCTAAGGTGAAATGTGACTTTACACACAGGAGCTAATATAATCAACTATTGTAAAATACTGTAGTTGCTACTTGTACTCCTGGTATTTAATTAAGTATGTGTGTTTGTGTTATGGATCTGTGTTTGAGTAGCAATGCAGCAGGTCGGGGTCAAATTGTTAGTAACCCTTATGCCAGAGATTCACCCAGCCGAAACCCCTATGATGACCGCAGTCCTTCTCCAGACCCCCGCAATGATTACAGGCAACCTGCCCCTTTCCACACATATGATAGCATGGTATGGTTCAACAATGTACCAAACATCAATTTCAGAAGTGAATTAGTAAACTTTATATTAGGGGTGGGTAAAAATATATATTTCCCGATGCATCGTGATCTTCATTTGAACAATCTTGTTATCGATTCTTAAATCCCAAGATCTATCTTTTACTCTATGTGCAACTCTTTACTACAATAAGAGGAAATCACTCCCATTTTCAACCAAATTTCACGCTATGCAACTAAAATGTATATATTTGGCAACTGGCTGGTAAATGTTTAGATTTCACTCACCGGTGATTGTGTAGTATAGTGGTGGAGTATTCAGCAGCGAGATCCTTTCACTGCATGTTGAGAGTAAAAGTTGTTCCATGTAATGTGTGTCCAAAGACGAGATCCACGTGACCCATTTGTCATTGAATAATGTCTCTTTTAATACCCTGTCTGTTCTCTACAGTCAGTAGTTTATAAAAATAAACAAACATTTTATACTAATCAGACATAGCACAGATGAGATAAAGCCATTTGAGTCTCTCTCGTTAACATGCGCTAATTAAAAGACGCTGTTTACAGAAATGCAGGGTTTTCTTAAAAAGACAATACCGGTTTTAGCACGTGTTAAACAAATCAATGTAAATACCTGTAAATAGTACAAATTATGCAATTAAGCAATAAACATGTATCGAAATATAATATATGCAATATATCATATTTATTGATTAAAGTTCATTTTTAAAAAGCTAAAATGTGACCAATCTAATGGAAAACTAATAAAATATTAGTACAATTTATATTTTCATATTGTACCTAGAAGGGAGAGAGTTTATTTCATATGTTAGAAAAATGGACATTATAACTAATATACACCCATACGAATCTAAATCTAAATCTAATCGAATTGAGAGTTTGTGAATCGAAATCGGGAAATCTGTATCAATACCCAGCCCTACTTTGTATATTCTTGAGGTGTTTATCTTGCCAGAGATCACTGGGGATAATTATGGTACAATATACAGCACATGACCAATGTGAAAGCACAGAACTCTGATAAGGCTCAGTACACAAGCTTATTGTGGGTGATCAAAGGTCTTCTGAAAAAGGATGATGGAATTTATGCAAACACAGGAGTGCGTCATTGTAACAACTCATCATCATGCTCTTTATCTCTCTGACAGAATCAGCCTTATTCTCCAGCTCCACTCTATGATTCCTCTGACCGTGGAAAGCCTCGCAGTGGATTTCCACGACCCCAATTAAACGTACAATACTAGAACTGTTCATGAAGTGGTTTTTTGTTTTTGTTTTTCTCTTACATGTGCATATTGCAACTCACAAGTCTTACATCTTTAATTGAGTATAATGTTTTTTATGGCTCTTATTTTTAAAGTATCTGGTTATTGTCTGGAAGTTGGAAAGGCACTAATTTGTGTCACCAACTTGTGTTTATACAAGGTAGTATAAAACGAAATGCATTTACCATTTAATGATGATTTTGTTCAGTGTATCAACATGAGCTTAAAGGAACTAAATAGTTGACTGAATTTTCCTGAATGCTGGATTCGTTTTGTAACCATTAAGTTATTTTGTGTAAAAACCTTGATTTGTCAAATGTCTGGAAATAAGGAAAGCACTCTCGCTATTTAAAAATGTTTTTTGTTGTCCAATTCATTAAAAGCATTTAAGAAATACCATAATTTTTTAAAAAGATGTTCAGTACAATATTATAGAACAATAAATGATAAATAAGTAATTTGATGATTACTGTGTGCTTTTGCTGTATGGATTTATATTCTACTACTGTTTACCTGAATTTTGTAAGCTCATATGGACCGGCACTTTATCTGTCACCATTAAACATATAAAACTACAGTCCATTAGTGAAATTTCATACCTGCAGGTGGTAAGATTGTAATTAAAAACATGCATTTAACATTAAAGGAGTAATTCTCTACCAAAAGTGATAATTCTCTCATCATTTACCTGTCTTTATGCCATCTCAAACTCATATGACTTACTTTCTTCTGCAGAACACAGATCAAGATGTTTTGAAGAATATGCTCTGGGTGAGAAACATTCGCAAAAGATTATTTTAAGATGAAAATTCAATCAAATTGAATTGAGTAATCTATAACAAAATTAAATTAAAAAATATTTTAAGTTTTATTAATTTAATTTAGTTAAAAATTACACAATTGCATTTGATGGAATTGTTTTATGAAATTGAAATGCGTAAATCTTAAAAATAGGCTAAAATATTTTTTTATCTTCAACTACTTTCTTGCGGGGGCCAGATTATCCAGATGAAAACTTTGTGGGGGCCAACATTTTTTTCAGTATTCATCTTAGCTAGCACTTTCATTGCAAGTAACATGTTACTTAAAAAAACACCTTTAATACTGTGCATTTATTCATATTAAAATAATCACAGGGTATACTATATATTGAATTATAATTGTTTAAGGTCTGGCCATAAACTCCATAAGATCTGGCTGAAAAATTAACATGACTTATGCTCTTAACTTTAACATTTTAGGGCTATTGTTTACAAATTATGAAAACTGTGGAGGAACATTTAGATCTGCTAAAGCCCTCTCACAATATCAACCCACATATGAAAACAATGATCATATAGAAATGGCATGTTTATTTAAGAATGCATTTAAATGGGGGCCTGGGTAGCTCAGCGAGTACTGACGCTGACTCCCACCCCTGGAGTCGTGAGTTCAAATCCAGGGTGTGCTGAGTGACTCCAGCCAGGTCTTCTAAGCAACCAAATTGGGCCGGTTGCTAGGAAGGGTAGAGTCACATGGGGTAACCTCCTTGTGGTCACAATTAGTGGTTCTCACTCTCAGTGGGGTGCATGGTAAGTTGTGCGTGGATCATGGAGAACAGCATGAGCCTCAGAGTCACATGGCACCATGCAGGGGTTGGATGTGTGAACAGCAAGCTCTGCTAGTTTTTAATTCTATTTATGTCATAAACCAGTGAGATTCAGTGAACATACACTTGTCTTGGGATGCACCAATCCGATACCTGGATCAGCATCGGCTCCGATAGTGACGTTTTTAAACGGATCAGGTATCAGTCCGACAAGCCCGATCCAAATCTAATACTGCGTGTTAGTCATGTTCGTTACTGTCAAGCTCAAAAAATGACATAAAAGAACCATTAAAAAATAAGTAGTTCATATGACTTGTGCATTTTATTCAAAGCCACTTGAAGACGTGCAATAGCTCTGTGAATCACAAAAGGCCGTGTTTAATAAGTAAATATATAAAATGCACGCGCAGCTCCAGCGTGTTATTAAATGGCGCTGCTCTGTTTACACACACCCGCAGCTATTTTTATCCTTCACAGTGATGCACAATATTTGAGCGCTACTCACGAACATCATCTCAGATGTAGATGCTCAATAGTTTGGTTCACTTATATGCATTTAGAACAGCACCGGATGTGCATTTTTACCAGAATTTTAATAAGAAGATAATTAAACTACAAAAAGACACATACAGAACTTCCTGGAGAGTTTAGAATCACAAAATAAAAGCGTGAGGGTTTTAAAAGTTAAAGGTGTCACGGAGAGACTCATGGAGGCAGAGATATGAACTCAGTAGCAGGGTTTATTGAACAGATGATTGAAACAGTGCTGTAGACATTGTGAGTAAATCCAGTTGAGCAGAGTGGCAAACAGCAGGTGAGTAATATCCAGACAGGGTATAGACACGATGAACAGATAACTCACAACAGTCTTATGATACTTGCAGGCAATAATGAAGACACAGGTATGTTTGACATAGTAGAAAGGCATGGCGTCTCAGAGATACTATTGATGACAACAGACAGAGTGTGTGTGAAAGCAGGGGTATATATGCAGTCCTTGATTAGCCACTAATGATATGCAGGTGCATGTAATCAGAACTCAGGGGAGAGTGAGCGCTGACAGCAGTGAGGAAGAGAGAGAGAGAGACTGGTGGATCCGTGACAAAAGGTGCACGATTGAGATATATTACTATATATTACTATTATAATATATTATTATTATTATCATTTGTTTACAAATGATAATAATATTTAAGTTGAATGGGTTCCAAAAAAATAACTGTGTGAATGAAAAGTGAGCTGATATCTTACAACTAAACTGAACAAAAGTCCAGATACAAGTTGAAAAACGTTTTAAAAAAACCCTAAGTCTACAGATGACTTATACTGGATTTACTGTTAATTTTGCTGCCACATTATCCAGTATGCTATTTAACAATAAAGTTTTTCTTAATAAGCTATACATTTATATTGAAATAATGTGTAGTTAGAGGTTTGTGTTCCTTTACCTATTAAAGTTTACCCAATTAGTTCCACACAATAATGTAAATATATGCTAAACTGATTTTGCAAAAAAACAACACTGATATCGGATCAGGATCGGCCGATACTGAGATTTTCAATATCGGAATTGGATCGGAAGAGAAAAAGTGGTATCGGTGCATCCCTACACTTGACTGTCTGAGGAAGCTGGGTGCCATTTTGTTTCTTTTTGTGCTGGCTCCGCCTAGTGGCTGGAGATTGTTTTGTGTAGTAACACTCCTTCAAGAAACTCTTGCATCGACAGAAGATTGCTTTTGCACTGATGTTTCCAGCCAAATTGAGAATTGTAAGGCTGGCACCAGAATGTCTACAACCAAAAGGCGCCATTTCCGGTAAAAGTCAAAGAATTCTGCAAGAATCAACATTATAGAACTCTCTCACAAAAGCTGAAATCTTCACCTGAATATCACCACGTGTGATAAAGTGCAAATCGCCTTTTGCTGAAATCTACACCTGAATATCACCACAGTGTGATAAATTGCAAATCACCTTGCTGCCCACCCTTCTCTCTCCCCTTCTCCCCTTCAACAGCTCTGGACCAACACAAAGACACAAGATTTATATGTACAAAATATAACAAATACCATGAAAACAAAGAATGCAACTGTATGTGTTTGATATCATTTAAGAGGTCTCTGTGCAACTGGTATAGTGGTCTCTTTCCCATGTTGATAAAACTAATGGTAACAAAGTTATAAGGTCTTTGCCAAATACTGCATAATTCTGGAGGTGTCTCCCCCTCCTTGACCTACAATTGAAATGATCTCCTGTATGTTAACAAGGTTAAACCCCAGGAAGTCAAGAACCCATTCACCCCCAAATCCTCATTGTTCAAAGGATAATACCATTTGGTACACAATGTTTATTCTGTCTAGATATTTAAGGAATGTTGGCATGAAGCTCTGGGAATCTGTATGCAGATCTCCCATGCTGTACCGCTGCATGTAGTTTTGTCAGGTATGTTTCTTTGACTTGTCTTTTATTTTTAGTAATGCTTGTTTATTCTGATCATGTGAAATTGGCTTTGATTTGAATTTTTGCAACAATGTTTTATATCCTACCTGACAAATAAATTGTTATTATTTTATTTATTCTGAATTCCTCTGAAATCATTACTGGAGCTTTAATATAGGAGGAAGCCATTTAAAGACTCTCAGTTTGAATTTAAACCACTCAGGACAACCAGGTAGGACAACCACCTAGGACAACCAGTTAGGACAACCACCTAGGACAGGGTAGACCATACTGGAGCTTTAATATAGGAGAAACCACTCAGGACAACCGGGTAGGAGAAAGCCATTTAAAGACTCTCAGTCACTGCTCACCGCCCGTCTTAGCAAGTTGTATGTACGTGACTAAGCGGCAATATCGTCTGGTTATGAGACAAGCCAAACCAGACGATATTAGTTAACCCTACAACCGCTGACTAAGAACGGAACTGGCTATCCATTTTTGGGAGGTTTACGTAATTTAATAACGGCCGGTGTAAGTCTCCAAAGATCAAAAGGACAATGAATAGAAGAGGATTTAGAGTAATCAGTAACCTAAAAATGTTAAATTAAAAGAATGATCAGAAATTAATTAGAGCTTAAATATGAATTAGAGGTCAACTTAAAATTGGAGTCAGATTAATATAAAATTGGAGTCAGATAAAGTGAATAACGGAATCAAATGTGTGAATTAACAATAATTGCTTTACTTCAGCGCTCAGAAAATACAGAACAACGCAGAGACCTTCAAGGGCAATTTATTGAAGTTCCACTCCGGAATGGATAGAAAATTCATCCCTCTTTGGGAAAATTATAACCTTTCTTTTTTACAGAATAGATACTAAGGATGGCTGCAAAATATTTACATGTCCACAACAAGCGATGTCTTTCATATTATCAATGGACTGAGGAAGTCATGGTGTGTTTCTCACGTTGCTCCCAAGTGAGCTCGACTCACTGAACATTCACTTGACTGTCCGAGGAAGCTGGGTGCATTTCTTGTTTCTTTTTGTGCTGGTTCCGCATAGTGGCTCGAGTCTGTTTTGTGGAATAACACTCCTTTGGGACAATTGTGGATGAATCTGCTCGTTCTTTGTGCTTATGCCGCCTATTGGCTGGAGTTTGTTTTGTGGAGTATTTTTTGCAGGACATTGGAAGGATTAGGTAATCTGCTCACTCATGAACAGCAAGCTCACTGAATACTCATTTGACTGTCCGAGGAAACTGAACAGCTTTTTTTTTTTTCTTTTTGTGCTGGTTCCGCTAGCGGCTGGAGTTTGTTTTGAGGAGGAACACACCTTCGATATAGTTTTGTGAATGAATCTACATGTTCTTTGTGTTTACTCTGCCTATTGGCTGGAGATTGTTTTTAGATTATTTTCTGTTATGTAATTCTGTCTCACAAAATGTGTACAGAAGCACTGGACTTGAGCAATCCAACAGCAAAGTTGTCGCAGGGGCTCTCATAGGCATACATGGACTGTTTGAGTTTAGAGGGATGGACACACGTTTTTCTTTTTTCTGTTTGGGGTATGACTGTTGCACTAATGTTGGAATGTGGTCTTTATAATTTTGTTTTTGACACACAATCTGTTTTTTCTAATATGTCAAAATGTCAAATGTTAATATGAGTGGATTGTCTCTCTTCACGTGGAAGGTGAATGGGTTGGGGCACCCCAAAAAAAGAAGGAAGGTTACTTCTTTTCTTAAACATAAGAAATATGATATAGCGTTTCTTCAAGAAACGCATCTTTCCCGACATGAAGCTGAAAATTGTGGGAAGATATGGGGTGGACATGTTTTCTTTAGTGCTGGCACAAGTAAGAGTAGGGGAGTCATTACACTGATAAGTAAACATCTACAATTAAAATGTCTCAAACAGAGTAAAAATAAATTAGGAAGAGTCATTATTGTTTTACCAGAAATTCAGGGGCAAAGGTTGATTTTGGCTAATATTTACGCACCTAACACTGATGATCAGGACTTTTTTATAGATCTTGAAGGGATGTTGCAAGCCGTTGGCACCCCTCATGATATAATATTGGGAGGAGACTTTAATCTTTTGATGGACTCAATCCTTGATCATAGTGAAGCAAAAGTGTGCAAGGCCCCTAGAGCAACATTGACGCTTCACAGGATGTGTAAAAATCTTGGTCTTACAGATATTTGGAGACTTTTAAGCCCATCTGGGAGGGACTATAAATTTTTTTCATCAGTCCATAAGATTTCTTCTAGAATTGATATATATATATATATATATAAGTCCCTTATTTCATCTGTTGTTGATTGCTCAATTGGAAACATCTTAGTCTCAGATCACGCCCTGGTGAGTTTAGAGGTGTTGCCACATACGGAGAAAAATAAATCATATAGTTGGCGCCTTAATGTATACCTTTTGCAAAATCCTGATTTCCAACAAATGTTAAAGACTGAAATCAGTGTTTATATGGATACCAACTGGTCCTCATTATCCTCTGTGGGCATGGCTTGGGAGGCACTTAAGGCAGTTCTTAGGGGTCAGATCATACAGTGTGCCTCATTCATCAAAAAATACAAAGCACGAGAACTTGTGGAGTTGGAAGGGAATATTAATAGTGTCGAGGCAGAACTGAAGTGCCGGATGTCGTCTGATGGCCTCAGAGAATTTACCCGATTGAAATACAGATATAATACTATTTTGTCGCGGAAGGTGGAGTTTTGGCTATTCAGGGCAAGACAGTCATACTTTGAGACGGGGGACAAAGCAGGGGAAGCTTTTGGCTAGATATATAAAGCCGAGAGAGTCTTTCTCTACCATTCCCTCAGTGAAATCTGCTGGCGGTGAAATATTTACCTCAGCCATTGATATTAATAATGCTTTTAAACAATTCTACCTTGATCTTTATAGTTCGATATCTTCATCTATCGATGAAGATATTAGAAACTTTGTGGAACCATTAGAACTCCCTAAGCTGACGACTGAGCAAAACAATTCTCTTGATTCTGAGATAAACTTTGAGGAGCTTGAAGAGTTAATTAAGACCTTGCCTACAGGCAAGGCTCTGGGGCAAGATGGTTTTGCCGCTGAATTTTTTAGATCTTATGCTACAGAACTGGCTCCACTTTTGTTAGAAGTTTATATGGAATCATTAAAGAATGGAAAGCTTCCGCCAACCATGACACAAGCCCGTATCAGTCTGATTCTTAAAAAGTACAAAGATCCAAGTGAATGTAAGAGTTACTGTCCAATTTCCCTGATCCAGCAAGACGTAGAAATATTGTCAAAAATTCTGGCTAACCGATTAAGTTATGACATCTCTTATACATACAGATCAGGTGGGTTTTATTAGGGGCCGTAGCTCTTCTGATAACATTAGGCATTTCATCAATATCATATGGTCAGTGGCGAATGAGCAGACTCTGGTCGAGGCCATCTCACTTGATGCTGAAAAGGCATTTGATATGGTTGAATGGGAGTATCTTTTTAATATTTTGGAAATATACGGGTTCAGGAATACTTTTATTGGATGGATTAAGTTACTTTATAGACACCTGGTAGCGTGGTACAAACAAATGGATTAATTTCAGATTATTTTACTCTGGATAGGGGGACCCGGCTGGGTTGCCCTCTTTCCCCATCATTGTTTTGTCTTGCCCTGGAACCATTAGCAGCCACGATAAGAAAGGAGAATGATTTTCCGGGGTGGTGTCGGGAGGTATGGCGCATAAGCTTCTGCTTTACGCAGATTATTATTTTTTTTCCGTCTCTGACCCTACTAGATCTATGCCTTGCCTCCACAGAATTATGAATTCCTTTTCTAAGATTTCAGGATACAGAGTCAATTGGTCTAAATCCAAAGCTTTGGCTCTGACAGCATACTGCCCGATAACGTCTTTTCAGCCGGGCGCCTTCCAGTGGCCCAAACAGAGCATTAAGTATTTGGGTATTTTATTCATAGCAAATTTGTGTGATTTAGTTAAGAGTTCATTTTTACCCTTTAATAAAAAAAAATTTCGAGCGATGTGGGCAGGTGGGCTTCATTACATTTATCGATGATTGGGAAGGTTAATGTTATTAAAATGAATTGTATTCCAAAATTCAACTACCTGCTACAGTCACTCCCTATAGATGTCCCCCTCTCTTATTTCAAGTAATTTGATAGCATAGCGAAGTCCTTCATTTGGAATGGGAAACATCCCAGATTACATTTCAGTAAACTGCATAGGCCGATTGATAAAGGTGGGCTAGGCCTACCCAAGATTTTATTTTATTATTATGCGTTCGGTCTTAGACATTTGGCTCATTGATCACTTCCACCTGAGAGATACCCTCCCTGGTTTTGTATTGAACAGGAAGTTTTTGCCCCTATTTCGGGCAAAGCCTTTCTATCAAACTAATCGGAGAAGTTACACCCCGTTATCTCGTATTTACACTCGGTATGGACAAAAGTGTCCAGAGTGTTTAATTCATAGATTTATTTAAATGTTGCCTCGAGCATATGGCTTAACCCCAAATGATGTATTAATAAGTCCCCTTTCTGCTGGTCAGAGTGGATTGTGAGGGGGGTTAATACACTCGGTGACCCATATGAGAGTGGAATGTTGAGATTCTTTGAAAATCTGGTTCAACATTTTGGGATTCCCAGATCTCAGTTCTTTAGATATTTACAGCTACGACACCTGCTCTGTACTATTTTTGGGAGTAGCATACACCCCCTAAAGCGGCAGATACTCTTGGAGTGGTGATTACTGCTTTTGGAAAAGGTCATAAGGCATCAGTGTATTACTCCCTGCTAATTCAGAATCTGGAGGACGGAGCTTCAACTTCTCTCAAGAGATTATGGGAGAAGGATTTAAACTTGGTACTGGAGGAGGGAGAGTGGGTTAGGATTCTAAAAAACATCAAATCTGAATCTAGAGATGCAAGGGTGCACCTATGCAATTCAAGATTTTACATCTATTTTATTGGACCACCTCTAGATTGTATAGGCTTGGTCTTAAAGACACACCCACCTGCTGGCGATGCCAATCAGAGGATGGAGACATAACCCATGTCTTTTGGGGGTGTTAAGATCCAGGAGTTTTGGTTGAAGGTTCACAGTCTTGTGTGTGATGTATTGGGCACTCGGCTTTCATTTTGCCCAGACTCTGTATTTTAGGTGATGGGGCAGTCATCGACATTGAGAATAGACACATAAAGAGTTGGGTCCTAACAAGCGCCATGATCGCCAGACAAGTTCTTTTAAGTTCTCATTTAATGAATGGTGCTCGGAGATGGGGAGGGTGGCGGCCTTTGAAGGAGCATCATTTAGAAGACTTTTTTGTGTGTGTCTATAATCATGTGTATATACTCTTATGTGACCACAAGGATGTTTGTTGGGGGTCAGGGCAGGGTTGGGGATTGGGAGGGGTGGTTGTGGGGTTTAGATGTTGATTCCATATACAGTACTGTGCAAAAGATTTAGGCACTTGTGAAAAAAGTTGCATAATGAGGATGTCTTCAAAAACAATGCCATAAATAGTTTTCATTTATCAGTTAACATCATACATCTAAATCAATATTTGGTGTGGCCACCTTTGCCTTTAAAACTTCTCCTAGGTACACCTGGACACGTTTTCTTGGTTGTTGGCAGATAGGTTGTTCCAAGCTTCTTGGAGAATTCACCACAGTTCTTTTATTTATTTCGGCTGTCTCAATTCCTTCTGTCTCTTCATGTAATCCCAGCCTGACATGATGTTCAGTGGGGGGCTCTGTGGGGCAATGCCATCTCTTGCAGGGCTCCCTGTTTTTCTATTCTAATCTTTTCTATTTGCAAAAGTAATGTTTGGGGGTCTAAAATGTATTTTTCCTATTGACACACTAAAGCTGAAGATATAAATAACCATCTTAAGACAAATGTTTTTGTGAAACATCTTAAGTGCCTAAAACTTTTGCACAGTACTGTATATATATGATTTGCTCTTGTTTATATGTTTTGTAGGAATAAAAAAAAAAAAAAAAAAAAAAAGAGTCTCCGCGGTGTTATGCACAACGAGCCACGTAATAAGATGTGCAGATTGACCGTCTCTGAAGCAGAGACAACTGAGACTTGTCCTCCGACACCCGGATTGAGGGGAGTAACCACGCCACCACTAGGACCTAGTGAGTAGTGGGAACTGAGCATTCCAAAATTGGGGAGAAAAGGGGATAAAATTGCATTTAAAATAATTTTCTTGAATTTAATTTTCTCCCCTTTTAGTCACCAATTTGGAATGCCCAATTCCCTATGTACTCTAAGTCCTCATGGTGGTGTAGTGGCTCACCTCAATCTGGGTGGCAGAGGATGAATCTCAGTTGCCTCCACGTCTGAGACCGTCAATCTGCGCATTTTATCACGTGGCTTGTTGAGTGCGTTACCGCGGAGACATAGCAAGTGTGGAGGCTTCACGCTATTCTCCATGGCATCCACACACATCTCACCACATGCCCCATCGAGAGCGAACCACATTATAGCGACCACGAGGAGGTTACCCCACGTAAGTCTACCCACCCAAGCAGCCGGGCCAATCAGGTTGGGTTCTGAACTCATGACTACATTGGTACAGCTAGTAAAAACATGCATCAAACATCCACACCAACCCCGCCTTGTTTTTTTTTTAAAGATATGCAGCCAATAACCTACAAACAAGGGAGTCTTAAATAATGCCTAAACTCTGCTAACTAAATTCAGCTGACTCGATACATGTGTTAACGGACTATGATAATGGCCCGCTCGGACAACACATTGTTTCCTAAAGCTGGCAGAAAATACTCCAAACAGACACAAGCAGCGTATCTATCAACCACAAATAATATAATATTGAGCAGCAGCCGTTGAAGTCGCATTGGAGTGACCTCACCTCCTCTCTTCAAATGATTGGCTAGAGGAGGAGAGCTGTCGATCAAGAACTAGTGGACCAATAGGGACGCAAAACGCCCCCTGATTTACGTGAAACTCTAATAACAAGTTTTGGAAAATCAAGCACAGAACTTGGAAACAAAAGCAAAAAAAAAAAAAAAAAAAAAAAAATACAGCGTAAGCGTACAATTTTTTTTTAATTATGAGCAAAATTGTCAGAGAGCACAAATAACAGAAATATAACCAAGGAAAACACGATTTTGTTTGCAATTCTGATGACTTTGCTTGCTTTTTTTTTTGCAGCATATTTGAAATGTGTTTATATATTTTTGATTCATGCTTATTATTTTGATCTGCGCTTATTATTTTTGGATCCGTGACCGCAATACATTTGGCGGGGTTTTGATCCCATAATTTACAGGTTCAGTTTCACCTATCACTGTTTTTACCAGCACTTCAGTCCCTGAACTGATAAGACACACCCGTTTGACACCAAGAATAGTGAATAAAAGTAAACTTTTCCGCACATTTACGTTGAACGTTCGGTTTCCATAATCGATTTACCTTTTGTTGCCTAAGATGTGCCTATGTACTGACAACATTTCTGTATTAACTGTGATCTTTTTTTTTTTTTTTTTTTTTTTTTACATCTGTAATTTTGACCGCACTCCACACAACTAAGCATTTTATATAAATACATTTGATTGAAAAAGACTCGATCGATGCTCACGAAAACGGTGCGATCGTTGTTTAGCAAAGTAGTGTAACTAAACTATCGCCAGAAAAGCTTAAACTCGCATGACGGATGAATGCTGTTGCACTTGCCAATGAGCTGTTAAATCAAAGTCTTTCTAGCAAGTCAGTCCACTGTCGGCCATCTTTGGGACGCTCCCAGGAGAATATTTTCAGTCATGCCAGTGCAGTTCCTATCTACTTGAATGGAGGAACACCGAAATCTAAAAAAAACAAAAAAACAAAACGGTTTGTCAAGATTACGATCAAAGAACATATTTTAAATCAGCAGTAAAATCTGACAACACTGGTATCATAAATTTGCTTCTTTACCTCAGATTACAATAAAAATGCAATTTTCCTGGCTTGTGTATCTAATGCGCATGCACTTTCTCGAGATGATTGGCAGGTGATGTTTGTGTCTAAAAGGTGATTGGCTCTTTTACCTGTAAGACGGGACTTCCTTTCAACATCCGTTGACCGTTGGGCGCTAGAGCTCCTAGGTGGGGTGTTCCAATTTCTCCCATTCGTTTTAATAGAAGTGGCCCATCTCTGTACAGTTCACGGAAAGTGTAACCGAGCATGAACGCACCAAGACGACTGTGGATGCCAAGATTTATAGTGAAAAAGGACAAATTTTGGTTAGTTTCTTATAGGGATGTGCACAAGTAATCAACTAATCGAGTACTCATTCTGCACAAACTAGGTGACTATTAAAAACAATACTCGAATATAGCATATTGATTTTCCTGTGCACATTTGTCTGCACTTTTACCAATACAAACTGTTCTTTTTTTCATATTGCATTCAGAAGACATGACTTAAACCGCTCAAGTCCTATGGATTACCTTTATGTCCTTTTTAAAGTTTTGGACCCCATTGACCTACATTGTCAATATATCCTTGTGTTTTGTAGAACAAAGAAAGTCATATGAGTCTGAGATGGAATTTTTAGGTGAACGACCTCTTTAAGATCTAAACTGATTCTTCAATTGAGCATTATTAGGTAAAAAAAAAAAAAAAAATGTAATTACATATTCAAGGAAATGTATATGTCCTGGGGACACATCAGGGACATATGTAGCATCAAGGCACAGTCAATTGAACTGACGACTATTGGTTACTTTCCTTTAGGTTTACTCAGGAACTGGGGGTTTGACCTTACAAATATTTCCCAAAAAAAAAAAAAAAAGAGAAACTGAAAATAAGTTCCAGGTGGTAATATAATAAAAAGAAAATGCAGTCTACACATTTTGTTCAAAATTTTCACACAGTTTTTTCAGCCATTTTGAACCTCATTATCCAGTTTCAGGGTCCAAGCAAGTGCTGGTTTTGGTTCCAGCTGATCTTGCGGGACATGTCTCTGCTGGACCCTGAAACAGACATTGAGTCTTACAAGTATTTGCTAACAGTTAAAAAACATGCAATCTAAACAAGCTCCAAATCAAACACCACATGATTGTAATTGTATGGGTGACACCGATCTTCTGAGTGGCTGATTCGGACACTAATAGCTAACAGTACTGACAGTATAAGGAAAACATCTAGTAGATAATCCAAAAATACTGAAACTGGAATTCATTTACAGCAGAAATGTGGAACTCAAAACAACATTCATGAAAAGACAAACGTTTACTAATATAGGAAAGAATGAAGTATCGAGATGCAAAGAGATCGACACAACCACCTTTTAAAATTTTCTATCTCTATAGATGCCCCAGGGGGTTACGGACTCATTACAGCTCACCAAAGTTTAGGAATTAAATAGCTTATATAAAAGAATGTCAAATAAGCAAACTCGGTTTAGAAAATAAAACGTAACCAAATTAAATAAACACAACAGTGCCATTTTTGTTGTGTCCATTTCACATATTGGCAGCATTCAAAGAGGTTTATTTGTGGAAATAGAAGAGTCGTGTGAGTGTGTGAAGTCAGCCCATGTTCTTGCGGTTGCCATATCCTCTCCGGTGTGTGTCCTTCCAATCATCCCAGTCACGTGCCTTCTGCAGCGCCTCTTTATCATCATTCTCTTCCTTCCTCTCTCTTTCTGCTTTTTCATCCTCCTCTGCATTACCATCCGCTGTGAGAGAAAGACAGAGCATTCTGACACTGTACTACTAGTTTCCATGAACTGGCTGTGTTGACATATTTCCTATTAAAACAGGAAGCAGGACATATCAAAAGACTTGCCCCTTTTTAAAAAAAATTTGCCAATATGCTTTAGTTACATCATAGCAATGAACCTGATCTGACTGCTACTAGCCTGTGAATTACAGATGGTATTAGGGGGAGGGACATTCTTATTCTAGAGAGCCTTTGATTTGATACAAAGCAATGAGTCATCATTGGATTATTTTCCCGGAAGAGAGAGACTGTAAATTTTAAATGCATCTGTTAAAAGTGAATTTTGTCAACGTTTAGGAGTACACTAATACATAAAGGGCCTCAAAGCAAACAGACAGGGACTTGAAGGAATATTTCATGTTCAATACAAGTAAAGCTCAATCAACAGCATTTGTGGCATAATATTGATTACCCTCGAAACCTTTTAACGTAGTTTGTCCAGCAGAGCGTGCTCCGACTCCAATGTGTAAAGAGCTGAGATTGCGGTTTAGACAGGGCGGAGTTAAGTGGTGCAGTGTTAAGCGGTAAACTTTTCAGTTTGTGAAATACATTCTGGAAAGTTAATAAACAATGACCCCATCATTTTCCCTTTTCAACATAACAAATATAATGTTAACCCGGTCCCTGACAACCATGTCACTCATGTTTATCACATCTGTTCGCTATGTTAGCCAGCTATATTTTGTCAGTGCAGTAAATAATGTAGCAGATTGAAAGGTAAACATCAGAGCATCTTTTTGCAGCTCAGCAGACAACAGTGCGGTGGTGGATTGTGTCTGCAGAGTGTTGACTTCACGCTATGTTGTTATGTAGTTGGTGAGACGCAATGCTGGAAAGTAAAATAAACAACATCCATGACAACGAGCTTATAGCTAACTAGCTGATCACGTAGCTACTTTCATTTTTGTCAGCTGAGTGGGAGCTAATGTGTAAACATGTATTCACCAAACTGTTTTGTACCCCCTTCAACCGAACAATTCCAGTTGTTGCATTTATAAAATGTAATATTTAAAAGTCTGGTTTTCCACCGTTGAAAGTTTCCCCTGAACTTGTATATCAGAAGCTGTTTATCTCTTATCTCGGCAGGTGTAAATGCTTCTTGTTTTACAACCTGCCCCTAATTGACTGGCAGTATTAAAATAGTAAGCATTTGACTGATACTAAACGGTACTACTGATGTTTATTTAACTATTTATTGTATTTTTATTTATTCTTTATTTAAAAGGTCAGCAATTGACTTATACTAAACAGTACTGATGTTTATTTAGCTATTTATTGTATTTTTATTTATTCTTTATTTTCTCTGTTCATTTCTAGAATTTGTTGAAAAAGTATAATAATAATATCAAATATTGTTTGATAAAAATATTTGTTTAAGAAAGCAGCCTTCTGAGTACCTTTGCATAGTCATATCGGTGCAAAATCCACATGGAAAATTTTTTTTTTCATTTTTTCATTCCAGCTCAAAAATTAACTATATCGGCCACCATATTCGAATAATTTTCGCAAAAATTTGCCGATTATCGTTATGGTAACCGATACGGTATCCGTATCCCATATCGGTCGGGCTCTAGTTTAAAGGCAAAAATGTGAAGCTTATAATTTTATAAAAGCACTTACATTAATTATTCTGTTAAAACTCATTCGTTTTTTGAGCTGTAAAGTTGTATAAATCGTAATTTTTACAGTCATTTAGGGACTGCTGACATTACATCGTCATGGCAATGAAGTAGTAAAATTGGCTATCACTTTACACAGAAAAGTTTAGTAAGTGATTTTATCACACTAAAATCTGGTTAAGAGGCATACTGTTTATGTCTTGTGGCTTTACTTTTGAAACGTTGAGTATTTTAATGTTTACAGATTGGCCCCATTCACTTCCATTGTAAGTGCCTCACTGGAACCCAGATTTTTGCCTTTTTTTTTTTTAAACAAAAGGATGGACGAGTCCAAATTATTTTTTGTGGTAATCAGTATTATGCTACAAATGCTGTCGATTGAGCTTAACTTGTATTGAACCTGAAATATTCCTTTAAAGCCACAAAACTCCAAATCTGAATTAATTGGGTCTTTAAAATCAAGTGTTAAGCCCAAAGTATGCTGCGCTCAGATACGAACACTGAGCGTCTGCGTACAGAACACGTGATGCAAATCTCATCTTCAGCAGAGTGCTCGAGCACTGAACACGCGCAGCCTGATTTTTCTAATCGTGCCTCTTTGAATGTGAAGAATGCACATGCGCCTGGAGTTCACAAGGTGGCAACACTTACATTTTGTGCTGTTGCTGTCACGAAGAAGTATCAGGAGATGAAGGTAAAAACAACAACAGCTGAAGATACCTGCATTTGTATAACTCAAGTCTAAAGGAATATAAAAACATCTTTATGGGTCTAAACTCCTGAAGAGAAAGTTTGGTGTATTATAGCAGTCTTAGCGCGCATACGCCAACCACCTATGTATGTGCGCAGAGTTATATGGAGTACACTTTGACAGGCTCGCATTCGACTGTATGCCGACGCTGAGTGTTCGCGTCAAATTGGATGTATACCCAGGACTTTAGGAAGCATTAGGAATTGAAACCAAGTTAAAGTCTGCCAAAGATAAAGGTTTATGTTATGCATGATTCAGTTAAACTGTGTTTGTGCATGAGTGTAAGCACCTGCACTGCGGGGTACACCCTGATCAGGTAAACAGCCCTTCCGCCGGTGCTGCTCATACCAGTCATCCACGGTCATGGTGGCAAGGCTGGGATAGCCTGCACCAAACACTCTACAGTACACACAGAAGAAAACATGATATACAAAAACTCTCAAAAGCACCAATATCATCTCCACAGACAGACACACTCGAAATGCATACATACTTTGCCTGCACAGCATCCTTAGTCAGGATAAAAGGCTTTATGGGTGGTCTTTTGGGTGTAGAAGGCTGGGGCACGCTCTACAGAAATGAAAAATGATAATTTCACAATGCCCTAACAGAAAATGTGCTCATCTCTTAATGGCATTCAGGCACAGTCATGTGGCAATCACGTACCTGCTTGAAAGCCTCCATCCGTTTCAGTATCTCTATTTCCTGGTCGATGGAGTTGATCTCCTCCACTGCTAGTGTGATCCATCTGCGCACATTCAGCAGGTAAAAATCTCTCACCACATCTTCATCGGCTGAGCCGGATTCCACCAGCCCTCTGATCTCACTCAACTTGGCCTCAGTCTCCTTACGCTGATTAAACCTGGACACAACTTACAGAGTAAATATGCCACACATAAACATTACAAAAACATTAGCATGACTGATGGAAGGAAACAAACTTTCTGCAGTTATTAAGCATATCATGGGGTGTCAAAAGTACCAGCACTTTGGTACCACTTTGATACTAAAATGCCAAAAATGTGACAATGCAAGTCCTTCAACAGATGAGTATTTGTGCATGCACGTATGAACAATTAAATGCATTTCTTGCAAGTTTAGCCGAGGTATTCATGTAAACACAGTTGGTAATGTCTTAAGTGAATGAAGACAGGCTGGACCAAAAAAATAAAAATAAAAAATAGTATCTGTGCATTACACCTTGCAGTGTAAATGAAGCCTAATAGAACTGACACTGTTTTATGCCATTACAAAAGAAATAGTTTACCCAAAAATGAAACTTCTGTCATTATTTACTCACTCTCATGTTGTTCCACACCATATGCCTTTTCTTCTTATGTGAAAAATGTGAAAAGTAAAACTTTAAAGGAATATCCTGATCCGTGCTTTCAATACAATGGCAGTTGATACATCGTCACGTTAAAGCTTAAAAAAGGGCATAAAAGTATCATAAAATTAGTCCATGCACCTTGTGTGTCATATTCCAAGTCTTCTGAAGGCACACATTTTGGTGAGAAACAACGCAAATTAAAGTAATTTTTACTTTAAAAGGTAAAAAACATTTATGTCTGTTGCACGTTCATGAGAGTATGAAAAGCTCATTCACGGTGGCATGCGTGTTCATGCAAGAACTTGCGTCCTTTTAGGAATAACGGGTTTGGAATGACATACAGGTAAATAAATTAAGACAGAATTTTCATTTTGGGGGGAACTATTCCTTTAATTTATTTATTTTTTCTTTATTACCGACTGTTTACTGTAATAATTACTTGAAAACATTAGCCATATTTAACTAAGTGAGAAATGTGTGCAGAGTGACTACAGCCAGGTCTCCTAAGCAACCAAATTGGCCTGGATCTAAGATGTGCGGATTGATTGTCTCAGAAGGGGAGGCAACTGAGACTTGTCCTCCACCACCCAGATTGAGGTGAGTAACCGCGCCACAACGAGGACCTACTAAGTAGTGGGAATTGGGCATTCCATATTGGGAGAAAAGGGGATACAAAAATTTAAAAAACTAAGTGAGAAGTACTTGGGAAATAAATCTACATGCCTTGTGTATAGGGTGCAACAATGGTGAATTATGTGTACATATGCGTATACACATACATAATATACATGCTATTTCTTACTCAAGGTGGCGCTGTTGTTTCAGTGATTGACTTACATTTGATTTGAAATTGCTATTTGATTAAGAAACAACACATGACATGACTATTGTCATTTGGGTGCACTATTTGAATTACAGCTCAATATGTGTTTGACAGCCAGTTGCGTCTCATGAAATTTCAGTGTGAAAGTAATGAATCCTGGTCTAGATTTGTTCTGATTTGCTGCATTCTATTTTTGATATATGAAAAATAAAACATCAAAATATATCCAGATATATTTTATTTCATTATTTTCTTATTGTCTTGAAAATATTTTGAAAATGTTACACTATCTGGGTATTTTGTGGATAGATATACGTGCTCTAAACACCTGAATATGTAAGAGTCTTTGATGAAATTCCCATGCATTAGGGTTAATTTGTTAATATTTATATTAACCAAATACTAAATAATCCATAGCAAACTAACCCACCTCTCAATTTTGGCTTGTCTTTGTGTTGCCATGGCGATAAGGTCTGGCTGTGATGTTGGCATTGGGACAACTGGATTTGTCTGATCCTCAGTGGGAGTATCTGCTTTGTTCTCACTGGATCTGGGCAGCTGAAAACTGCACACTTCATATTCTTTGCACCTCTGCAGGAAGTCCATGAAGTAGGCACGGGCTGTCTGCACATGTTCCAGTCTCTTGCTGGGATTCACCTGTTTCATAGTGAGAGCACCCAGCAGAGCTGGCAAGAGAAGGTACTTCACATCAGCTGTGGCCATTTCCTCCAGTGCCTCATTATGACTGCAGCATAAAATTAGAGAAATCAAAAGAATTGCTTAAACTTTTGAAGGGATAGTTCACCCAAAAATGAAGATTCTCTCATCATTTACTCACCATCATGCCAACCAAGATGTGTATGACATTCTCTCTTCTGCTGAACACAAATTATTTTTTTAGAAGAATAATTCAGCTCTATAGGTCCATACAATGCAAGTGGCCGAATCTTTGAAGGTGCAAAAAGCACATAAACGCAGCATAAACATAATCCATAAAACTCCAGTGGTTAAATCTATATCTTCAGAAGTGATTTGATAGGTGTGGGTGAGAAACAGATCAATATTAAATTAGTTTTACCATAAATCTCCAGTTTCACATTCTTCTTTTGTTTTGGCAATTCACATTCTTCATGCATATTGCCACCTACTGGGCAGGGAGGAGAATATATAGTAAACAATTACTTCTATATTGATCTGCTTCTCACCCACATCTATTATATAGCTTCTGAAGATATGGATTTAACTGCTGGAGTCATATGGCTTACTTTTATTATGCCTTTACTTGCCTTTTGGACCTCTGAAGTTCTGGCAACCATTCACTTGCATTGTACAGAACGGAGATATTCTTCTAAAAATGATTGTTTGTGTTCAGCAGAAGAAAGTCTTACACTTGGAATGAGGGTGAGTAAATTATGAAAGAATTTTCCTTTTTGGGTGAACTATCCCTTTAAACTGGATGTGGTTTCATAATTATCATGTGGCAAAAACAGTATAAAGTAGCTATGTGACCCAAGAAATTAAGTACTTTGGAGATTGCATTTTTTTTTTATTACATTGCCATGAAGTCTTTTAAGAAGTGTATTTCATTCTCAAATGACAGCCCAAAAATTCTCTCCAGAGTAAACAAACAAACACACCAGCACACAGATAGTGAGCGTGACGGAGCAGAAGCATCAGAACTGGATTCCTAAAGTTCACAGGAAGATCTCAAAAACCTTTTTATGACACATTTGTGTTCTAGATACAGATTACTGCAAGTGATGACAATGCTGAAGTCTGCAGGTGAACTGCTGGTCCTAATGGAATGACAGAGGAACTATGACTCATCATAACACTCCATAAACACACACACATGATCTAATGACAGTGTTAGAAGAGTGTTACTAAACAGTGAACAACCCATCTACAGTACTGGCTATATTACGCTACAATGTATAAAGTTCCCATTATAACCTGCGCGTCTCTCGCTTGCTTTGTTGATTACAGTGAGAGAATTTTAACTGCAGTGTAAGGACGATTTGTTGTTGTCTAACCTGAACAGGTTCAGCTGACTGACCATCCTCGTCGCCTCCTCCAGCTGCATGATGCCACGTTTCACTTTCACCTGCACCGCGTTTGAGCTGCTCGGTTCATTCGTGCTGTCCACTTCTTCATACAGTTTCCATCCCCGGTCCAGTAAATCCGACAGTTTTGGAGCCTCTGAACCGCTGGGATTCTGCGTATAGTTACTGTCTTCGGCAGCCGCCATTTCTCAAAGCGTTTTTTCTGATCCAGGTCGGCTTCCGTCTGTTCCTGTTTTCTAGTATCCGTCCGGTCTAGACACCGGTTTTGCAGTTCCGGTGCTTCTCTCTAGGCGGCAGCAGAGATTTGTGGATCACTGCCCCACTGTCCTGCTTAGTGATTTAAAGCCGATGTAATTTTTTCTGTGTTAAAATAATTAACCTTTCCAAGCTTAATATGCATACAGAGACAAATATAAGCCTATTAACTATAGGTTAATTTAATCGAAAACTGTAAACTGTTTCTGTGGCGCTATGAAAATTGCTCAGTTTGTTTTGAGAGACCTGCTTAGACCCGCCCCAACAACGTTACTCAACCAGTGGCGTGAGTTGGGTGGCGGGACTATGGCTGTGTCTCGTTTCGAAGGCTGCGTGCTAAGTAGGACGTGTCCTTTGAAGGCTGCAGTATATCGAGCGTCCACACACACACACACTTGTTGGTGCAGCTATCATTATGAGGACTCTCAATTGACATAATGATTTTTATACTGTATGAACTATAGATCCTATCCCTAAACCTAACCCTCACAAAAAACTTTCTGCATTTTTACATTTTCAATAAAACATCGTTTAGTATGTTGAATTATGGGGACACTAGAAATGTCCTCATAAACCACATTTATAGCATAATACCCTTGGAATTACCAGTTTGTAACCTAAAAAAAATTCCTCGTAAACCACTTAAATCTGCCAACACACACATACACACACACACTTTGTAGCTCGAACTGTGCAGTATGAATCTAGATGTTTTTTTCACTTTCAACAACACGCCCCCAAACTCGGTGACATCATATATGCATACCTGTCATTTTTTAATTTAAGGATCAAAGTTGAAAGAAACAGCTTATATTTTACATTGTAAATTGTGTGCTCCATAATTGTAAAAAGTTAAACATATTTATTTTGCAAAGTACTGAAAATGTAAAATGTAACCATAACTTTCACACAGTTAAACACTAAAATTTATTTCACAATATACAGTAACTATACTTACAACCAGTAGTATAGTGACAAATAAAAAGGCATGTACATGTGGTTATTTCAACATTATACTGTTACCACTACCAACAACAATCATTCAACAATTATGAGACCAACTACAAAAACCGCTGCCACAAATGGGCTAGTACAAGGACCACAAGTGTAGTAAAAAACATGAATGCAACTTCTTGACTGCACAGAGGACCTCAGTTGTGCCAAATAAACTACAAAGCCATCAGACATATAATAGAAATATATGAAAAAGAGAATTTTAGGATCTATTTCCTACACCTTTTCATATATATATATATATTCCTTTTCAACAGAAATAGATATAGCCTATAATTATTGATAAGAATTAGGAATCCAAACCAATAAACTCTGAATAATACCCTCTGAAGCAGTGTTTTCATTCAAATATATCCAGTTTATTGTTAAGGTCCTATTGTATGGCACTTTTAACATAACATCCATCCACCCCAGGGATTTGGCTTCTAGAAGGTGAGGAGAGCAGACAGATATAGTAGCAGAGGTGGGAGATGGCAGAGGGGAGAAGAATTTCTTATTATTTAAAAAGCACGAAGCACAGCAATAGCAGTTTGAACTTTTGTTTAATCTAAGTCAAACTATTCAGACACAACTTATATCGAGACTGTTCTATCGGGACAGCTGGTCACCCTAATGGCATACATACTATAGGTCTAAATGTAAACAGTGTTGCGAGTTTACTAGAACATCATATGCTTGACATACTGTATACACTATATAGTCTTTTTCATTTATCAAGATTGTCTCTGGGTTACATTACACAGTAAAATACTTACCCAAATCTATGCTTCAGAATTTACACATGAGGCTTTTTGACTACTGGTCTTCTTCTGTCAACATCACCATGCTAAAATATACCTTCACATTTTCAAAGAATGAAATGCAAGGACATTAAAAACAAAAACAAAAAACAACAATGTTCTCCCACATGAGGTCCCAGGCCCTCTCCGTTTTCATTTTAGAAAGCTTTTGCACTTAGTATAAACACAGATCTGTGACAACATTAGCATTCAAGAGCCATTTGTCTCAGTGTGGTCTTGGTCACTGTATTTAATACTCTGTGCTGGATTGTTTGTGCTTGTGAGTGTATAAGAGCAAGTGTGTGTGTTTGTCTGATAGTAAGGATTTTGCCTGCATAAAAAGAGTCTGTGTGTGTTTAACATAATCATTCATACTGTGTATAGGACAAACACTTTGAAAAATAAACGTTATAAAGTTTACAAATAACACAGACCAGGCTGGTTAAAAACTGAGCCTAAAATCTTCCCACCGTTCTGCGGAAACTCCTCTCACTAAACGTTAAACCTCTGTCATGATCAGCTGTTGAGAAACAAAGACACATTAAAGCTGTTATAGTGACAGATGAGAACTCTTTAGGCTGAAGCAAATGTGTTTATTCAGTTCATTGATCCTGATGCAGCTTTTTCTTAATCTTATGCTTAACCACACAGATTGTCCTTCTACATTTCTGTTAGCAACTAAAGGCCATTCAGCAGGTGTGAGATCCTGTGTACTCTCTTGTGTGTGTGTTAAAGATACTATGTGTTTTTATTCACTTTAATGGGCGCTGAGGTAATTCCGTCTTTTTGGCCACGAAAAGAAAATTCCCTTCATAGTGGAGTACTAACCCTAACCCATTCATGACCTTTAACCCTGATACCTCCCCTTGAAAAATTCAACATATACCAACTGTCAACCTTATTAATAACAGTGAACATAAACACACCACATTCAAATAAACACTAAAAGACCCCATGAGATCAAGAGAGATCTGAAATAATCACATGTGTATGAACATTTCTTACATTGTTGCTTAGGCTTCATTTGTGGGTGGGACGGGAGGGACATGTCCCCACCACTTTTTGAAATAGCTTTCATCAGGTAAGTGTCTAATGCAGAAGAAACATCTCCAGTTCTCGAGCAGGAGTTTCCATTTAGTTTGTGTGTGTTATGATAAGTGCCGATCCTGTGGTGGAGTATGTTAATTTTAATGTTATGATGAGTGCTCTTTGCGACTGTTATCAGTGGCATTGAGTGGCATCCAGACGCGCGCGCTATTCACTCCGGCGTTGCGTAGCTCTCGCTTCTTTCCAGTTAAATCGCAAGCAAAATGCAAATAAATGTGTCCCCGCTCATAATATACATTTGATGTACAGATGCAATTTTTGTTTATTAAATTAAAAAGTTATATTATGCCAGATTAGAACCAAGAAAAACTTTACCATGACACCAATCAATCATTCTTGCTTAAGCTTACTCATCCATGTATTTCTCCACTGACTAACAAAATCACAGTACTGACAATGTTAGATGTACAGATCAAGTTATCAAATTATTTATGTGAAATATTTATTGGAGCATAATTGGTCATCAAGAATGACTGTTTATTAAAACAGTAAAATAATATTATACATTATCTGCACACAACCAAATTAATATTCATGAGTTTCGCCACTGTGGCGGCACCTCCACCGCACCCCCGGTCAAATGTCCCAACCACTTTTTAAAACAAAGTGACACCCATGCATTGTTGCATCACTTTAACTGTTAAGAAGTCTTTAAAGTTCTATTTTTGCCACAACAGGCTGTTGATTCTTCAAATATTTGGAGTAACTTGGAGATCTATTCTCAGTATGTGTGTGTGTGGCTATGTTGTTAGATTTACAGCCTTTTGTGCTCTTTCCTTTGTCATTGGAGCGACAACAATATGGGGGGCAGAACTGACAGGTGCCACACATGCCCTCAAATACATGGTTTAAGAACTGCTATTAAGCAGAACTGAAATGAAAACATTTACATGTCCTGTTCAAAAGACCAGCATTGCTGGTCACCAGTTTATGTTGTGTTTTGGGTGCTGGTCCCCCAGCATGGGATGCTAGTGTCCCCGCTAAGCTTTTAAACTATAGCTTAACCAGTTTCATCAGAAAGACCATGCTGGTCAACCAGCTTCTTTTGCTGGTTGACTAGCTGGGTTTTGCTGGTGAAGAGCATGGCTATGCTGGTCCACCATCTAGACCAGTTCTATCCAGCCCAGACCAGCATGAGAATTGCATGCTTGTTAAGCTGGTGTTTTTAGTAGGGTGTCTGTAAGCAAATTGATTCAAATCATTGAAGTGTGTGTGTGGGTCACATTTTGCTCTAAGGACCAAATGCCCTTTTCAGTGATCCCCATTAGGAAAATACCATAAGGGACTAAATAATGTTTTAATTAAATTCAAACCTGAAATAACCTACATTGTAGGGACCAGCCAACTGTCCCTACAAGGAAAACGGCTAAACAAACAAATTAGATGTCTTAATGAACATGTAAAAATGCAAGAGTTCGATTTAGGGGTGGGGGATAGAAAAAATAATTATCTCAGTATAAAAACAATGGAAAGGTCCTACCATGACAGAGAAACAAGCATGCACGTGTGTGTGTGTGTGTGTGTGCATGTTTAAGAGGTTTGGATGTAGCCTTTCAGCAGAGATTGGTGGGATTGTCCTGCATCTGTTTCCACAAACAGTCACTCAGCAAACTGCTAAGCACCAATAAACTCTTCCTCAGACTGTGTGTGTAAATAATCATTGTGTAAGTGTGTGGTGTTATATTCTCAGTAAACAATACACTGGACTTGGTTAAATGGAGAGCTGCATTCCACAGAGATTCACACCAGGTGCATAGTCAACAGAGAGGGAGAGAGAATAATCTAATCTTGGAAGAAATGATCAACATGATTAGTCAGAGATAGAAACTTTGCATTACACTGACTAGACACACAGCTGCAGTCTGACTCCAAATCTTCCTCCTTCATCCCTGACAGCCCCAGAATTTGCAGGGAAACTGTTGATTCCAGGATGGTTTAACAAGCCCAATCATTCAAAAACCATCTCACATGCCTTCTAAACACAGTCTATTGCTTTCCATGGCTAATAAAGTCCTTGTGGTCATAATATTTGAGAACATTTGACTCTGATAAGGTATAATAATAGAAATATATGGAGATAGAATTGTTTCTAATTCAGAGACAAATGGAAAGAGATTCACGAATAGAAAGTTGGTTCACAAATAAATTGAATGAGATCCACAAAGTTTCGCAAAAATGAAATGAATTCACAGATAAAAATAATGAGATTTACAAATATATGTTAGGAGTTTCACAAAAATAAAATGAATTCACAAATAAATCAAATTAGATTTGCAAATAAAAAAATTATTTACAAAAATATTTTTTAAGTCACAAACACAACTCTGTCCAGCATTCATTTGTGAATTGCACGCATTTATTTGTGGATCGCTTGCTGTGCATTTGTGGATGGCAGTTCACATCGGAGAATTCTGAAACAATTCTTACGCGAGAGCTGTGGGCAATCCACAAATAGGTGGACTCCACTGGCCATAGGGAGAACCGAGACTTTTCCCGGTTGGCCGGCCACTAAACGGGGTGCCACATTATGCCGAACGGGCCACGACAGGCTGAAGAGGGCCACAAAACGGCGCCACGATATGCAGAAAAGCGGCAGCTACTCCCCCCCCCACATTCTATCTTCAACCAATCACGTTTTGTTTTACTACCAGAGCCACAGCTCTCATGAGCATGGAATCAAGCACTTAAAGATATGCTCAAAGGTCGCAAACTTTTAAAGAAATGCCATCAGAGGAACACTGTGACTGAAGATCCATATCATTTTCTTTTGGTTCTAAACATGTGTAGTGTCTTGTTAAATGTCGACAGCTGAAAATTTCCCATTTGTAGAGTGTTACAAATCATTAGCTTTATAGCTAACCTGGCTGACTGTTTGAGTCTACTACTTTAATTTTAACCAAGTTTCTTGACCGAAACTCCTAGCTACATAATGGAAAATGTATTTATCTGTTGTCAAAATCAGACACACTACTAGACACTACAAAAGATCAGTATATACAGTAGATATAGTGCCTTTATAAAACATTAATCATATTAGATGATCTTAGGAGCACAAATCATAAATTAATACCCTATATTACACAGTGTACTGCTATGCCAATAATTTGGTTTCACATTATGTTAATGTATTTAAAAAAAATAACTGAAGTAATATTTCAAAAGATTCATATTTTTAGCACTTAGTGTAATGCAGACCAGTCAAATGTTACTCACAATAATTAATTATGCTAATCCTGTAAAACAATGCATGTTTCACTTATTTACTCAGGAAGTATATGGGCAGTGAGATACAGGAGAACAACAACAATAATAATAATAAAAGAGTTGCGAGGATACTGGGGAACTGGTGCTCTCTGCTCCACATCACAAAAAGATGGAAACAGTTGTGGGACTTTTGTGCTACTGGTGGTAAGACATCACAAAGATCCATGGCCCAATCTTGTTTGTGTAACATGTTCTTTTCTATACAGTAATGGACTTGTTTTTAACGTGTAACTGTTATTTTTTCCAATCATTTGTACAGAATGCTCTTACCCTGACTAGGAGTATCCATCCCAGACAATTGATACAACACCATGACGTGGAAATGAGGATGTTCATGTACAACAAAATCGAGCAAAATGACAGCACTCCAGTTGTAATGTTCAGTTCCAGTGTTTGTGTGTAAATACATGTACTCAAATTTATTGTCTTTTGTAGTTACAAGCATGACAACTTGTAATTTGTAACCAAAAAAATCATACCAATATCTTTATGCCAACAGAATTGCTTTAAAGTGTTAAAAAAATAGACACTCTTTAAAACCTATTTACCTCAAAATGCCTTAATAGAACTCAATAAAAGATCTGTCAACTAAATGACAAAAAATATTTTGTCAAATGAGACAATCATCATTTATACTCATATTCATGTTGTTCCAAACCCAAATGACTTACTTTCTTCTGTGGGAGGAACTCAAAAGATGTCAGGAATAATCATAGGGACTGACGGCCTCGCTTTCATTTCAGCCTCATTATCAGCATCTACATTTTACAAAGTATTCTCATATTCCACAGAAGAAACTAAATAGTACAAGTTTAAAAAAAAAAAAAAAACCTTAAGGGTGAGTAAATTACAGATTTTTAATTAAGTATTTTTGTAAAAAAAAAAAATATTATTTGCAAATCTCATTTTATTTATTTGTGAATTCATTTTATTTTTGTGAAACTCCTAACCTATATTTGTAAATCTCATTCTTTTTATTTGTGAATTAATTTCATTTGTGCAAAATTTTTGCGAAACTTTGTGGATCTCATTCAATTTATTTGTGAACCAACTTTCTATTCATGAATCTCTTTCCATTTGTCTTTGAACTAGAAACAATTCTATCTCCATAGTAATACCTCTGCTAATATTTTAGCAATATAACTCACCAATCCTCTCTGTCAGTTGAAGTGTAGTTTATTTTTTATATCAACAAGCATCTTTAAAAAAATTAAAAATACTTTACTTGTAAGATGTTAAGCAAAGCTAAACCCACTCAGAGGCTCAGGTCTGTTCTGTAAAGAGCCCAGAAGTCTGTGTGTGCTCCTTTGTCTTTTTGTTACAATGGCGAGATAAAAATCAGGCAAATCAAAGGACAAAGGGAACTGCAGAACAGGTTACCCCTCAATCTCTTTCTCCTGTAGCTGTTGTTGAATGGTGACAATCTGGGTTTTTTAATCTCTCTATTGCACTGATATCCTGAAAATGTCTTTGATGTGAAAGAATGTTGATGAAAGATCAGAGAACGCACACACACGCTATAAAATGGTGATTTGGATGTTTAACATATTGAGTAATCAGCCAGTGCTGGCAAACATAAATCCTCTTGAACTGCTTTTGACTTACTGCAAGCAAAGCTGAATGATCCAGATTTTCAATGATTGTTTCAAGAAAACATTTGCTTTCAGGTATTAAATCAGTCTCACTCTCTCCTCATTAAATATTTTTAATAAAATAAATACAACTATTCTATTTTACATCAAATGTACAACATACAAGTTTTGCAAGGGGTGAAAGGCAGGTCTTAATCTTTCTTTTCATGAATACAAAAAATTGAGCTGATCAACTTCGCAAAAAAGTTTGGACACATTACTATAAGCATAGTATCATCAATCCTTCATTATCAATACTGAGTGCAAAAAACTTTTGAAGTCAACCAAACAGTTTCATTTCCATCCCTCGTAGCAGTATAACCGTCACATTTTCCAGACAAGAATTTGATGGTTTTATCTGACCATTAGATGTAAGAAATTATTTAAACTGTGTAAATTATTAATGCAGCAAAGTAAGACTTTACCAGCAAGAAACTAACACTTTTACCCTTCCCCCAGTCTCTCTCTGTGCAGGAGTTGATGAGTTTTTGCTACGATCAGCCAGTACTTATCACTGGTTTTCTGTGGGGTGCCTTCGGGGCCTCACCACAGGGTTCTTTATTTTACAGCCATTCATTAACTCTCTTTCAACGGGAAATTCTTCACCATCCCTTCTTCCTTCACTCTAGCGCTTCTTTCTTCACTCTCATGCCATCCTTAACAGCACTAAGAGAGGATCATCCACTCACTCATGGCTCAAAAAAGATCATACAAATTTGTGAGACCAGCATTGTACCATCTCTCTCTCCCTCTCTGTGATCTCCATTGCTTATTGATGGAGACAATGCATATAGTGGTTTGTCACTTGCAGACATATCTCTCAACCATACGGTGGCAGGTTTTGCAGGAGACGTAACAGCACCAGTGATATTTACACTGGCAGCGTTCCACCAGCACCTCTGTATAGGCATTATAGCCCCGCCCACAACACATGAGCCCACAGCTCACACTGCCTGTCGCTGTCTTATTACACTGCCTGCAGAGAGAAAGAGACATGGTAAGGAATAATCAAACTTAATCTGAAAATAACTTGATCAGCAGTATTTGTGTTATAGCATGTGTGACTGAATATCTGTGCATCTATGTGTGTGATAATGTTTAACCAACTCAAAGTGTCTCTCTTTTCTTTCCTTTGTGCTCTGTCCCATCTGTCAGATTAGTGACAATCCCTTATTCATTATAGTGACTAACTGATTGCTCTCTCCCTCACACACCAAAGCAACTCATCACTAATCTATAATCCTGATTGATGAACTCACCTGTCTGTGGTTCCAAATGACCCCTGCTTTGCATTTTGGGAGCAGTAATCAGGCGAGCTGACAAGGTAGACAAGTTCATTTTCTCCGATCGGTCTCACCTCCATCTCCCGGGGGACCAGCTGTCGGCGGGTACCTATCTGACGCGGAATGACCTTTGTGGCCGATAGGTATTTAGATTTGAGGTCTGCGGAGATAGTGTTGATGTCCTGAAGGCCCTTCCAGCAGGTCTTCACCGAGCAGGACCCAGAAACACCATGACATTTGCATTTCATCTCTAGAGCATCCATAAGTGCCTACACAAAAATAACAAAATAACAGTTAAAATCAGCTAACACAAATTAAATATTTGCACTCACTGAGCACTGTATTAGGAACACTATGGCCCTAATAATGTGCCCAACGTGGTCTTCTGCTGTTGTGGCCCATTCGCCTCAAAGTTCAATGTGTTGTGTATTCTGAGATGCTATTCTGCTCACTACAATTGTACAGAGTGGTTATCTGAGATACTGTAGACTTTCTGTCAGCTTCAACCAGTCTGGCCATTCTCTGTTGACCTCTCTCATCAACAAGGTGTTTCTGTCCGCAGAACTGCTGCTCATTGGATGTTTTTTGTTTTTGGCACCATTCTGAGTAAACTCAAGAGACTGTTATGCGTGAAAATCCCAGGAGATCAGCAGCTACAGAAATACTCAAACCAGCCCGTCTGGCACCAACAATCATGCCACGGTCGAAATCACTGAGAACAAATTTTTTCCCCATTCTGATGGTTGATGTGAAAATTAACTGAAGCCCCTGACCCGTATCTGCATGATTTTATGCATTGCACTGCTGCCACGTGGTTGGCTGATTAGATAATCACATGAATATGTAGGTGTACAGGTGTTCCTAATAAAGTGATCAGTGAGTGTATAAACAACGGTGGTCATGGAAAAATCTTTTGAAAATATAGAATTCCAAATTTTTCCAAGTTGCAGTTTCCCTTTACATGTAAAAGATGTGTGAACAAGCAGGAAATATGGTTCATTAAAATGGAATGAGGGCACAGTGTATAATAAAGGCCGTTTTCCAGATGGCATTTTTGCACCCCTGAAGGGCACTGCGGAAAGCGGACGCCACTTGATGGGTCTTTCCAAACTAGAGTAAGAAAACAAATTTTTTCAAGAAGTGACCTTCCACAAGACTGTTAGAGAAGGGTATATTTATACAGTAATGCCATGCTCCCTTCAGAGTGCCCACATCAAGAGCTCTGTTCTTCGGACTGAGTAAGGCATAGGGATGATAACTTTCAATCAGAATTTTCCCAAAGTGTCAGACAGGGAGCTTCGACAGGGTTCCCACACCTCTTAACCATAACATTTCCTTAATTTTTCGATGATCTTCCCAGTCATTTGCAATTACTGGATAAAGATTTTTTTTAAATGGAGTGGTGGTGGCGTAGTGGGCTAAAGCACATAGCTGGTTCAATCCCCACAGCCACCACCATTGTGTCCTTGAGCAAGGCACGTTGCTCAGGGGGTATTGTCCCTGTAATAAGTACACTGTAAGTCGCTTTGGACAAAAGCGTCTGCCAAATGCATAAATGTAAATCATTTTGATTCAGACCAATTTGCTAATGAATCACGAAGACCGATATGTAAAGGAGTTTGAGTAATTACTTGAAAGGACATCGCTATGGCTGTGCGAACAAGTTTAGTTATTACACACGAGCTCTACACGAGCAAGATTTTATTAATTCCCATGAGTTATTCCCAGCTATTTCCAGGTTTTCCATGACCGTGGGAACCCTGCTTTTGAATATGAAATTCTGTGAGGAGAAATGTCAGGGAAAGACAGAGAGAGTATGGTAGAAAAATTGAGGTTACCTGTCTTCCCACTGCATTGTTGTGAAGCTGCATGAGTCTAAAGGCCTGTGGTCCGGAACGGCGGTTCCTCACGGGCGCGTCTGAGAAAGCGGAGCCCATCTGAAGGCCATAACGGACATTATCTCCACAGCCACCCCAACGGAAGTCTGGAGCCGCCTGCTCTGATGGCGCTGGCGCACAGGAACAGCTGGGGAGTTCTCCAGATGCACAGGCACGTGCTATGGCATGACTGACCACTGCGGCGGCCAGAGAGAACACAAATGCTGCCTCACGCGTCCCTACACAGAGACACCACCGTTAGAACACTCTGGAACATTGGCAACCCAAGCTGATGTCATTCTAAAATCTGTCTAATGTTTAGAGATTCTACAATCTAGAATAGGCAAAAACAGAACAATCCTTTCTGAACATGGTCATTCTTTCAACATGTACAATTAAAGACTAGACAATTAACAAAAGCGGTGCTTGTGTCTTTTATTCACCTTTTGCCAGGTCAGGAGTAAAGTGGGGAGCGCTCTCGATGGAGGAGCAATTCCAACGCATGTCGCTGAAGGTACCCTGGCACGCGCTCTTAGTGAGTTTGGCCGCGTGCACGATGCTGTGCATGAGCTCGAGGTTCCGTTTGCAGAGCTGCTGTTGATCTGGCACGAGACCGTCCAAGAGTTTACAGTGATGCGTTTGATTCCATCCGACCGAGCTCCCTTTTACCGTTAAACCGCTATAAAAACACACACGGGGCTCATTATATAAGCTATTACACCATATAAATTGCTGTAAAAGGGTTAGACATCTATTTACTTATCTAAAACATGCTTTTATCTTAATTTTAGACCTTTTGACGTGACGCGACCTGTTTTCAGTAGGTATCTTGAAAAAAGTCGAGTACTGAGACGAAAAAAGGGAATTATTGTTTCGTGCGTGGTCAGTCTATGGTTTTGTGCATGTTCCAATCAAGTTGGTTGTCTTGACGACATATAATACGAAAAAAGTCTTACTAAAAGAGGCTGAATAAATTATATGAAACGTTTATAGAATATAGCATTAAGTAGCCATATAATTTGCCATGTAATGTTATGTTAATGAGTAAATATATACTTACAGCCATGATATTCCTTCGCATGGACACATCACGCGCAAGGATACCACGAAAAACAAAAGAAAATTCCTGTATTCTTTCATATCACTCTTCTGCTGTTTAATAATCCTAACGAAGACAGGTTGTTATGTCTCTCACAGTAGCCAAGGTACAAACTGAACTGTTAAATAAATGCCTTCACAGAGATGAGCATGAGTCAAAGTGAGCCTCTTTCTCTCTTTCATAGCTCAGCTATGGGGCTCGACCCGCCCCTCTACGTGTGGGCGGTCACAAGATTCAAGATTCAAGATTCAAGAAGCGCGCGGAGTGAAACCACGGCACTGTTTACTACAATAGACGACAATGAGCTTGAAAATGAACGTATATTGTCTGGTCATGACTCATGTCAGTTATCATAAACAGCATATGTTAAAACCTGTGTTGGCTTTCTGGCAAGGTTTAGCGTAGCCTACCCTTGTCAGTTTTTATTTTGTATTTGTATCAATTCTCAAGAGAGATATAATGGTTTGTTTGTTGTTAAATTAATATTCATTACAAGTTAAGCTCACTCGACAGCATTTGTAGCATAATGTTGATTACCACAAAGATTTATTTCAATTCGTCCCTACAGCAAAAATAGCGGTTACAGTGAGGCACTTACAATGGAAGTGTGTGGGGCCAATTTTTGGAAGGTTTAAAGGGATAGTTCACCCCAAAATTAAACATTTCTCATCATTTACTCACCCTCATGCCATCCCAGATGTGTATGACTTTCTTTATTCTGCAGAATGCAAACAAAGATTTTTTGAAGAAAATCTCAGCTCTGTAGGTCCATACAATGCAAGTGAATGGTGGCCAGACCTTTGATGCACATAAAGGTAGAATAAAAGTAAACCGTAGGACTGGGGTCAGGTTGTGACCTTATGCCCTCTGTTTTGTATCTTTAGGTTCTGTGTTAAAAATGCCAGTGTGAACGCTAAGTGAACCAGGACTAAATGTATAATTTTCTGTTTTGGTCCGGAACAAGAAGACCAAGAGAACTGAACTACAAGTGTGAACACACCCTAAATTATGAGAGAATTTTCATTTTTGGGTGAATTACCCCTTTAAAGACAGAAATGTAAAACTTATATTTTTATAAAAGCACTTACATTAATTCTTCTGTTAAAACTCATGTATTAATTGAGTTTTAGGGTCGTTTTAGGTTTGTTGACAGTACATTGTTGACAGTACATGTTTGTTGACAGTCAGATTGGCTATAACTTTACACAGAAAAGGTTAGTAAGTGATTTGGTCACACTATAATCGTGCAAACACACATATTGTTTACGTCTTGTGGCTATACTTTTGAAATGGTAAGTATTGACCCCATTCACTTCCATTGTAAGTCCCTCACTGGAACCCAGATTTTTGCCTTTTTTTTAAAGAAAAGGACGGACAAGTCAAAATTATTTTTTTTTGTAGTAATCAATAATATGCCACAAATGCTGTCAATTGAGCTTAACTTGTATTGAACACGTAATATTCCTTTAACTACCTAATCCGCATGACCTAATGGGCAAAAAGTGTTTTTTTAACCGGTTTGTAAAGGTTAAGGGTAAGAAAAGGACACGCTCAGCTTTTCAGGGTATGCGCCTTCCCAGAGGAAACCATTAGTTTTTAGTCTTTTGAAGATTTCTGTCCAACGGGATCAACAACCCGTCCATTTACATTAAAATCGGGTTGATTAGGCTTTTCTCGTTCCTCAAGCCTTACAAGCGCAAACATTTTAAAACAGCAGCAGGTCGTCACTGTAATCGAGCACAGCAGCATCTCGAGAGCATCAAATGTCAATGAATTATGGACGACACACTGCTTAATTGGCTTGCCCATTTACTAAAATAATAATAATAATTAAAAAAAATAAAAACGAGTTCTGATTCTAGTGTTACAGTGTCATTAAATGTCGGTATTTTACATATTATAAACGCAAGACGGCTCGTTGGTCTAGGGGTATGATTCTCGCTTAGGGTGCGAGAGGTCCCGGGTTCAAATCCCGGACGAGCCCTACTTTTTTTTTTTTTCTCAAACTAAAATCCCCTTTGATTAATTGCTAATTAACTGTTAAACCCTATATGAAAGTCATACACTAAAAGTATATTATACATTTTGTTTAAATAAATTTTCGTAGTCAGTAGTTGCTTATTGAGCGGAACGCTACCTGCCGCACATCTGAATAGTGGCGCAGAGACAGTCCTGCCGGTGCTAATCGCCCTAGTCTGATCAACACACAGGTGGGAATATTCACAGGTTCTAGACCAGTCACTCTCAGTCTGAGACAATCAGAAATGACATAACCCGGCCTCACCATTGCATGTAGGTAAACTCGTTCACTCCACAGAAAGGCGAGAACAGTTTCTCTTTGATTCGACTCCACTTTGCATACAGACTGTTGGAAAGTGTCGGGACATGCAGCATCAAGAAACGATGTTATTGATCTACCAATGGGCCATCAGTGGCCGAAACTCCAAACTGGAGTTTTATTTGGCGTGCATGCGCGAGTCGAGAGCATGAATTAGTCGGGAATAAGATCAAACAAACTTGTTCTCTTTTCTGCCCCACGGGGCTCCTAATCCAATCAACAAATCCTGCCATAATCGGAGGGGTAATCAACAGGCTTTATGAGCACTGTGTCCTGTAAAGAAGCGACGTTATAAATAATGCATTGAAATTCGATGAGGTGAAAAAGAGGCTCAAGCAATTAATAATAATGGTTTGATATAGTTATAATTTATTTTATGTTATTGTTTCCAATAAACAAGTGACATATTCATCATAGTGAAATGATTACAACACACCCAGTGTAATGCTTATGAGCATTGTGCCGTTCAAAAGGGACTGGAAGTTCACTTTCAATTTGATCTGACCTTTAGTTGACCTGCTGAGGTGCACTGAGACCCAACATCTCAATTATCGGACTGTATGGGTACACAATTGAAAATAAAGCACACCACCAAACACACCCACCCAAGCAATATCAGTGCAAAAAAAAAAAAAAAAAAAAAATGGTTTCTTCTAAAATAAAAGTTCATTTTATGATGAAGGTTTAAAGGAATATTAAAAAACACTGTTTGCTCACTAGGCTATGCAGAAAGGAAGTTAAAGGCATATTCCAGGTTCAATATCAAGATAAGCTCAATCGACAGCATTTGTGGCATAATGTTGATATCCACAAAATTAATTTATACTCGTCCCTCCTTTTCTTTAAAAAAAGCACAAATTTGTGTTGGAGTGAGGCACTTACAATGGAAGTGAATGGGGCCAGTACTCACCATTTCAAAAGTATAGCCACAAGACGTAAACAATATGTGTGTTAACATGATTTTAGTGTTGTAAAATCACTTACTAACATTTAACTTTGTTGCCATGACGATGTAGTCAACAGACACTAAAACGACTATAAAATTGATGAACTTAACAGCTCAAATAATACATGAGTTTTAACAGAAGAATTAATGTGTGTTTTTATAAAATTATAAGCTTCACATTTCTGCCTTTAAACCCTCCAAAAATTGTCCCCATTCACTTCCATTGTAAGCGCCTCACTGGAACCTTGATTTTTTTTTTTTTTAAAGAAAAGGAGGGACGAGTCGAAAATAATTTTTGTGGTCATCAACATTATGCCACAAATGCTGCATTTGAGCTTAACTTGTATTGAACCCAGAATATTCTTTCAAATATGAGATAATGAAAAATAACCTAAACCACTTTGCACAGTAATAAGCTGATGAGGGACCAACAACCTTTTTTTTAAGACACAACCCTTAGGTTTGGGTTTAAATAGTTCCACATAGTTGTATAGAAAACATTATACCTACTGAGAGAAAATAAACTTTTCAAAACATTTTAAATGTACAAATTGTAATATAGAAAGTGTATTTTACTGCACAAAGATTATGGCCTAGATACACTTTGGAGGTTCAAGTCGTGGTGCAGCAAGGACACTTATTCTTGGTGGTCAATAAATCATAAGTGACATATTAAAAGAACAGGCTTCAGGCAGCCAATACATGCAAAGAATAAGCAACTAATAATTGCAGGTTCTGAACAGTGTAAAATTGGTCCTGAGAAAACGTGGGGAAATGTTTAAATATGATACTGGATGTTAGCTGTGAGATTTTAAAAATTAATTTGGATGAAAAAGTATTATTAAAACAACGCTGATTGTCTGCGCTTACACCTTATCATAAATGTAGAGTTTAGAGCAAAACAGAAACATGCTTCCGGACAGTGACAGTCGTTCCATGTCCTGAGGTGTGAAGTGCGAATAAAAAATAAAAAAAACTCACCTTGAACCCATTCTAATATTATAAAATAAATCTTATCTGTAACCAAATTCACCTTTTTAAAGCTGTCAGGGTGCTTATGAGGGCTGTTCCTTTGCTCTACAGTTCTTGCTCTTTGACTTAATTGTCCTGAGGTTTAAGACAAAAGCTTTGCACAGAGAGTGTATCCTGTCTTTTGCATTTGTGTGTGTAGAATGTAGACTGCAAGACAGAGAAGAATGTGAAAACAGAGATGATGAAATCTTCATGTTTTTGAAAGGACATTCGGAGGTGTTATTTGCCATTATTATGCCACCATGCAGACCACTTAACACTGAATACACACAGTCTAAAAGGAACTTTTGGTACAGAACATAAATGAAACTGACATATATTTTGCTTTTAGAGTTTTAGTGTTTGGTTTAAATGATTTGTTTACTCCACTGAGGTTCAATCGACTTTAATTACACTCACAGTCTCTAGTTCTGATGAACAGCAGACGTTTTGGCTTAATTATTACTGCAAATTAGAAACAAGCAAGCAGATAATCATGATCACATTTGACTTGCGAAGAGACAAGAAACAGACAAGAAAGCTTTTCATTGACACTAGGTGGCACTCTCTCTCTCTCTCTCTCTCTATTTTGCTATGTGTGCCCCTAAAGAAAAAAACCCACACTTTAAAAACAATCTTTCAAAAACAATTTAATATGACATAACATTTTTTACAAAAGAGCAAAAGATCTTATATACATATGTACATTCCCTGTATACTTTACAAATATACATAATCTTCGGTAAAACAGAACTACATACAGCATACACCTTGTGTACCAAAAACAAAACTAAAACAAGTTGTCGGTCAGATCTGATGTTTAAGAGAAGACATTGAGAGATATAACCAGCAAATCTGTGAGAACATAATCAGTAATTTATACCCCTCTCCTTTTCCATTCCCCCTCATTTTTACATTTCCATGTGGAGACTTGAGGGAACATGCAGAGAAAACCTGAGGCAGATTACCAGCGCTCTTCAGAAAGTTCTAGATAATTCCCATTGTTTTATTCCAAGACCTTTGAACATGCACAGTAATGTAGTTTGTTCTCACAGTGAGGATCTGAGATCTCATCTATTATTGACAAAAGTACACTCACATAATTGTCTTTCTCTACAACTCATTCAGACCCACAGTCCTACACTGCCAGTAAGGTGCTGGAGACTACCTGCAGGATCAGTTCATGACTTATCTGTGGGTGTCAGATGGAGAGACAAAGAATATGTTACACTATTCTATTTGTATGCAAATTTTATGTATGAAATGCAGTAAAAAAAACAGAGCACACTGAACTAAAAACACCAGTGTGATGAATGAACTGAAGTATTAATCAGCGTCTCAAGACTCAAAATGCTGTTCCGAATGGAATTCTCTTACTACTTACTGAATACTGAACAGTATATACTGTATACTGCCTACTATATATAAAATAAAAAAACCAGTATGTGAAATAGAAGGCTCTATGCATAGTAAGCTATGTTGTTGCATGTTGCATGTTTAATTCTGTGAGCAGCATCCAGTTATCTTAGAAGCTAAAACTATTTTATTTAGCAGTTTACAACCATTTGTGTATAAAAAAGGTCTAAGCATTTGTCAGACAGATCAAATGAGTCAAGAAAGATGTTAACATTAGGACTGCTATTAATTCTGGCTCATCTGACATACTTGGAAATAGTGAAGTTAAATGTGTTACGTTGTACAGTATTCCACACAATATGCTCTGTTGTATACAGCACAATTTGGCAAATGTAGTCTGGCCAGTCATCTGACCACTAACCTAACCCTGATGCATAGAGAAAATGTGTACACACTCCACAGTATACTATATACCACAGCAATATTAAGCATGCTACTTTCTAGTATGCTTTTTCGAACACAGCCATACTCATCCAAATTTCTAAGTGCTCCACTTGCTGCACTACTGACTCCTACTGGAGACACATGGTATTTTGCATTCAGAGAGATTAATCATACTGAAGGAATTTTCCAGGTTCAGTAAAAGTTAAACTCAATCAACAGCATTTGTGGCACAATGGTGATTAACAAAAACATTTATTTTGACTTGTACCACCTTTAAAAAAAAAAAAAAAAAACATCATCTGGGTTACACTGAGACACTTACAATGGAATTGAATGGATTCAATTCGTAAACATTCAAAAATATAGCCACGAAACAAACAATATGCATGTTAGTGTGATAAAATCGCATAGTAACCTTTTCTGTGTAAAGTTATAACCAATTTTACAACTTTGTTGCCATGATGGCGTAAACCCAAAAACTACGATTAAAACAACTTTAAAACCTTTACATTTTAAACTGCCATTAAATCCTCCAAAAATGGGCTCCATTTACCTCCATTGTAAGTGCCTCACTTTAAGCTAAATTTTTTCTTATTTTCTTTTCTTTAAAGAAAATAATTAATGTTTTATTTTTTATGGTAATCAACATTATGCCACTAATGCTGTTGATTGAGTTTAACTTGAATTGAACCCGTAATATTCCTTCAAAGGGACATTAAATCATTATGAAGAATCATCCATTTCAGTGACTGAAATGCTGCCATCATATACAGTACAAGTGAACACTTTTTCTCCTTCGAAAATGCAATGATTAAAGAATCAGCTAAAGAGAATAGAACCAATTTTTTTTTACATTGCTATCATTTTCAGAATTTGATTACTTCATACGAACAATGGAATTTGGACTGGGTGTGTAAAGGATCAGAGATATATGAAAATAGATATTCTGCTTTATATACATTGCCATTATCAGTGCTTACTTAATAGAATAGTACACATGTTCACTATTTGTGTGTGTGTGTGTATACTATAGAGACTGGGTCTGTTTGCAGTGGAGCTACTGGTGAGCACTGGTACGTCGAGCACAAGAGTGTCTCACATAAAACACTTCCTCTTCATTGATCAGCTCTCAGTGGATCCAGTCACTGTATTTAATGTAGGCACTTGTAGCTGGATAGGCATATTACATGCACACTCCACAGCAACAGTGAGGACCGATCCAATTCCTCTGTTCACAGACACCTGATCTGTGAAACTGGCTAGAACTGCTGATTTAATTTGTAAATAGACAGTGTAATTCCTTGTCTGTGGTGTTGGTCATGTTTGAGGATGGGTAGAGGATTTCAGTTCCAAAAGTGAGTTTAACTAGTGAGAGTTTTTATTAGTGGTGAATGCTGTTCAGTGTTGGTGAAGCCACACAGACATATTTCCTCTTCGAGCCTGATTCACACTGCAGGCTGACAGGCTCAAGACAGCACTGGTTTGGCAGAAATTTAGATGAGCCAATTAGTTAATAAATTGTCTTATTTGGCTCTAGACTTTGTACGTCCATGGGGTGGGGCTAACGAGACATACTGGCTCAGATGAGTTCAGTGGTTTTGATCTAGCAAGCTGATTTGGCTCAGGTGTGTCCTGCAGGCGGGGCATCCCCTAGGCGGATGCTGCCGAGGAAGGTGGTGTGGTTGCTCATGGAGATGGAGGTGTCCTCGTATACCATGCGGATGGAGATCCTCTGGCGCGCTCGCAACAAACACACCCCCGCTGTGTAACAGGTGTTGAACTTGCGCTGGCCGGTCTCAATACTACGCGTGCAGCGTAAGAATGGAGTCTTATCCACCATCACCTCATAACTTGCTATGTCCGTGAAATTCAGGTAATAAACCTATTCCACAAACACACAAAAGGAAAGTGGAATTATAGTTAATAATTCAGAATAAATATTTCGGCAACTTTTATGACCAGGCATTTGTAGATATGTTTGTGTATAATGAATAGAGTTAGTCCAGGGACTGTACTCACTTCTACCTGACTATATATAAAGTATGTTCCATCCTGTAAGACTTCCAGCTCTCCAGAGCGTGAGTGCATTTTAAACACTCTCTGATGAATTGTGATCATTCTCCAATTCTTCAACACACCTTCTGACAAATCTCACAGACAGACACCAGTAAATACTCAATTATCTGTTATGATACCAGTGACACACATAGACACAACATCAATAGACACTGTCATGCAAATGTGGCTGTGTGTGTGTGTGTGTGTGTGTGTGTGTGTGTGAGAGAGAGAGAGAGAGAGAACATTATTTAACTCTTACCTTCTTTCACTTGGATAGTGGTTTCCTGACCCTGAAGATGCACCACAGCTGGCTACAGAAACATATTATGTGTTTAAATCCACAAATTCAAAATCACATTCTCTATACACACTTGACACAATGAAACATTTAAACTTCTGTCCATAATAAAAGGTGCTATACTCCATTTTGCTCCTTATGGCAAAATGCTGTAGCATATTCTAAGCGTGTCTGTACATTCTTCTGTGTCTGATCTCCCAATACAAATACAGAGAGATAATATGGAGAGATCAGCAGTGTGAAATACATACCTGTGTCTCTCTGTATTTGCCTTTATCTGCACCACCTGTAGACACATGGGAAGTAGAAATTGCTTATAATACGTTTGTCATTTAGGACAGGGGTTTTCAAGCTGTTTGATTCGGAGGACCCTGAAATATGATGCAAGGGACCGCTTGCAAGGGACCCCCTTTCTAAAATATAAAGGCAGCTATATATTCTTATGTTTGAAGACATATTTATACAGTGTAAAAAAAAGTAGGAAGTGTGATATTGAAGACATATTGTTTGCAAAATTAAATAATTGGCTTTCATATTGTCAAAGTACTAAAGCCAACAGATATGAAAAATTATCTGGAAAATATGTACTTTGTATTAAATTACAACCATATTTTTTTTCTACTATTAGAGTAATGTTGATGTACGAACCTGAAGAAAAATCTTTTCAATTCAATTTAAATTTATTTGCCTTCTTTAGAAAACAGAATAAAACATTAATAATATATATAAAACCAAAAATACAACGAGTGCAAGTTGGGTATAAAGTCAATATCTACTGGTGCTCTTTGGAAAAGGGATAATCTATCTCATGTGAAAAAGGATAGATCCAAGGCACTCAGACTTAAGTATAACATTTAAGAAAGCCTTAGAGTCGCGTGGTGCCATGTGAGGTTCGGATGAGTGAACGGCGAGCTCTGCGCACTTTGCTAGTTTTAATACTTTTTGTGAGATTCGATACACCCTGATTCTTAACTGTTCTAGGAAGACAATATGTCAAAGAATTCAAAATCCGGAGACATTAAAAGACACTTACGTGCTCAACCTGAAGCCCCCGAGCAGCAGGCCATAAGCCCAGGAGCCGGTGAGGTTAAGGAAATTCAGCGAAAATTGATGAACGTGTCAGTAATGCTGATAAAGGTCGTTGCTGTCTTGCAAGGAGCTTGCTGTAATACGTCGATCGATCACTGCCATGTAGACAAAATTCACTGAGATGGTTACAAGAGTGGGGGATGTCGAGAAACGGATCAATTATCTGGAGTCATCAGAGAGGGAATTAGCTGCTAATCCGCTAGCAACCAAGGCGGATTTGGAGCGCATCTGGGAGAAGCTGGAAGATTTGGAGAACCGTAACCAGCGGAATAACATCAGAATTGTTGAGGGAGCAGAGGGTCAGAATATGGTGGAATTCCTGGACGGGCTCTTTCTTGAGTCTGCTCGACATAACAGGCCATAAGATGGAAATCGAGGGAGCTCACAGAGTTCCGACTCTGCGATTTGCTGAGGTAGACAGGTCCTGTTCAATTCTGGCCAAATTTCTGAAATCATCCGATAAAGATCTCGTGATTCGTGAGGCGAGGAGAAAAGGAAAGCTTTCTTGGAAGAACCACAGCATATTCTTGTTCCCAGACTTTGAGAATTCGACAAGAGAGAAATGTGATCGATTCAAGAAATGCAAGAAACACTTACATCAACGGAAGGTCGCTTTTGCACTGATGTTCTCGGCCAAATTGAGAATAGATGCCAAGGATGGCCACAAAATATTTACATGTCCCCAGCAAGTCATGTCCTTCATAAAGTCAGTAGACTGAGTAAGTTATTTTGTGATACTCATGTTGCAGCCAAGTGAGCCTGACTCACTGAACATTCACTTGACCGTCCGAGGAAACTGGGCACCTTTTTGTTTCTTTTTGTGCTGGTTCCGCCTAGCGGCTGGAGTTTGTTTTGTGGATGAATGTGTTGTGGATGAATCTGCACGTTCTTTGTACTTATGCCTCCTATTGGTTGGAGTTTGTTTTGTGGAGTATTTCTTGCAGGACACTGGAGTGATTGGGTCATTTGTTGCACTCATGTAGCAGCAGAATGGGCCGGCTCACTGAACATTCATTTGACTGCCCAAGGAATCTGAACAGGTTTTTTTTTTTTGCTGGTTCTGCTAGCGGCTGGAGCTTGTTTTGTGGAGGAACACACCTTCGGGACAGTTATGTGGATGAATCTACACGTTCTGTGTGTTTATTCCGCCTATTGGCTGGAGTTTGTTTTATAGATTATCTTCTGTTGTGTAATTCTGTCTCACAAAATTTGTATAGAAACACTGGACTTGAGCAATCCGATGTCAAAGTTGTCATGGGGGCTCATGTAGGCGTACACTGACTGTGAGTTTAGAGGGATGGACGCCAGTTTGCACTGTTGTGCGCGGGGTTAATGCGCACGTTTTTTTCTGTTTGTCTGGTTCAGGGGGAAGTTTGGGGTTTGATTGTTGCACTAATGTTGGAATGTGGTCTTTATAATTTTATTTTTGACACAATCTATTTTTTCTAAAATGTAAAAATGTCAAATGTAACTATGAGTGGATTGTCTCTTTCCATGTGGAATGTGAATGGGTTGGGGCACCCCATAAAAAGAAGGAAGGTTATTTATTTTCTTAAATGTAAGAAATATGATATAGTGTTTCTTCAAGAAATGCATCCATCCCCGCAGGAAGCTGAAAAATTTGGGAAGATATGGGGTGGACATTTTTTCTTTAGTGCTGGCTCAAGTAAGAGCAGGGGAGTCATTACATTGATAAGTAAGCATCTACAATTCAAATGTCTCAAACAGATTAAAGATAAATTATTGATAGTCATTATTGTTTTAGCAGAAATTCAGGGGCAAAGGCTGATTTAGGCTAATATTTACGCACCTAACGCTGATGATCAGGGCTTTTTTATAGATCTTGCAGGGATGTTGCAAGCCGCTGGCACCCCTCATGATATAATATTGGGAGGAGACTTTAATCTTTTGATGAACTCAGTCCTTGATCGTAGTGTAGAAAAAGTGTGTAAGCCCCCTAGAACAACACTGACGCTTCACAGGATGTGTAAAAATGTTGGTCTTACAGATATTTGGGACTTTTGAACCCATCTGGTAGGGACTATAAATTTTTTTCATCAGTCCATAAGATTTATTCTAGAATAGATTTTTTAATTTTTATATCTAAGTCCCTCATTTAATCTGTTGTTGACTGCTCAGTTGGAAACATCTTAGTCTCATATCACGCCCTGGTGAGTTTAGAGATGTTGCCATATACGGAGAAAAATAAATCATATAGAATTGATTGACCCGATTGAAATACAGATATAATACTATTTTGTTGTGGAAGGTGGAGTTTTGGCTATTCAGGGCAAGACAGTCATACTTTGAGTCAGGAGACAAAGCAGGGAAGCTTTTGGCTAGATATATAAAGCAGAGAGAGTCTTTTTCTACCATTCCCTCAGTGAAATCTGCTGGTGGTAAAATATTTACCTCAGCCATGAAGATATTAGAAACTTTGTGGAACCATTAGAACTCCCTAAACTGACGACTGAGCAAAACATTTTTCTTGATTCTGAGATAACCTTGGAGGAGCTTGGCGAGGTAATTAAGGCCTTGCCTACAGGCTTACAGGCCTTGCCTACAGGCTCCGGGGCCAGATGGCTTGGCAGCTGAATTTCTTTTTTTTTTTTTTTTTTAGATATTATGCTACAGAATTGGCTCCACTTTTTTTAGAAGTTTATACGGAATCATTAAAGAATGGAAAGCTTCCGCCAACCACGACAAAAGCCTGGATCAGTCTGATTCTTAAAAAGGACAAAGATCCAAGCGAGTGTAAGAGTTACCGTCCAATTTCCCTGATCCAGCTAGACAAAAATATTGTCAAAAATTCTGGCTAACCAATTAAGTAAAGTTATGACATCTCTTATACAAACAAGTCAGGTGGGGTTTATTCAGGTAATACTTCTGATAACATTAGACATTTCATCAATATCATATAGTCAGTGGCGAATGATCAGACTCTGGTCGCTGCCATCTCACTTTACGACGAAAAGGCGTTTGATATGATAGAATGGGATTATCTTTTTAAGATTTTTGAAATATACGGGTTCGGGAATACTTTTATTGGATGGATTAAGTTACTTTATAGACACTTGGTAGCGGCGGTACAAAGAAATGTATTAATTTCAGATTATTTTACTCTGGATAGGGGCACCCGGCAGGGTTGCCCTCTTTCCCCATCATTGTTCTGTCTTGCCCTGGAACCATTAGCAGCCGTGATAAGAAAGGAAGATGATTTTCCAGGGGTGGTGGCGGGAGGTATGGCGCATAAGCTTTTGCTCTACGCAAGGGAAGGTTAATGTTATTAAAATGAATTGTATTCCAAAATTGAACTACCTGCTACAATCTCTCCCTGTAGATGTCCCCCTCTCTTATTTCCAGCAATCTGATAGCATAGCAAAGTACTTCATTTGGAATGGTAAGCGTCCCAGATTACATTTCAATAAGTTACATAGGCCGACTGACAAAGGTGGGCTAGACCTACCCAAGATTTTGTTTTATTATTATGCATTCGGTCTCAGACATTTGGCTCATTGGTCGCTTCCACCTGAGAGAGCCCCTCCCTGGTTCTGTATTGAACAAGAAGTTCTTGCCCCTAGTTCGCCATTGCAAAGCCTATCAAACTAATCGGAGAAATTAAGTTACACCCCGTTATCTTGCATTTGCACTCGGTATGGACAAAAGTGTCCAGAGTGTTTAATTCGGACATTTATTTAAATGTTGCCTCGAGCATATGGCTGAACCCAGAATTATGTATTAATAAGTCCCCTTTCTGCTGGTCAGAGTGGATTGTGAGGGAGGTTAATACGCTCGGTGACCTATATGAGAGTGGAGTGTTGAGATCCTTTGAAAATTTGGCTCAACATTTTGGGATCCCTAGATCTCAGTTCTTTTGGTATTTACAGCTGCGCCATCTGCTCTGTACTATTTCTGGGAGTACCATACACCCCCATAAAGCGGCAGATACTCTGGGAGTGGTGATAACTGCTTTTGGAAAAGGTCATGAGGCATCAGTGTATTACTCCCTGCTAATCCAGAGTCTGGGGGACGAAGCTTTAACTTCTATCAAGAGATTATGGGAGAAAGAATTAAAAACTTGGTATTGGAGGAGGGAGTGTGGATTAGGATTCTAAAAAACATCAAGTCTGTCTCTACAGATGCAAGGGTGCGCCTCATGCAATTCAAGATTTTACATCTGTTTTATTGGACCACCTCTAGATTGTATAAGCTTGGTCTTAAAGACACACCCACCTGCTGGTGATGCCAATCAGAAGATGGAGTCACAACCCATTTTTTGGGGGTGTGTTAAGATCCAAGAATTATGGTTGAAGGTTCAGAGTTTTGTGTGTAACGTGTTGGGCACTCAGGTTTCGTTTTGCCCCAGACTCTGTATTTTAGGTGATGAGGCAGTCATCGAATTAGGGGATAAACACATAAAAAATTGGGTTTTGACCAGTGTTATGACTGGCAGACAGATTGTTTTAAGGGGATGGAAGTCAGCTGGAACACCCTCATTTTGAGAGTAGTGCAAGAAGATGGGGAGGATGGCAGCTTTCAAGGAAGTGTCATGTAGAAGGCTGGGGATCTGGGATTCATTTGATGGGAAATGGGGCAGTTATTTGGGGGACTCTCGGGGAGGGGCTGTGGAGAGAGAGGCGTAGTTTTAGATGTGTATGATTATTATATTCTTAAAAAAAAAAATAAATAAATAAATACTATTCTTTTGAGTGTGTGTACTTATGTGTGACCATGGGGATGTTCGTTGGGGGTCAGGGTGGGTTTGGTGATTGGGGAGGGGGAGGGGTAGTAGAGGGAGTTAAATGTTGATTCAGTGTATATATACAGTATATATATATATGTTTTGTTTTTCTTTGTCAGCTATATGAATCAATAAAAAAAATTTATTAGGAAAAAAAAGAAAGCTTTTATTAAACCATGGCTAGAATAATAAAAACCACAAACCGACGCATTGTGGCTCGAAAGCCTTCATCAGGGCATGGAGGGAAAAAAAACACTGATAGTCCTTAAATAAAGTGACTAATCTACCCGCAACGTGTCATTTTGTGTTTATTTTTATTATTCTAGCCATGGTTTAATAAATGCTTTCTTAAATCTTATACTTAAGTCTGAGTGCCTTGGATATATCCTTTTTTCAAAACAATAATGTCAAATTTGTTTGTTAACTTGTTTTCTTTTTTCTAAAATTTCTTTAGGGTCCCAGTTTGAAAACCCCTGATTTACCAGATGCTTTTCATTTGAAACAATAATTTTTATTGTAATCATAATATACTGCAATTTGGGTCAATGATAAACCTTCTACAATAGATCATTGGTCTAATGAGATTTTTTTAAATTCTGAAGTTTGAATATCTAAGCGCAGCTCTTAACAAGAACGAGGCCAAATTCCAGCTCATTAGCTGCTTTTCCACTATCAGGCCAGTGTCAGCCAGGGCTATTAACTGGTCACCTAGAGCAGCAATCAATCTACATTCCCACCATCAGGTCAATAGCCCTGCAGCGTTGCCCTAAAACCCTCCCTTAATACACAGTCCTGGTGCCAACATCACACATCCCACCCATTTCACAAACAAGAGGGAAACTGAAGGTGAGGTATCAGACTCTGGAGACTAGCTAGCCCTTGAAATAAACATGGATTTGTACTGTGCTGACAATTTAAGTTTTTTCCCCCGTACCTGTACCATTGTGTGCTGGATACACAACTTGGCAAGTTCGGCAACAATATACTTAATCCCATCTTCGTTCGGTAGATGCTATCGTTCTGACGTTGCACATTTTCATCAGCCCAAATATTCAGAAGAGCCCTGATTTCATCTTATAAACAGTACTGATGATTTTCCATTCTCTGTGGATCTGTTGATGTAAGCTGGTAGCTAGATATTAAAGATTGGGAAATTAGTATCTTGGAGCTAACCCTCTGACCTGACTCAGCGAAACCTTTGACACTGACCCCGCCTCAATCCCCTGTTGGCCTTCTTTGGCCCAAGGGTAATTGAAGGGCCCGATAGTGGAATTTATCCACTTTAAACTAATGTATAGTTTTGGGATTCAATTTTGTGTTCCTCTGTCTCATCTCTTTTGGAAATTAATGTCGCTCTGTTGATTCACTATTGGTGTGAATAGACCTTTAGACTACCAGCTTGGTTTGATTGTGTGTAAAGGCAATAAAGTGTCTTTGTTAACCTGCAGGTCCCTGTGGTCCAGGTGGCCCTTGTGGTCCAGGAGGCCCTGCTGGTCCAGGAGGGCCAGAGGGACCCATTGCATTACTGCCTGGGATCCCCGGTATCCCTGGTATTCCAGGGGGGCCTTGTGGACCAGGTGGGCCTGGAGGTCCAGGAGCGCCAGGGGGCCCTTTCTTGCCTTAAAAGATAGAAAGCGAGAGAGAGAGAGAGAGAGAGAGAGAGAGAGAGAGAGAGAGAGAGAAAGAGAAAGGAATATCAGTTTAACAGAAACTTAAGTATTAAAGTGGCAGAAACAATTAGTGAGAAAAAAAAAAATGACCACTGCATACAGTCATTAAATATTAATTAGCGTTAAAACCTCTCCAAAGGCATCTTTACACATCTGAGTTAAGGCTGCTCTGTGCGTGCTTAAAATTCTGTGTAAAGACGCAGTGGTGCATAAAAGCCAGACTAAATTAAGCATCAGTGCAGTTTTAAACTTTGTTGTTGAGCATTTATTTCATAATTTAGTTTCACATTTTAAAGTATAATTTAATATATTCATTAGTTTCATATTTCTATATTCATAATTTTATATTTAAAACATTAATATCATACCATTATTTATGCAATTGTAATTACTGTGTAAATGTATTTATGCCTGCTCTGAACAGCATTAAGAAGTCTGTGTAAATACACCCAAATGCCACTTTAGATGCAAGTTCTGTGCCATCTTTGCAGTGTAAAAATTGCTCAAGAGAATCAAGCATTACCATGATGTGAAAAAAAGTTGATGAAATTACCTTTTTTACGTTCTCCTTTCTTTTTTCCATTACTCTCTGAAAAAGGAAATAAGCAGCAGGAAAAGAGAGAAGTTCATTAAGAATATATCCTCTCACATTTTCAACTTCTTGTCATTCACGATGCAAGTAAATACTTCTCCTGAAATCTTGTTTCAAATTCCAGAAATGATAACTTATTCAAAAAGACATTCTGTCATTATCCGTTTAGCTTGTTATAAACTAGGGCTGGGCGGTATGACGATATATATGGCGACGATATAATGTGTCAGCTGACAGAGATTTTGCTATATTGTGTATAACGCAATATGTAAATATCCATGTGCGACGTGTGGGTTTATCTATCAGTGGGCAGGGCTTCACATGAGACAGAGAATTGAAGAAACATGGACAGGATTTTTCCATTTTTTGTACGGCCACCCAAGCAAATTTAATGACCTGCATTGCATGTTTGGTGCTTTAAAAGTGTGAAATATTCTTCTCTTCTGACACGCAATGTTTCACGTGTCTGTGGCGCGCGCTGCCTCTGGAGCTCCGACGTGCAAGCAAGTCCAGGAGGCTTTCTGAAATTTCTGCTCCAGAGACAGGAGAGCTCAGAGCAGGATCACACACGATACTGAAACATTTTTGACCCAGGAAAACCCAAAATGGAGAAAGAAATCTCCACAGAATGGGATGACTCCCAAACAGGTCAAAAAAGCTCCTCTCCTCTTCAGGAGTTTGTTATTAAAACAGGTGCAACATCTGTGGTTCGCACAACGATATCACTTGTAATACAAGCAATCTGTTTTACCACCTCAAAATGAAGCACGCAAAATAATATTATGAAAGCCAAAGGATGAACTCAGCATTAATTCGGTCATTTATTTATTTATGGTGAAGTGATATTTATTTGGTAATTATTTTCTTCAAGAAGTGTTTATTCGTTGGATATTTTTTACTTGCGTTTTATTTTCTTTGTCGCATTGCTTTGAGTTTCTTGAGCAAAGTTTATTATAATAGGCTAATAATAATACTTATCAACATTTTAAATGGAAATGTGGCATACTGTTATATTTAGCATTTTGGTAAGGTTGATTTTGAAAACAAGTTGATTTTTATTTATTTATTTATTTTGACGTTGTTTGTCTTGTTCAAAATAAAGAGGAAGTAGCTTTAATTTATAAAGTATTTAATTCACTGACTGGAGTTCCAAAAATAGGCATTTCAATATGGTTATTTAATATATAAACCAATTTTTATTGATTTTCACGATATAAAATTATTCATATTGTGATATAAGATTTTGGTCATATCGCCCATCCCTATTTTGTATGATCTAAATAATCCACAGAAATAACAGCCAAATCCCAACCTATTGTGTATCAAAAGTGTAAAATCCTAAATTAAATAGCCCATTTAAAATCTCACTCTCAGTGGTTTTATTAATCACAGGTTCAGTCAGGACCACTTCTGTCAAATGAATACTAACTAGAATACTGAATGAATACTTTGATTGTACACAATTTAAGCATCTGTTGGTGTTGGCGGTGTGGTTCTGCTCTGGGCAAACTCCCCCCTCATCTATGCAGCCATGCATGGGTGGAGCAGGGAGAGCACCGAATAAAACCCCCCAGGGGTAACAGAACAGATCCAGCTGAAATGTTACAACTACGTACATTTTTTTTTTTTTTTTTTAACATTCTGACAGTGCAAAATTGTACAATCCTTCATTGCATAATAGATTGAATGAACATTTATTAGAACTTCAAATACTGTATATCAAGTTGATAAACCAAGAACAAGGCGCAATAACACACTGAAGACAGGAATTTCTGGCAATCAGTTGTAGTCTTAGAGCACAGAACAACAGTATGGTAGTAGAGAAAATCTAAAAAGGCAAAGCTGCCATGCAAGAGGTTGAGCCAGCCAATACTGAAACCATACTTCTCACCGAACATCCAGCTGCACACAGACTGCAATCTGTACATTCACAAACTGCATGTTTATGAGGCTAAAGGCACACAAAGCTCATTAGTTTGTGTATGTCTATGTTTAAGTGTTCTGACCCATAATTTGGAAGAGAGACAGTACATGTGAGTGCAGAATGGACTAAAAATGGAATCCTGTTAAATTAGCACGTTATCATCTGTAAACACAGAAAGATGCACAGACACAGTTTGACAGCTCCCAGTAATTCACCTAACAATTTGATGCCTTCATGTTTAATAAATGAATTAAGCCATAAAATCATCAACTACAATGTGTGTGTGGCACCCTGTTCAAAATGAGCTCACAGTGATGAATGAGGTCTACAGTTTCAAACGCACACATTGAGCTGTATGCAATATCCTATATGTCTACATAACAGTATGTTAGGGATTTATCAGAGTCTATGAAACATCCATACACTCTGGATGTCTGGATCTGAATCAAACGCACTGAGATTTACTGCTCAGCATATTACAGGCATTGTTTCCTTCGTCCATCTGCAACACACCTGAGTGTGCTGCTCTACTTGTGTGTATGTTTATAAGATAATTTTGTGCATACTTCAATGCACAAGCTTTGCTCCCTGCACAAATACAGAAAAATAATCAGAAATATGTGTCAGAAGCCTATCTTCGAATGGACAAGATTTGATGCAAGTCTTTGTTCTTTTAAAGACTTGATTCTGATGATTGAGACCAACTTCACTGGCATATCTTTCAACGTATCCTAGAGGGGAGCTAACTATAGATGTATTTGAGGAATCAGTTGGGTACCAATCAATCAGACATGAGGCTTTTTCAGAAACTTATTGTGTGGAGCAGTGCACACTTATTCAGTACATGCGACACATGTAATAAACACAAGAGCGGATTTACTGTAAGGAGAATGGAGACTTCACCCACAAGTGGTGAGCCAGGTACAAGCAAGCTACCTTATCTCTTCGCATCGATTGAAACTGCTCACTCACTTTCATCTGACCCACTTTATATTAGGTGTCTTTAACTACTATGTAGTTAAGCATTTGATGCAATGGACATATTATGTACATATTTGTTGTTAAAGTTTACTTACATTTAAAGTACCCGCATTTAATTACATCTATAGTTACACTGTTAACCTTAAACCCTAACCCTAAACCTCACCCTACTAGTTTTAGTTACTAATTTCAGTACCATATTACAGTATGCTGTCATTAGCTAAATGATTTGAGATGTGACAGTTTTGAGATGAAATCAATGACGATTTGGAAATAAAAAACCTCTGGATATGGCCAGGTGTGATCATTAAACAGCAGAAGGATGTAATTTAAATAATATACAGTCACATACGCTGCACACTACAGAATGAACAAGAGGTGACGCTCTGCTCTGTCATCTGCTTCACATACACAAATGCATGCACACACTCACACAAACGCAGCACACACACTCACACAAACGCAGCACACACACTCACACAAACGCAGCACACACTACTGGTGCTTAATTTTCATGCAGTGTGTTTATAGTATAAACGGCTGTTAACACTTTTTAACACTATTCACAAACGAACTCCTCCAGTGCAGCTTTTTTTTGTAAAAACAAAAATAATTATTATATTTTCATTTGATTAAAGCTGTATGTATCAATTTGATTAAACACCATTTGATCATAACATTTAATTAAAACATTTAACATGGAATCCAGAAAAAAATTAAAATAAATGGAAAACGCATAATTTGTATCTGTGAGACTTTATGCAGTTCTTTTAATCAAGTCATTTTCTGTGTAATTTAATCAAAAATATGAGGCTTTTTATTTGTTGATTACAGTATCGATTAAGTATCAATACCGAGGTACCAGTGCTGGTATCGTACTGAAGCAAAAACTTTGGTATCAGAGCAACCCTACACCCTACCCCAACCCTTACCATAAACCCTAATCTAAACCCTAACCATACCCTTAAACCTACCCTGTCTGAGCATGCTGCACAGCTTCTTATCCAGGCACTTATCATCTCTAGACTGGACTGCTGAAATGTTCTTTTAGCCGGCCACACTTCATGCACCATTAAACCTCTGCAAACCATCCAGAATGCAGTAGTGTGCCAGCTCTGTAATGAACCTAATAGGGCCCATGTCACACCTCTTGTAGTCTTGCTTCACTGGCTACCAGAAGATTCCCATATCAGTTTCAAGGCACTGATGCTTGCATAAAGAACAGCCACTGCATCTGCAGCCTCCTACCTACACTTTTCTGCTGAAAAGAAAAGCTTAACCAGCTTGCAGTACCCATCCTGGTCTAGGCTGATTTATATGGGTGCAAGCTGGCGGACCAGCATGGCTTTTCTGGTAATGCTGGTTTCCTCTAAGGTTTGTGATGAAGCACCTGACCTCTGGATGCATAAAAAAAAAAAAAAAAAAAAAAAAAAATGGTGAGGTTGGGTCGCAAATAGACAAATTCCTTGTGCAGATAATATACTCGTTTGGTTTGGGGATCAGACTGATGTCATTTTTTTGAATTCTTAAATCAGTCCCTGAAGTAAACTGAAGAGATTTGAAGATCTGTTAAACAGGTCTATCCTTTGATGCTTTATTAGATTAGAAGTCTCACGTGACGCAGCAAACTTATCTGTTTGTGTGTGTGTTTGTGTGTGTGTGTGTGTGTGTGTGTGTGTATTTGTGCGTGCAGATATTTGGAGTGCAAGCAGCACTAATATTGTTGGCTCACAGTGGTTCCTGGCAGACATTCTCTTAGGTCGGTTTTTAAACTGATTTTGAGTTGTAAGCTTCATTAATGTAGCTGTTCGAGAATCAGAGGGAGTCGGTGCACATGGTCTCATCTTTCAGAGGGGAAGGCTTAACCGCTTACACAGAATGTTAGCCTCTGTCACCATTCACTGTTACTGTATGGAAAAAAGATGCAATGAAAGTGGTGACTGAAGCTAACATTCTGACATACATATTTTGTTTTCATGGAAGAAAGTCATATGAATTAAAAATAACATGAGGGTGAGTAAATGGTGACAGAATTTTGGCTGTTGTGTGAACTATCCCTTGAAGGAACAAATACCCAATCAAACACCATCTGAGGGTAAAGTTACTCAACAAATTGCATCTACATTCAGTCTTTAACAATTGTATATGTTTGTGCGGTATTCCTGTTCTTATTTCAGGAAATGTCAGCATTGTTATTGAAAATCCCACATCAGTCAACATTTATGTTTGAACGTGTGAGATTGAAAGCGTGTAAAATGCTTGTGTAGTATGTTTGTGCTTTGTCTGTGTTGTATTGGTATGTGGTTTGGCAAATCGCACACACAGGTGCAAAAACTGAAACAGTAGAACTCACTGCAGAGCCATAATCAAAGCCAAAAACACCTGCCAATCAAACATCTGCCAAATGGAGCCAATTACAGCTATAGAAAGAGGAGCAGGTAACCAAAGCTTCAGTCGGCCAATAAGAGAGAGAGAGTGAGAGAGAGAGACGCAATATCAGTTTGTGAGAATCTACAAGAGTGGAAAGGTAGAGGGATTTCACGTATAAATTACTGGTGAGCACAGCATAGCCCAGTAATGAGTAAGATGGAAGGAATGAACGAAGGGGGTGGGGGGGAGAGGTAGCATGATCAAATGAAGGAAATGCATCTCATCTGAACTCTAAACCACATCAAAGAGAATCGCTGGCAATCTCACAGGCCATATACTCACATACACTTATACACACACACACACACACACACACAGAGATTTAATATGCTCTAAATTCCGTGAATATCAACACACACACAAAATGTTTTTGTTTTTTACCTGAACGTTTGGTACGATGAATGACTGTTTCCAGCTCTCTCGTATGTTCATCCCTCCATCTGCTCTGTGAGGATGAAGAGATGAAGGAATAAGGTTTTTTTAAACAATGCAGAAGAGTAAAATTAATACATGGAGTCATTTCAAAGCATTTTACATTTTGGTTGAGTTTGAGCCAAGACATGATCAATGAAACTAAACCGCCTCTTTATAAAATGAATGCCACCATGTAAACTGAAACCTCACTCACTCACTCACTCACTCACTCACTCACTCACTCACTCACTCACTCACTCACTCACTCACTCACTCACTCACTCTGCTGAAAGACAACACTCTGAACATAATGAAAAAGGCTGTGTGTGTGTGCGTGTGTGTGTGGATTGAGAAACCCAGTGGATTTACAGCAGTAAGACATTCCATTGGGATGACCCAGCACACAAACAAACACACACACAAATTCTTGCTTACTTTCTGAATGAATTATTTAGAATGAAAATAACTGATTTCAGTGTACCTGCATTTAATGTATCTCACAAATTAAACACACATAGAAACACATTTCGGGTAAATAAAGGGATGGAGAACAGAGCAATACTGCTGCATGCCTAAAGGAATACACACACACACACACACACATTAAGAGATGAACAGACACAATTGTTACTGAATGTATGAAAAATCAGGTTGTAGGTATTCTAAACAGTACAACTTTCTTTTAACCCCTTGAGATTGCCATTTAAGTATTTTCTGCAAAGTATTCTTAAAGTAAGATTCACCTAATAAGCAAAATTTTAAGGCTTGTTTTTGGAGAATGTATCTTGAATTTAAAACTGGCAAACTTGTTATACAGTTGTGTATGATATAAACTATTAAAAAATAATAATAATGTGCCAGCGCCACAAGAGGAAAAAATACTTTTATTCAAGATAGACTGTCTGAAAACAAGCCATACCGCTTGCTTATCAGGTGGATTAATCTTGCTTTAAGGATATTTGAGTAATATTGCAGGAAAATAATTTTGCAGTGCAGTGCAGGCCGACCTTGCATGCACAAAGGCACTTACAATGGAAGTGAATGGGTTTAGTCCATAAACATTAAAATACACATTGTTTCAAATGTATATCCACAACTTGTAAACATTATACGTGTTAATGTGATTTTAGTGTGATTACAAGGTTATCAGCATTATGTTGTCATGGCAATGAAGTTGTAATATTAGATATCACTTTATACAGATTAGATAAGCAAGTGATTTATCACACATGCATATTGTTTACATCTTGTAGCTATACTTTTGAAACAGTGTGTATTTTAATGTTTATGGACTGGCCTTATTCACTTCCATTGTAAGCACCTAACTTTAACTGCTATGTTTACTTTTATTTAAATGATTAAACGAGGGACGAGTCAAAATACATTTTTGTGGTAATCAACATTATGCCACAAATGCAATTTGTATTATACCCGTAACATTCCTATCTAGGCCTAACTATCAGGTCAGGATTCTTCAGGACAGCTAGGATTTCCCATGTATTTGTAATTGTACAAAGTGAAAAGTTGAAATAATTGAGAAAAAAGGCACAGAGGGTCAGTTTCTAAAGACAGAGCGAAGCAGTAGCACACATATTTGAGTGTGTCAAGACAGAGAACATAAACCTGCTGTGCTTCACACAAGAGTCATGTTACCCGGTCTAGACTGGCATTGTTATCTTCATTGCTTCTCTTCATTCTTATTGTAAATAAGCAGAGGATTGTTAAAGGAAGAGGAGTTTGAATTCACACACACGGAGCAGGGTTAGTAAGGTCATGCAGCTGAAGGGGTGGGGGGTAATCAAGTTATTTATGTGATCAGATAAACCCCGAAATTACCAATCTCAGCCTCAGAATGTGTTGGGTGTAATGTGTATGTATCCGTGTAAAACACCGATATGTGCGTGTGAAAGCCAGGTTGTTTGTTTACCGGTAAGATGACACTTTTAGATCTGTAAACACCTTGCTGTGTCAAACTACATTTTTTAATCCACAGTGTGTTAGAAATCTGACACTGCAGGCCTGTCTTCCTGCCAGAGGATGTTCCAGCCTTTAGACATAATGTTCTTGCTCAGGATGTGTGTGTGTGTGTGTGTGTGTGTGTGTGTAAGCACTGAAAACATTTCTCCAAACTTTCAGTGATCTGCTTATTTACAATCACAATCAGCAACAAAGTGAGAGATGAGAACAAAGCCATTAATAAAAGTAGAAATGACAAACTAGCGACAGGAACAGAAGAAAATTTTAGTTAGTCCACAATACAGGATTACACGTTTTCCAAAAAGGCTTTTTGACCAGTTTAACCAGCAAGACTTCCTTGGTTAAAAAGCACTATCAGAAGAGCCAGTAGGTCGACCAGATTAACCAACAAAGTTTTGCTGGTAAACAAATTGGCTAATATCCCCAATACACTTCTGGAGAATTCCTTCTCCGTTCAGTGGTAAAAGGAAGTTTGTAACAGCCAAGCAATGGTATACTGAACATTCAGACACCCGCCACACCGCTGTGGGAGGCATTTAGAGGAACATTTGAAAATGAGGATGCTATATGTAAAACCTTAACTAATGTGACATTAAAATGTGTTATGAATGACTTTATGACTCATTCTATGAGTAGAATTCACATGAGGTCAGTAAAAGAAGTTGTTTTAACCACTCAATGATGATTTAAAATACGACACTAATACTACTGCAAAGATGGATGTATAGAAGAGTATTAATGTTCATAATACAGATAAAAGAAAGATGATAATAGAGGCATACCTTACTTTGGGCAGATGTGTGAATGGCTTTCGTTGCAGATATCATATGGGTGAATGGGCACTTGAGAGTATTTGAGCAGATTTATTCTTTTTATAGACTAACAAAAAAAAAAGAAATCACATGACATGATCTTGGAAAATGTCTCTACGCGAACAATCTTACAGATGTAGGTGAATTTGCACCAGCTCGCTAATAACTCTGCACACCGGTGTGTTCATGTTGACTGATCTTAACTGACTCAACAACATCAACAAAGTAGGTGGAGCTCCAGGTCACACCTACCGATAACATAGACTAATGGCAGTAAGAAGGTGTTTAGCAGCCAATAAGAAGTTTTCCTAAAAGTTCGCTTATTACGAACCACCCAAACAAACTCAAAAACAGATTTTGTGGGAGTAGCGTGGCGCCATGCGAGGTTCGGATACGTTAATGGCGAGCTCTGCGCACTTTGCTAGTTTTAATACTTTTTGTGTCCGGTGAGATTCGATACACCCTGATCCATAACTATTCTATGAAGGCAATGTGTCAAAGAATTCAAAATCATCGGGCTCTGGAGACATTAAAAGACACTTATGTGCTCAAGCTGATACCCCTGACAAGGCCGCAGACTAGGGACTCAATTTGGTCAATGAGGTGAAAGAGATTCAGCGTCAACTGTTGAACTTGTCGGCAATGCTGACGAAGGTCGATGCTGACTTGGAGGAAGGATCTTGCTGTAATATGTCGATCAATCGCTGCCATGGAGACGAAATTCACTGAGTTGGTTACAAGAGTGGGGGACGCTGAGAAACAGATCGATTATCTGGAGTCATCGGAGAGGGAATTAGCTGCTAACACGCTAGCGACAAAGGCAGGCTTGAAGCACGTCTGGGAGAAGTTGGAAGACCTTGAGAATCGTAACCAGCGAAACAACGTCCGAATTGTTGGAATTCCTAAGGACGAAAAAGGGCGAGATATAGTGAAATTTCTATACAAGCTCTTCCCGAGTCTGCTCGACATAACAGGCCATAAGCTGGAAATCGAGCGAGGTCACAGAGTTCCGGCTCGGAGATCCATTGAGGGAGAAAGGCCCGATCAATTCTGGCCAAATTTCTGAGATTCTGTGAGGCGAGGAGAAAAGGAAGGCTTTCTTGGAAGAACCACAGCATTTTCTTGTTCCCAGACTTTGTGAATTCGACGAGAGAAACGTGATCGATTCAAGGAATGCAAGAAACTCTTACATCAAAGGAAGGTCGCTTTTGCACTGATGTTCTTGGCCAAATTAAGAATAGATACTAAGGATGGTCGCAAAATATTTACATGCCTACAGCAAGCGATGTCCTTCATAAAGTCAATGGAATGAGTGGGTCATTGTGTGATGCCCTCGATGCAGCCGAGTGGGCCAGACTCACTGAACATTCTCTTGACTGTCCAAGGAAGCTGAGCACCTTGTTTCTTTTTGTGTTGGTTCAGACTAGCGGCTGGAGTTTGTTTTGTGGAATAACATTCCTTCGGGACAGTTTGTGAATGAATCTGCATGTTCTTTGTGCTTATGCCTCCTATTGGATGGAGTTTGTTTTGTGGAATATTTCTTGCAAATCATTTGAGTGATTAGGGCATTTGTTACACTCAGGTAACAGCCGAATGGGCCGGCTCACTGAACATTTGTTTGACTGCCTGAGGAAAATGAACGGCATTTTTTTGTTGTTGTGCTTATTCTGTCTATTGGCTGGAGTTTGTTTTATAGATTATTTTCTGTTGTGTAATTCTGTCTCACAAAATTTGTATAGAAGCACCGGACTTGAGCAATCCAACGGAAAAGTTGTCGCGGGGACTCTCGTAGGTGTACATGGACTGTTTGAGTTTAGAGGGATGGACGGCGGTTGGCACTGTCGTGCACGGGGTTAATGCTCACGTTTTTCTTTTTTCTGGGGGATGTTCGGGGGTTGATTGTTGCACCAATGTTGGAATGTGGTCTTTATACATTTCATTTTTGACAATTTTTTCTCATGTGTCAAAATGTCAAATGTTAATATGAACTGTCTCTCTCCACATGGAATGTGAATGGGTTGGGGCACCCCATAAAAAGAAAGAAGGTTATTTATTTTCTTAAATGTAAGAAATATGATAGTGTTTCTTCAAGAAACGCATCTTTCCCCGCAGGAAGCTGAAAAAATTGAGAAAATATGCTGTGGACATGTTTTCTTTAGTGCTGGCCCAAGTAAGAGCAGGGGAGTCATTACACTTATAAGTAAGCATCTACAATTCAAATGTCTCAAACAGATGAAAGATAAATTAGGTAGAGTCATTATTGTTTTATCAGAAAATCAGGAGCAAAGGTTGATTTTTGCAAATATTTACACACCTAATGCTGATGATCAGGGCTTTTTTATAGATCTTGAAGGGATGTTGCAAGCCATTGGCACCCCTCATGATATAATATTGGGAGGAGACATTCATCTTTTGATGGACTCAGTCCTTGCTCATAGTGAAGAAAAAGTGTGTAAGCCCCCTAGAGCAACACTGATGCTTCACAGGATGTGTAAAAATCTTGGTCTTACAGATATTTGGAGACTTCTGAACCCTTCTGATAGGGACTATACATTTCTTTCGTCAGTCCACAAGATTTATTCTAGAATAGATTTATGTTGTTGTTGTTTTTAACAGTTTTTATTGATTCCATACATAAATCATACAAACATAACATAAAATACAGAATCAATTATATGCATTAAACCCCTCCCCCTGATCAATCTCCCACACCCCCCACACGACACAAACACACACTACAGTGGTCACCAGCAATTAGAACATATTTTTTTTAAAATAATAATAAAATAAAATAAATAAAACATTAAAAAAATATATATTGTATAGTCCCGCCCAGATGGGTTCAAAAGTCTCCAAATATCTGTAAGACCAAGATTTTTACACATCCTGTGAAGCGTCAGGGTTGCTCTAGGGGGCTTACACACTTTTTCACTATGAATCAAGTCCATCAAAAGATTAAAGTCTCCTCCCACTTTTATATCATGAGGGGTGCCAGTGGCTTGCAACATCCCTTCAAGATCTATAAAAAAGCCCTGATCATCAATGTTAGATGCATAAATATAAGCCAAAATAAGACTTTGCCCCTGAATTTCTGCTAAAACTATAATGACTCTTCCTAACTTATCTTTAATCTGAGACATTTGAATTGTAGATGTTTACTTATCAGCGTAATGACTCCCCTGCTCTCACCTGACCCAGCACTAAAGAAAAAACTTCCACCCCATATCTTCCCAAATTTTTCAGCTTTGTGCGAGGAAAGATGCATTTCTTGAAGAAACACTATATCACATTTCTTACGTTTAAGAAATATCCTTCCTTCTTTTTATGGGGTGCCCCAACCCATTCACATTCCACATGGAGAGAGACAATCCATTCATATTAACATTTCATATTTTGACATATTAGAAAAAATAGATTGTATAACAAAAATAAAATTATAACGACCACATTCCAACATTAGAGCAACAATCAAATCCCAAACTTCCCTCAGAACCAAACAAACAGATAAAAGAAAAACGTGTGCCAACCGGCATCCATCCCTCTAAACTAAAATAATCCATGTACGCCTACGAGATCCCCTGCGACAATTTTGCTGTCGGATTGCTCGAGTCTGGTGTTTTTATAAAAATTTTGTGAGACAGAATTACATAACAGAAAATAATCTATAAAACAAACTCCAGCCATTAGTGGAACCGGCACTTTGTGAGCTCGCTCGATTTACAGCTCATGGCCTGTTATATTGAGCAGACTCGGGAAGAGCCCGTCTAGAAATTACCATATCTCGGATATACGGTATCCTCATGCTCAGAAATTCCAACAATTTGGACGTTGTTTCACCGATTACGATTCTTCAAATCCTCCAGTTTTTCCCAAACACATTGCAAGTCTGTCTTGGTAGCTAGTGGGTTAGCAGCTAATTCCCTCTCCGATGACTCCAGATAATCAATCCATTTCTCAACATCCGCAACTCTTGTCACCACATCAGTGAATTTTGCCTCCACGGAAGTGATCGATCGACGTATTATGTATTATCTAAGTCCCTCATTTCATCTGTTGTAGATTGCTCAATTGGAAACATCTTAGTCTCAGATCACGCCCTGGTGAGTTTAGAGGTGTTGCCACATATGGAGAAAAAGAAATCATATAGTTGCCGCTTTAATGTATCCCTTTTGCAAAATCCTGAATTCCAACAAATGTTAAAGGCCGAAATCAATGTTTATATGGAGATCAACTGGTCTTCAGTATCCTCTGTGGGCATGGCTTGGGAGGCACTTAAAGCGGTCCTTAGGGGACGGATCATACAGTATGCCTCATTCATCAAAAAATCCAAAGCACGAGAACTTGGAGTTGGAAGGGAATATTAAAAGTGCAAATTTTGTGGAACCATTAGTTCCCTATCTGTCAATCACTCAACGGTGTGTCGATGTAGTGACACTAGGGGTCACTCTTGGGAGCCAATGGGAATTGACGAGTGGAATTTGCATGCCACTCCCCCGGACATACGGGTATAAAAGGAGCTGGTATGCAACCACTCATTCAGATTTTCTCTTCGGAGCCGAACGGTTGTGTTCAGTGAGCTGAATTACTCTGCCGATCCATTCACCTCAAAAAGCTGTTGAATTTACGGCGCATTACAGTGGCTTCTCCCCCTCTTGCACTGGTGAAGTGCAGAGAACACCCCTGGGCGCTTCTGCAGCTAAAAGAGTATATTCTTCCTACTGAAAGAGTATATTTTCCCTTCTAAAAGAGTGGCATTAATGGAGAGAGTCTTTTTAAAGATGCTTCTCCGTTTGTGTATATTTCCTGGTTTCGGTCGTTACCTCTCCGCTTCCGGTGGCCATGATCGCGGTCTTAAGTGCTTGGGCGCTGCCCACGCGGAGACAGCGTTCGTGGACGGGTCATGTTCTCACTGCGAGAGCGAGACCATGGCAGCGTTACGGTCGCAGTTTTTCCTTCATTAGAGGGAAAGACCACCCCAGCGGCTCCCCGCCTCGGCCCTTCTACCTACGGGTTTGAGGCAGAGTCGGTTAGCACTGGGGGCGATTTGGGGACCCCAATGGGAGCCACTCCACCGGGTAACTCCCCACGGACCTCCCATTCCCCAGTACGCTCATTTGCCCCGCTGGGATGAGACCGCTGGCTCGTCTCAGGGCGAGTTCGCGATCTCGTTTCGGCGCTCGCGAAGTGGATGAGCTTTCGATTGCAGCATCGGAGAACGGGCTGTCCAGTCTGACGCTGAGGACTTGACTGGGCTCCCACCTTCGGGTGCAGTCGCCCAGTCACAGTCTGATGTGCAGCTGGCAGTCATGCTTGCCCGGGCGGCTGTGTGTGTTGGGCTGGAGTGGAACCCTCCACCCCCTCCTGAACCCTCGCAGCCTGACGATTGGTTCCTGGGCCCGGAGCACCGCTCACGGCCATGCCCTGCCCCAGTCCCTTTCTTCTCGGAGGTGAATGAGGAGCCCACGAGGTCGCGGCGGGCACCTTTCACTGCCCGGACCCGGTCTCTGAGCTTCTCTGCTCTCACTACCTTCAATGGTGGGGCTGACAGGGGGTACTCGGCGATTCCCCAGGTGGTTAAGGCAGTTGCGGTGCACCTGTGCCCGCAAAACGCCGCCACCTAGCGGGGCCGCCTGAGACCCCATCCAGCGCCTGTAGAGTTACGTCATTTCTGGCGACTAGGGCCTGCGGTGCCACTGGACAGGCCGCCTCCACCCTGCACACCATGGCTCTCCTGCAAGTACACCAAGCCAGGGCGCTAAAAGAGCTGCACGAGGGTAGTTCTGACCCGGGATTGATGCAGGAACTGCGCTCGGTGACTGACCTAGCTCTCTGGGCGGCGAAGGTCACTGCGCGGTCTCTCGGGCAGGTGATGTCCACCCTGGTGGTCCAGGAATGCCACCTTTGGTTCAACCTGGTCGACATGAGAGGCTGACAAGGCACAGTTCCTTGACGCCCCCATCTCCCAGGTTGGCCTGTTCGGCGACACCGTCAAGGGCTTTGCCCAGCAGTTCTCGGTGGTGTAGCAGCAGATAGAGGCTATTCAACACTTACTGCCCCGGCACGGCTCAAGACCCCCCCACCCCGTCTGCTCGTCGCCAAGGGCGTCCTCCAGCAGCAACAGCACCGGCTCCGCTGCAGCCAGCCCCAGTCATGTTCACAAGCTGTGATCCCTGGATGACTTTCCTCCTTAGCCCTGTGGCAGATAAGTTTGTGGAGAAAATCGCTGCCGGCCCAGTATGTGTGCTAATTAGGTCCTGTACTAAGGTAGGTGCTCCACATGTGCTGGTTCCCCGTAGGTGACCCCATGTGGTATCATCCGCTAAATCGTTTCCCTATCGGTAAACTGCGTCTTCCTTGGGCAGAGGCCCATCTGCCCCCAGTCACCATGTTTGTAGAAACTCCTCCCCCCTCGGGTAGGACCTACCATGGGACTTCTCCACATTACATACTTCCGACAAGACTCGGTAAGACCATGTGATGTATTTCCACTCAAAATACCCCCCCCCCCCCCTTTTCTCTGGGCGGGGTGTGGTCTCCGTGGTGTCTTCCCCTTGGGAGTGACACCTCCCCGACGTAGACATTTATGGCTCCCAGTCGGTTAAAAAATTCCACTCTTTTTGGGGAGAAAAAGAGGCCACGGCTGGGCTAGCTTTTCCCTATTTTTTGGGTAGTCGACTTGTTCCCGAAGGACCATTCGATGCTCATAAGTGTGTTGGGGGAGGTTACGTGACGGCCTGGTGCGCTGGCTACGAGGCACATGGCGGTCTGCCTGTCTCGCACCACCAGTCCACGTAACAATTCAGCTAGTTGTGGCGTTTTGTATAGGGACCCCTAGTGTCACTACATCGACACAATGTCGAGTGAGTGACAGATAGGGAACGTCCTGGTTACTTTCGTAAACTCTGTTCCCTGATGGAGGGAACGAGACGTTGTGTCCCTCTTGCCACAACACTGAACTACCCACTGAAATGGCCGGGACCTTGTCTCGGCTCCTCAGCACAAAACCTGAATGAGTGGTTGCATACAAGCTCATTTTATACCCGTATGTCCGGGGGAGTGGCATGCAAATTCCACTCGCCAATTCCCATTGGCCTTTTTTCAAAAAGCAGAGGTGTTTGGGGCTTCCAAGAGTGACCCCTAGTGTCACTACATCGACACAACGTCTTGTTCCCTCCATCAGGGAACAGAGGTTACGAAAGTAATCAGGACGAATTCCCTAAACTGACGGCTGAGCAAAAAAATTCTCTTGATTCTGAGATAAACTTGGAGGAGCTTGGCGAGGTAATTATGGCCTTGCCTACAGGCAAGTCTCCGGGGCCATACGGCTTTGCCGTTGAATTTTTTTGATCTTATGCTACAGAACTAGCTCCACTTTTGTTAGTAGTTTATACGCAATCATTAAAGAATTGAAAGCTTCCGCCAACCATGACACAAGCCCGGATCAGTCTGATTCTTATAAAGGACAAAGATCCAAACGAGTGTGAGAGTTACCATCCAATTTTCCTGATCCAGCTAGACATAAAAATATTGTCAAAAATTCTGGCTAACCAATTAATTTATGATATCTCTTACACACATAGATCAGGTAGGATTTATTCGGGGCCGCAGCTCTTCTGATAACATTAGGCGTTTCATCAATATCGTGTGGTCAGTGGCGAATGATCAGACTCCGGTCGCTGCCATCTCACTTGATGCCGAAAATGCATTTGGTATGGTAGAATGGGATTATCTTTTTAAGATTTTGGAAATATACGGGTTCGGGAATACTTTTATTGGATGGATTAAATACCCGGTAGTGGCGGTACCAACAAATGGATTAATTTCAGATTATTTTACTCTGGATAGGGGCACCTGGCAGGGTTGCCCTCTTTCCCCATTATTGTTCTGTCTTGCCTTGGAACCATTAGCAGCTGCGATAAGAAGGGAAGATGATTTTCCAGGGGTGGTGGCGGGAGGTATGGCGCATAAGCTTTTGCTTTATGCAGTTTATTATTATTAGTCTCCGACCCCATTAGATCTATGCCTTACCTCCACAGAATTATTAATTCCTTTTCTTAGTTCTCAGGATACAGAGTCAACTGGTCTAAATCCGAAGCTTTGTCTCTGACAGCGTACTGCCCAGTAATGGCATTAGGGCATTAAGTATTTGGGCAATGTATTCCCAGCAAATTTGTCTGATATAGTTAGAGTTAATTTTGACTCCTTAATAAAAAGGTTTGAGCACGATGTGGGCAGGTGGGCTTCATTACATTTATATATGATTGGGAAGGTAAATGTTATTAAAATGAGTTGTATTCCAAAATTTAACTACCTGCTACAATCTCTCTCTGTAGATGTCCCCCTCTCTTATTTCAAGCAATTTGATAGCAAAGCCTTTCATTTGGAATGGTAAGCGTCCTGCATTACATTTTAATAAGTTACATAGGCTGATTGACAAAGGTGGGCTAGGCCTACCCAAGATTTTGTTTTATTATTATGTATTCGGTCTCAGACATTTGGCTCATTGGTCACTTCCACCTGAGAGAGCCCCTCCCTGGTTTTGTAATGAACAGGACATTCTTGCCCCTATTTCACCATTGCAAAGCCTTTCTATCAAACTAATCTTAGAAGTTACACCCAGTTATCTCACATTTGCACTCGGTATGGACAAAAGTGTCCAGAGTGTTTAATTCAGACATTTATTTAAATGTTGCCTTAAGCATATAGCTGAACCCTAAATTATGTATTAATAAGTCCCCTTTCTGCTGGTCAGAATGGATTGTGAGGGGGGTTACTACACTCGGTGACCTATATGAGAATAGAGTGTTGAGATCTTTTGAAAATTTGGTTCAACATTTTGGGATTCCCAGATCTCAGTTCTATAGGTATTTACAGCTGTGCCACCTGCTCTGTATTGTTTTTGGGAGTAGTACACACCCCCCTAAAGCGGCAGATACTCTGGGAGTGATGATTACTGCCTTTGGAAAAGGTCATCAGGCATCAATATATTACTCCCGGCAAATTCAGAGTCTGGGGGACGGAGCTTTAACTTCTATCAAGAGATTATGGGAGAAAGATTTAAACTTGGTATTGGAGGAATAAGTGTGGGCTAGGATTCTAAAAGAAGTCAAGTCTGTATCTAGAGATGCAAGGGTTCGCCTTATGCAATTCAAGATTTTACACAGATTCTATTGGACCCCCTCTAGATTGTATAGCCTTGATCTTAAAGACACACCCACATGCAGGCATGTTAAGATCCAAGAATTATGGTTGAAGGTTCAGAGTTTTATGTGTGACGTTTTGGGCACTCAAATTTCATTCTGCCCCAGACTCTGTATTTTGGGCGATGGGGCGGTCATAAATTTGGGAGATAAACACATAAAAAATTGTGTTCTGACCAGTATTATGATTATTTTAAGGGGATGGATGTCGGATGGAGCACCCTCATTTCCGGAGTGGTGTGCGGAGATGGGGAGGGTGGCTGCTTTCAAGGAGATGTCAAGCAGAAGGCTGGGGGTTCGGAATTTGTTTGATAGGAAGTGGGGCAATTACTGTTTTTGGGGGACTCTCAGGGAGGGGCTGTGGAGAGAGATGTTTAGTTTTAATTATATATGATTATTATATTTTGTTTTTTGTGTATTCTATTTGTGACCACAGGGGTGTTCGTTGGGGGTCAGGGTGGGGTTGGTGACTGGGGAGGGGTATTGGAGGGGTTAAATGTTAATTCAAATGTAAATATGTTGTGTTTTTTATTTGTTATACGTCTATGAATCCATACAAATTTTAATTGAAAAACAAAAAACAAACAAAAACAAAACAGATGTTGTTCTAAATGACCTCACACCCATTCGTTCTTTGATTTTGTATGAAGTACATTGGGGCCTTTAGCTGGTCCGCCAGCTAGACCAGCACCAAACCAGTATAAACCTACCAAGACCAGCGTGCTGGTTAAGCTAATCTTTTTACCAGGAATGTGTGTGTGAGTGTGTATGCATGCGCGTGCTTGCATGTGGATTCGGGCATTTCAAAGGTCATCAGATGGAGAGCAGACAGAGAAAGTTTCAAAGAATTGCCTGTAATGTTTCAGAAAAACAAGCCTAATGTAAACAGAAGGTAATGTGTATTAATGTGAAACACACACGCTTTCTCTTGTTGAGCTATATTTGTCTGTGTTTGTGTTGCGAGTATGTGTGTGTGGTCAGTCTGATTAAAAGGGTCGTTTTTCTCTGGTTGCCGGTGGATAGAACGGAAAATGTCAAAATAAATATGAGTGGAATAGATGCTACTGTTAGCTCAGACCACACATGCACACAACTCCTTCAACACACAATGTCATACAATTCAAACAGAAATCAATTCTACCTCAAACAGCGCTTACTCTTTCTTAAAATATTGTTTCAGCACAATGTATGTTAGAGGGTGTGAGTGTATATGTCCTCAGTGTCAACTGACAAACTGATCACAGACACATATTCATCATGTAAAACATGAGATTGTGAACACATAAACACTGCTAACAAGCATGAAGAAATGTACACACACGGACACACATTTGCAGACTGAGGGAGGAAAGAGAAGCAATTTTAGCTTGATGGAGCCTTTCAGCAATCAGGTTGTGGGTGGTCTAAGGAAAGACAAATTTTTCCCTCTCTCTTTCAGTAACTTGTCTCCACCGGTCGTTTGAACTCTGTATGTGTATTAGTAAACCACACTGTGCATCTTCCATGAGACTGTAATAAGACAAAGTTTGTAATGACCTTTAAGAAACACACATAGAGCAAGAGAGAGAGATAGAGTTCTGTGTAAAGTTGTGGACTTGTGGAAAGTTACATTGTGTGTTTTAGGACAAGAGGCAGGTGAATTGCTGCATCTCACCCTAGAGTCAAGTTACAAGTCTAGACTGCTGAGAACTCTTATTCAATGCTCAACACATATTTATCTGGCTATCTAAATGAGGACATACCTGGCAGACTTTTATTGTTTATATGTAAAGCTTTTTATAATTACCACAGACTAATCATACTCAGTTTTGTCAGATTTAGCTTACTTCTGGGGACAGTTTTGGTCTCTTTTCACTTTGTATTATTTGGGTCCAAATCACATCATCAATGTGAACCCACCATGATTGTTAGTGGCAGCTCTTTACAACTGTAGCTAGGTAATGACTCGGGAGGAGAGGACGCCGGCTTCACTGTGTTACTGAAGTATTTGTTCCTTCGGATATAAAACCAAAACTTTACGCATACAGAATGGCCCTTGAGTGTGTCTGCCACGGATGAATGGAAGAGAATGCTCTCCAAAGGCAATTTATTCAGGAACAGCAATGAGAAATTCATTATATTGCAATTAGTGTGAATGAGAACATGCAAAAATGCAAATGATATGTAATTAATTGTGGTTCAGTTCCGAGAATTAGGGCATATAGTGTATTATACAAATAATTGCAATTATGAGGATACATTTTCTGTTTTAGGGCTTTCACAATTAAATGTCATATAAATTGTTATATTTCTTAACATGCAAGTGTGCTCCATACACCTTAAGTCATTTTTACATATTTAACTTCAAATATGTCAATCAAATAAAAAAGTAGGGATATATGATTTCCTTTTAAGGTTTTAAAATAATGTTAAATAATGGTTTTAATTATCAAAATATTTCTAAATACTTAAAATATGTCTCACTTTAGTTTGTCAATTTTACATTTACACTGTTGTTTCTCTTTTTTTTTTTAAACATAAATGTATATTATATAATAATAAATATTTCTGTCCTAACTTTTTCACTTTCACACGTTATTTTAATTCTCTTTTTTTAAACCATGTGCCCTTATTTCTCATGAAGCAAAACCTTTGAGATTACTTTTCATCTTTTTATCACTCCACAGAAATAGAGTAAGCGTGTGTCTCGTCCTCTGTGTCACTGCTTGTCATTAACACTGCACATATGAACCTGTTATAACCAGGAACATTTGCCATTACACGATCATTTAAAGTGAAGCCAGAGCGCTTTGCGTTCACTTTCAAAGTTTACGTTCACTCCATTTTTCACTGGAATTTGGCGCGAGACTCTGCTGACAGCGCGCGTGCATCAGAGCGCTTAATGCGATTTTTTGTTTTGCTCTGGTTGACATCCGTGGTGCGGCTCAGTGACGCTCAGAGTTCAACTAAATGACACGCATTTGCATTTGTTAATGGCATTTATATATTCGCTTAAAATTCCCTTATTTGGTCATTAAAATGTGATTGAAATTTGAAGTGTACAATAATTGCAGTTATGTCAAATAACTGCGGTTAGAGCAAATAACCACGATCAGACGGTTATTTAATAATCACAACAGACTGTGTCTTATCACATCACGCATGAAACCCTCAAAGATCAAAGGTCAACCACCACAAGAATCCAGATGTCTAGAAATAAACGACATTAAAATATTTCAATAAACGATCCACATATTGTACATATTATCTATAACATAAATGAAATACTGATGGGCAGAGATCTGATGACAGAATCTCCATGATACAGCTTGAATGTTCTAGAAGAGGAAGGAAAATAATGTCAGAATGGATTAACATATTTTATAGTTTGGCATATGACCCCAATCTCAGAGACAGACAAAGCACTCGCTTTGAGCAGATTGGCTCAGCTCTTCTCATTGTTGTGAATGGCAGCAGTCCTCCTGGAACAATGAAGCTCAATTTGGCATCATACAATTAAACTTCTAAGAGATACGGTCCTCTAGAGACATACAAACACACATACACACACAGACACTAAAACACAATGCATGAGTTTGAAAGTGAGAAAGTGCATTAGAATGTAATCAAATAAAATTGGATATGAAGATGCTGACGTGGGCAGAAGAGAAATGTGCCTAGAATCTGTGGGCTGCTTTAACCTTCAATAATGGAGTGAATATCTGAGCTTCATTTACAATCTGTCCAAATGCAGTCTCTTTTCCCTTGAGTTACACATTCATCATATGTCGCTTTTGCATGCACACACTATTTATTCAGGTCAAATGGAGAATCTGACAGACCGCTGTCACACAGCTTAAACAGGGCAGCGGTAGTTCAGTGGTTAAGGATCTGGGCCTCTAGCTGAAAGATTGAAAGATATAATTCCAGGAAATGAGTTTCTGAGATCACAGCCAGCTCTGTCACTATTATGCTCTTGTGCAAGCCACTTAATCCTGTGTCCCTTCAGGGGTACGGGTCTCTATGACTGGTCCACTATACTGTATATCACACTGAGTAAAAGCTGATCACAACCATCATTAGACACCATTTTGCAGCTAAATAAAAAATTAAATAGTTTATATAGATTAGATACACTCACTGAGCACTTTATTAGGGACAATATGGTCCTAATAAAGTGCTCAACATGGGCTTCTGCTGTTGTAGCCCATCCACCTCAAGTTTCGACATGTTGTGTATTCTGAGATGCTATTCTGCTCACTACAATTGTACAGAGTGATTATCTGAGTTACTGTAGCCTTTTTGTCAGCTCAATCCAGTCTGGCCATTCTCTGTTGACCTCTCTCTTCAACAAGGTGTTTCCGTCTGCAGAACTGCCGCTCACTGGATGTTTTTTTGTTTTGTTTTTGGCACCATTCTGAGTAAAGATCAGCAGTTACAGAAATACTCAAACCAACAATCATGCCACGGTTGAAATCACTAAGATCACATTTTTCCCCCATTCTGATGGTTGATATGAACATTAACTGAAGCTCCTGACCCATATCTGCATGATTCTATGCACTGTACTGCTGCCACATGATTGGCTGATTAGATAATCACATGAATAAGTAGGTGTACAGGTGTTCCTAATAAAGTGCTCAGTGAGTGTATTTTAGCCATTTTTCTCTTTCTAATTAGGACAGATGAAAATCAAAGCAAACGGATCAAGGATGTTTTGGTCTAAACAACACTATAAATGTCAGTGGAAAAAGGTTATATATGATTTCAGGAGAGCTGATGAAGTATATGAGGGTTGTAAGGGATTCTACTCTGCTGAAGAAAGAAAAAAAAAAGAGTAAAGACCAGTTTATAGACCAGCTTGAATTTCCATTCTGGTCCAAGCTGCTTTTTTTCTGGTTATATTGTTCTCCAGCAAAAAACATGGTTGACAAAGAGAGGCTTAAGTCCAAAGTACACTTCGCTTTTCACGTGCCGGTACTTCAAGCAGTGTGCGCGATGCAAATTTTGTCATCAGCACAGTGCACGCAGACTGTCCGTGTGCAGCCTAGCTTTTCTAAACACTGGTTAAGCTAGTTAAGAAGCCTGGTAAGGACACCAGCATACCAGTATCCCATGCTGGTCTTTTCAAAGGAGTAGGTATGTTAGAAAGGTTTAAATTAAGTTATAGTTCTAAAAGTTTAAGAGAAAAGGCTCTAGTAGTGTTTGAGTAACATAGGAAAAAGATGTAGAAAATATTGTGTTAGATTGAGAATGAGAAACCTTCATAACAGTAAATGATGTCACTCCCTCAGTGGAGGGATCTTGTTACCGTGGCAATCTGATTACAGCTCTGCTTGCTTTGGCTAAAGAGCACATCAGAAATCAAATGTTCTCTGGCAAGAGTTATATTTGCTCAAACACACACACATACACAGAGTGTGTTTCTGACCATACAATACAGACTGGCAGGTCAGAATTGTGTTTGGCCTGTTTGGAATGTGGACTGGTGGTGTTTGGTACAAGCTTAACAGACCATTGCTTGGTTGACCAGACATTTTTGGCTGTGCTGATCCAACAGCTAGAATATTACAAACCAGCTTGTACAGCATATAAATCATGCTGGTCTAAGCTGGTCTTTCAGCAGGAACGCTGCATTAGTGGCAGTTTTGTAAAACACTCTCACGCACACAAAGAAGAACAGCACCAGACCTTGTGTGACAGTGGTCTCAACATGTTCTCACCTCATAAGCGGTGGTGAGTTTCTCCAGTTAGAGGCCAGTGTGACACGCGCACAGACAGCTGGATGTGGGGCTTTTGCTCATACAGCTGGAGCCCATCTGGGACCAACTCTGGATGAGATTCGCGTACACATGCACACACAAGATGCAAAGCGTGATAAACTCTAACTGGCCTCTTTATCAATAGAACCTTTTATTTTCCTCTTCTGTCTTACATATCCTCATGTCACCTCATCCTCTCCCTCTTCTTTTCTCCTCTCTGCTACCAATAAATAAAATTTTGACCTTCAGTACATCTACAAATGCTCCTCCTCCAGGAGATAAGCTCTTATTATTATTAAGATCAAATCCCCAGACTGAATATTAATATGATTTTATTTATAGATTTCAAATCCAAACTATGAGCTAACCTTTATAGAAATCTGGAATAAAAAGTACAAAAATGGAAACAAAAAGACAACCTCCTGCTGACCCAGTTGCACTTCGGTCTGCACTCTGCAGTTTTCAGTGTTGAAGCTGATCAAAGCATGTGTTCCTGCTTTGATACTGCTGTTAGTGTTGGATTCATTTCCCTCTGTCTTTTCATCTATTATTGCTCTAGTTCATGTTACATCCAACGAGAGCAAAAAATGCATTATATCATCATTCCAACATACAAATAATAAAATAAAACATTAATCTCCAACTGATTCAAGCCGGTCCCTGTAAACGTGTTATTGACTTGCTGATGATAGTATGGCACAAAAGATGTTGGGGAGATACTATCAGATCACACAGTACTGACTGCGAGTGGAACTCCTGAAGAAATCATGTACTGTACAGTCCCTCCTTGATCTAGCAATCGCAAGAATTTATCAAAAAGATTTCATATTTCTGCATTTCTTCCACATACAATGTAAATTCAAGAGAAAAAGAAAGCAATATCAGCTAATCAAGATTCATAAGTCATAGGCCAATTGATCATCACATCTGATCAACTGATCCAACATGTGGGATTAACTGAAAATCTGACACAGAAAATACAGATGTACAATTGGTCAACATTATTAAATTTTTTTGGATCAGTTTTGGACAGTATACTATATAGTAAATGTGAACGAATGTAAGCAAAGTGACGTCAGGTTCGTGGGTTGGGAGCATGAAGTTCAACAGGATTTAAACTCCTGAGGAAATAATGTACTGGACAGGGGCGTAACTACAGCAAGGACAGGGTGGGCAGCTGCCCTAGGGCCCGGGGTGAGAGGAGCCTGTGAAGGTCGACCAAAAAGAACCATAAAAATGGCTGTGGTTCCGAAAGGCAATGAAAAATTACCTTGGCCCCCCAAGGAGGGGGCCCGAAAGGTTCTTTGCATTGGGGCCCGTAAGAACCAAATTAAGTCACTGGTACTGGAAATCAATACAGAGTGGAACCTTAGAGGAAATTCTGTAGAGAGTTTGACCTTCAATACATTTACAAATGTTCTTCCTCCAGGAGATAAGCTTTTATTGTTATTAAAGGAATATTTCACCCAAAAATGAAAATTCTCTCATTATTCACTTACCCTGATGCCATCCCAGTTGTGTATGACTGTCTTTCTTCAGCAGAACACAAATGAAGATTTTTAGAGGAAGATAGAGCTCTTTCAGGTCCTTATAATGAAAGTACACAGGTGCCAGCACTTTGATGGACCAAAAGTCATAGTTAGGCAGCATAAAAGTAATCCACATGACTCTTCTGAAGCAAATCGATAGGTTTATGTAAAAAATAAATCGATGATTAAATATTTGTAACTTTTAAAAAGTGCTTCCTGCCAGCAGTTGACGCAAAGCATGACATAAGCATGACGTAAGCGCGTCGGTGAGTTCACGTGAGAATTTGGAAGCAGCGCTAATTTACAACAGAAGAATGAATGTCACTTGAGAGTTCAAACTACATCAGAGCCCTGGATGGAAGCGCCGATTTAAAATGACATTTTTAAAAATATCGACCCGTTTCTTACATAAACCTATCGGTTCGCTTCAGAAGACATTCACTGATCGACTGAGTCGTGTGGAATAATTTTATGATGCCTAAATGTGACTTTTGGACTGTCAAAGTGCTGGCACCCATGTACTTCTATTATAAGGACCTGAAAGAGCTCTATCTTGCTATAAAAAAATCTTCATTTGTGTTCTGCTGAAGAAAGACAGTCATACACATCTGGGATGGCATCAGGGTAAGTGAATGAGAGAATTTTCATTTTTGGGTGAAGTAAAACGAAATCACCAGATAGACTATTAATATGAATTTATTTTAAATCCAAACTATGAGCTTACCTTTCATTACTGAGTGGAAATTATGAGGAAATTTACTGGAAATCACTATGTAGCGAAACTCCAGAGGAAATCATGTACTAGACCTACGGGTACTGGAAACCAGTATTGGGTAAAACTCCTGAGAATATTGGGTTCTGGAAATCCGTTATGAGTGAAATAGGGCTGCAACAACTTATCGATAAAATCGATAATTATCGATAATGGAAATCATCGACAACTAATTTCATTATCGATTAGTTGGATATTTGCCGTAAGCATGGAGAAGCCCAGTCAGTGACATCACTTCAGAGCCAAGTGAAAAATGTATTGCATTATGAAACTAGTGAAGAACAACGGAGACAAGTTGAAATGGAAAAAACACTACCCAAGATGTCCAGCACACGAGAGCAATTTATAAAAACTTAAAAAGAAGATCAGAATAAGCATACAGTTTCATGTGGAGCGGTTTCCGCGACAGAGTGCTTGTGCTGTTTGATGTTAATGAGTTGTTTCTCTCCAGCGCATCACTTACATTTTACTGCTATTTTCTATGTTTTATAATATAAACATGTTATAAATTCAAAATCAGCCACGTATTTCACAAAACCGTTTGTTCTTACCACAAGCGAGTCTCCGTTAAACTCTAATGAGCAAGCGAGCTCGCGCATCCGCGTCAATCAAACCAATTGCAATGGAGAAAGGGAGCGCAATCATTTTGATTAAAGTGTCCAACATCATACCAAGATTTCAGTTTCAATGTAATCAATTGTGCAGCCTTCATGGATATCAGACTGAAGTCTCAGCAGTCAAGGTGTGCTGGTTTTCCTGCTCATGTAAGCGCATGTAATACAGTGAGCACCGGGATGAGTCTTTTCAGCGCGAGAGTGAATTTGCACAGGGTTTACAGATTATTGTACAATATTAAACTGTATGTAATGCTGAATATAATGTATAATAATGCTAAAGGTCCTGATATTTGAAAGTCCTCCTAATAATGCCTGAATGTCTGATGCCTGTAATGTCTGATCTCACTAGTAAATTTATCCTATGGCAAACATTATTTTACAGGATAAGCATGCACAATTTTTTGAAAAGAATAGTTTAGAATCGGCAAAAATACTATTTCAAAAACTATAATATTAAAATCCTTAAATGCATGTAATCAGTGACAGTGTATAAGCATATGTATCTAACATAATTATGTATTTTTCAGTTGGGCAGAATTACTATTTTTATTCTCGTGTCACTATTGCCCTCTGCTGGGCTGATTTTTTTGTCCCACTCCATGCCCTATGGATCATTTTACTCTTTAATGATGAGCACTTTTTGTTAAGTTTTACAAGTAAAGGAACTGTTGTTTCGCATATGTCCTGAAAATAATAATAATAATAATAATAAATTAAAACTTAACTTTTCATGATTCAGGCTTTGTTCAAAGTTTTGTGAGAGTATAGAATCGTGAATTCAGTAATGTAAATCAAACCAAATCCTTACGCCCTTTATCATATTTTAATAAAGTACAGGAAATAAAATTTCATTTTTTATCTGATTAATCGATTAATCGTACAAATAATTGAAGATTAATCGATTATCAAAAAAATTGTTAGTTGCAGCCCTAGAGTGAAACTGAGAAGCAACTCGCACCACTGAACTAACAAGCAAGCTTAACCATGCTAAAGGTAAAGCTCATTCAATTACCTTCAAACAAAACAACTCTTAATATGGACAACCCCCTTCTGAAGTGAATCACTGCGGTGTAAGACACATTCACACTCACACACATGCTTCAAATCCAGCCTGGGAAGAAAATCAGTCTGTTTCCCTTCTGAACAGACAAAATGCCAAATGCATTGAACAACAGCTCTGAAAACTGCTTTCAGCGCTTTGATCAGCACCAAGTGGTCCAACTGTTATGATTCAGAGAATGGATGACAGAGATAAAGCGAGCGAGAAAGAGATAAAGGAGGAAAGAAAAACACTAATTTTACTCAAATTCACACACACACACACACACACACACACACACACACACACACACACGTTGGTGCAGCTATCATTATGAGGACTCTCCATAGACAATGATTTTTATACTGTACGAACTATAGATTCTATCCCCTAACCCTATACCCTTGTAAATACCAGTTTGTTACCTAAAAATAAAGTCCTTGTAAACCCCCCCCCCCCCCAACACACACACAAGTACCTTGAGAAGGATGCTTTAAGTTCCACTGATATTGTTGGAAATATATATACACATATACTCACACTACACACTCTCACAGAGCATTCGCACACACTACAGCGGTAAAATAAAAATGTTTGTTACTGAAGTACCGAGTATATTTGTGGCCAACCAAAACATCAGAGTTCATAGCACAGCTACAAAGGAATAAGGAAAGCCATTATACCCCCTATTACAGTAAACAAATCAATCCCAAACAGATTACTAAAAATACAATTAAAAACACTCTGCAGAGCTTTTATGGGTGGTGCTACAAAGGTAAAATACAGCTGGTAAATAACTAGGCATGGGAATTGCAAGGAATTTAACGATTCTGGTTCAGATTTTATTCTATTCCGATTATAATTCTTTAAAGAAATAGTTCACCCAAAAATGAAAATTGTCTCATTTACTCACCCTCATGCCATCCCAGATGTCTATGACTTTTTCTTCTGCAGAACACAAACGAAGATTTTTAGAAGAACATCTCCCATTGAGGGAGCATAAAAGTAATCCATAAGACTCCAGTGGTTTAATCCGTGTTTTCTGGAGCGATCCAGTCGGTTTTGGATGATAACAGATTAAAATGTAATTACTTTTTCACTATAAACCTTGACATCAGCAGTCTCCCTGACGATCATGATTTCAAGTTTGATTACACTTCCTAGTGCCCTCTAGCGCTCTGCAAATGCATCAAGCAAAGACACTAGGAAGTGTAACTAAGCGTGCAATCATGATCGCCAAAGAGTAAATAAAAAGGAGTTACATTTTTGTGTGTTCTTACCCAAAATCGATTGGATTGCTTCAGAAGACATGGATTAAACCACTGGAGTATTATGGATTACTTTTATGCTGCCATGGTGTACTTTTTGGACCTTCAAAATTTTGGTCACCATTCACTTGAATTGTATGGACCTACAGAGCTGAGATATTCTTCTAAAAATCTTTGTTTGTGTTCTGCAGAATAAAGTAAATCAAACACATCTGGGATGACATGAGGGTGAGTAAATGATGAGAGAATTTCCATTTTTAGGTGAACTGTCCCTTTAACGATTCCATTAATGTCTCTTTTAGAACTTTTGTGGAAGAATTATTTGGAAATAAGAAATGTATTTTTTTTATTGCATTTAATGCCCTCGGCAGCCTGTTGTCAAATGATGAGATCATTTCAGATTTCATTTCAGAGGGATATATAACAAATCAGATATAAATTAAATACAATTTGTGTAAAAGGCATGTTTACAAAATGTTTTAGAGGCATAAATGAAATCCAATAATTTATCCTAACTACATATTAAATAAAAATTCTACACAAAAAAATGATTAACATTTCATTAATTCTTTTATAAAATTCCTCTGACTACAAAAAAACGTATATTTTTAACTATACATTTTCATATGAACAACCAGTCATTATCTGCACTGCCTGAAGTATCTTTAAGTACAACAAGCTTTAAGCACAACATTACATCACTCGTAATGTTACGTAACAGTTTTTAAATCATTTAGAGTAGGACATGATGAAAGTCATTACTGCTTGTCAAAAAGATTAATTTCACTGCTCCGAAAACTGCACATTCTGGAACCGTTAATGGAACCGAAAGTCATGAAAATCATATGGTTCCTGTATTTTAAATAAAATTGAACAGGTTCTGAACTGTTGCCAACCCTATAAATAACTAATGCAGTGTCTTAGGGTACGTTTACACGACAACGATGTACTAAAAACGGAAAAGTTTTTCTTTTGCGTTTTTGAAAAGTTTCGCGTACAGACAACAATGTTGTAAAAACGATCCCAGTTCACACGGATCTGCGAAAACGACTAAAAACGCTGTACTGTGCATGCCAGGCCAGTAGTTGGCGATGTCACTTTGTTAAAGAAACACTACGCGTCTGCGCACATAAGCATTCTTCGACAGAGCGGTGAATGCAAACAATGAAGATGGCGAAAGCATCAAGCAATTTTGTATGGATGGACGACAAGGTTGCTTTATTACTACAATTACTTTGCTGGAGAAGCGTCAATAAACTCTAAATCTTGAGCAGCACAAACACAGTCCTGTAGTCTGCCATTGTAGTTTTAAATGTCTCACGCATTGTTTTACTCGCGCGCATGCCTATAGACTGAACTCTCAAGATTATTCTATAAACTCTGCTCATTTTTACCATCACTTCATCTCCTGCCTTCTTCTGTATTCCCCTTGCTGACTCTTGGGCTGGTAGGAGAGTAAGTTAACATAACAAGCTGTTGATGTTGACTGGTTTTGGATATCAGACAGAACTCTGATATATGGATATCTTCTGGATCTAACATGCATTTTCACTGCCTCATGTTTTCATATTCTAAGCATATCATTGAATACTGTACATGGCATCACATCTCTGTCTATAGGCTATATACATGAGCGGTGGGTGAATGAATTGCAGGGTAAAGGTACATCAAATAGAAGTAAATAAATAAATGACTAACATTTAAAATACAAATAAAATTTTCCCTTCTGAATCCATACATTAATTTCAAGATTTTCAAATTGCAGGTTCTGCCTACTGTACAATGTTCACACACTCCATACAAAACACTCCAAATGAATAAATTGTTGATTATTGTTATTTGCACAGACACCAGTATTCATATTGATAATTATACATCTCAAATTGATGCCTATCAATCCATCATTCTTTATATAACACGTAATACGCGTGCACATGACGTCATCGTTTTTGTATGTTTACACGGAGAAGATAACGGCATCGTTTTCAAAAGTTGGCGTTTTCAGGCCCCAAAACGCCTTTGTCGTGTAAACGAACAGCCAAAACACATAAAATGTTTTCAATTTTGAGTTGAAAACGTTGTCGTGTAAATGGCCCCTTAGTTTTCATAATTTTACATCCCATAACAAAAATGCATGCTGATCGTAAGGCTTTTTATGAGCCTACTCGTTAAAACTAGGCTTAAAAGGGATAGTTCACCCAAAAATCTAAATTTCTCATCCTCATGCCATCTCAGATGTGTATGACTTTCTTTTTCATGCTGAACACAAATACAATTTTTTAGAAGAATATCTCAGCTCTGTTGGTACATACAATGTAAGTGAATGGTGACCAGAAATCTGCAGGTCCAAAAGCAGATTAAAGCAGCATAAAAGTAATTAAAGTCCTTTTTTACTACAAATCTCCATTTTCACTTTCACATCTGAAAGTACGTGGCGCCTGTTTAGTTTCACTTTCACATCTGAAAGTGAAAGTGGAGATTTATAGTTTAAAAAAAAGGACTTAAATATTGATCTGTTTCTCACCCACACCTATCATATCACTTTTGAAGATATACATTTAACCAATGGAGTCGTATGGATTACTTTTCTGATGCTTTTCTCTGCTTTTTGGATCTTCAGATTTCTGGCCACCATTCACTTGCATTTAAATAACCAACAGAGCTAAGATATTCTTCTAAAAATCTTTGTTTGTGTTCTGCAGAAGACAGAAAGTCATACACATCTGGGATGTCATGAGGATAAGTAAATGATGAAAGAAGTTTCCTTTTTGTGTGAACTATCCCTTTAAAATAGTGGAATAAATAAAATAAAAAAATGGTCTCAGGCAGTGAGAATGTTTAAAGACATTTTCTGTCTAAAACTGGCTTGACAGATCCATAATTAAATGCAGGTTACAGTAGCTTTAGGGTTGGGGTTAGGTTTTAGGCTAAGAAAAAATGCATTGCTGGAATATGAACAATTTGTATTGATTTGAAACTGTGTTGGTAGGTTGACTCATCATTGGCTGATGCTTTGTACAAGCCCACTCGTACATATGGGTTGTCAATTCTCAATCAATATTTATGAAAAACGCATTGAAGTAGCAGTCATGTCCCTATGCTGCTATACGCAAAGCTAGTAACAGAAAACTCTGCGACTTCCCCTAAACTTGAGCAACCTTGTTACACCCTCACATGGATATTGCCAAATGAGTGCAGAATATCCTCTGGAGGTTGAAATCAGATCAGGCCATGACATTAGAGTGAGTTTTTGGATTCTCAGAGGACTGTCTTGGTGAGGCCTTATTTATGTGTGAACACGGTAAAACATCAGATCATGATGTATTCGGTCCCAAATCAAATACAGAGTCTGAATCAATGGTCTAAACATGAATCTAGCAATAGGTAAATTGGCAGCTTTACACATGTTTTCAAATTGGGTTTGTTTGCCCTGACGTCTATCATGGCTCACCCGAAGAAATATCATGAGAACCTTATCACATTTAATGCTGAAGTGGGTGTTATTTTCAGTGTTAAAATAATTTCTCCTATCCCAGCTTGATTTCCCTGAAATATGTAAACACTGAGGCTCTATCAAAACATTGCTCTGTTTGTTTGACCAGCCTGAACACAGCAACATTGGCTTAACCAATGACAAGTTTGAGGCAGGACTATCTGTTTGATGACCAATGGAAGACGGGATGGAGTGCAATATAATTTGGTGACACTAGCGGCGCAATAGTAGCTAGGTTTCCATCCAAGTTGCGAATTTAATGTATGCAAAAAAACATAATATCGCAAAAACAATGTGCGAATGAAGCCGTGTTTTCATCCCTTGTGTTCAAAAGAACAAAATCATCACTACTGGAGAAACTGCACCCACTTTTAATTAATAAAATACTCGTGGTTCAGAGCATGCAGACTAAACACTCTAGAAGAACTTTGTCTCATGTTTGGGAGTGACAGCACGTCACACTGTTCTGGGAGCACTATGTGTGTGCATTCCTCCTTCCTTATGTCTGTGCCATGCTGATCTATAATATATTCATCAAAAGTGTCAATAAACCTGCTCTTCGGCACAGTTTAAGTTTGTATTTGACTTATTTGCTCTGCAAACTCTAAGCAGACTTTGGATTTTCTAGACACCTTTATTTAGACTCTATTATTTCAGGATGACCAGAGCAACATTTCAGATATGATAATTGGCCCATTTATGAATGAATTATTCAGTCACATGACTTTTGATGCACATCTTGTATTCCTAATAAATTCAATAGGAGTTTATTCTGTAAATACGTTTCCATCATAGCTTCTGCACATTTCTTCTTATTGAATAAATAATTTATCCACCTCAGGTGTGTGTATGTGTTTTTTTTAATGCACATTTTGGATATTTTATTTGCATCTTGGTGTTTCCATCCAGTGGTTTTTATGCAATATCCCAAAATTTGCATAAAATACATGGATGTAAACCCAGCTACTTCAGCTTTGAGTGAAACCTCCAGCACCATAGTTTAAGTGTGCATGCATATAAGTATTTGCCCTCTTAACTAAAACCAGACCCTGGGCTCCATTTGTTCTCTATCTCTTTCTCTCTCTGACACACACACTCAGTCCAAGGGTCGTGTGTCTGGTGCCATAAGTGGTTTGTAAAGTGAGGCGTTTCCATTTGTCTGAAGAGTTTTGAGTGTTTGGAGGGATTAATACCAGCTGATGAACAGAATACAGCAGAAAAAGTGAACAGCTGCAGAGGGAGAGAGAGAGAAAATCAGGGACAGCTCAAAGAAGTCAATTCTGTCATCTGTTTGTCTTCACCCCTGAGCTCATTTAAACCTCTCCGGGCACACACACTGTTTCTTTACTCGCTGAATCAATAACACACCACCCCAAAATGACACACACATACACACACACTACTACAGCAGACATGACATACTATTATACAGTACATCGGAGTGGGAATATCTGGGTCGTGACTTGCGATACTATAATATTGTGATTTTTTTTATAGTGTATTGCGATTCAAAACGGTGTTGTATTGTGATCTTTTACTCACTTGTTTCTAATTCATCTTCATTGGACTCCAGTGCTTTGCACAATGAGTACTAAACTGCCTGCTTTGCATTCTTGAAGAAAGTAAAGGCAAATTAGTGTCAGTAAAGAAAATGATTCCAACATTTTTTCAAGGTTCCAGCATATTCATCATTACTCTAAAATCCCTGCAGTCCAGCTGTATGAAGGGTCTGTACGGACATATACTTATATTCTTGCCCACTATAATTTTGCAGTTTAGTCAAACAGAAATATGTGTTTGTAGAGTTCAATCTGTTTTTCCCAAAAATTTTAATGTGAAAAATCTAACTAAAATATTGATTTTTGGCATTAGAACATTGATACAGTATCATGAAGTAACCCACCTCTAATTACATATGCGCACACAATTTTAAGACACATGCTCCACTACTGCACACCAATATGCACAAATTACTTCAACAGATCAGCACACTCACTTTCACTGTCCTAACATACAACATTAGACAGAGTCAACCATAACGAATCTTGTGGCTTGGACTACATACACACAGACTTACACACATATATCACAAATATTTATCCAGAACATAAGACTAGAAACAAGAGATCACAGAGCCCCACACAACTTCACATATTTTTCAGTCATTATACAGTACATCTGAGCGCATGTTGTTTTGTATGCAAACCATGACAGCTTCAAACAAAAGGCTTGGCTCATCAAGCAAACAGAATACAGAATGCCCTCGACAACTTTAATCCCTCTTTCTCTCTCCTATTTTTGCTTTTCTCAATCATTCTCTCATTATTTCTCTTGTCTGCTTCTTTTTCTCCATATTCATCCTTCCCTGGAAATTCTTTTTTTCTCCATAATGTTTAATGTTTAATGTGTGAGTTACTAGGGCTGGCTTTAAACTGGAGAAAATTAAACTTTGTGTAACACTAAAATCTCCATATACTGTAAATACACATAGATGATGTCTTTAAATGAATTCACAAGTAATGACTATAATACTGTGCAGTATTAGTACAGATGAACATGGCAGAGCAATAACTCCTGCGAGTATAAAAAAAAAGTCTGTCGACTTCCAACTTTAATTCAAGCATTATTATAACTTACCATTTAAGTATTAACAAGGATTTCGGAGTAGGGGGCCTGGGTAGCTCAGCAAGTAAAGACGCTGACTACCACACCTGGAGTCACAAGTTCAAATCCAGGGCGTGCTGAGTGACTCAGTCAGGCTTCCTAAGCAGCCAATTGGCCCGGTTGCTAGGGTGGGTTGAGTCATGTTGGGTTAACCTTCTCGTGGTCGCCATAATGTGGTTCTCGCTCTCGGTGGGGCGCGTGGGGAGTCGTGCGTGGATGCCGCGGAGAACAGCGTGGGCCTTTACACGCACTAAGTCTCCGCGGTACCGTGCTCAACAAGCCACGTGATAAGATGTGCAGATTGACGGTCTCAGATGCAGAGGCAACTGAGATTCATCCTCCGCCACCTGGATTGAGGCAAGTCACTACGAGGACTTAGAGCACATTGGGAATTTGGCATTCCAAATTGGGGAGAAAAGGGGAGAAAAACAACAACAATGATTTCACAGTAAGGGCTTATCTACCTACTCATTCATAACATTTAAATCCTTAATTGTAAACATTTAAATTTTCCTAAATAGATTTTATAGCAGGCCCGTAGTGCATAACTGAAGACAGAGCACTAGCGCAAACTGATGAACTGGTTCAATCTGTTCAACTGATGAACAGAACTGGTTCAGTTCACAGCAACACAACCATTTGATTTTTCATTCCCCAAATTCAGCTGAATAATCAAAGGTTTATAAAGACACAAACGCCGTTCTCAGTAGCTAAAGCTTTAAAAAGAAAGCTGATATTCCCACGCACAAGTGTGTGCCAGCAGCAGACTCTCTTTATTGATGGATATATACTTCTCAAGATGTAATTTGCTTTTCTGAGAACCTTTTTGAACTTGCCAGATTATTTCTGGTCCAAAAGACCCACCCATCAACACACACGCATACACACAAACACAAGCTATCTTGATCACTCACAGATTCACACCATAATCAGTCTAGCTTTTTAGAACAAATTTTAAATTAACATGTGAGCTAATACCTTTAAAGAGATATGTGTGCACACAATCACACACATGTGCCTGGAACGTGTTCAACATCTTGTTCAGTGCTGGAGTCTCTGCTCCACCCTTTCAATAGATTTTGTTTTAATGCCAGACTTTAATGGCTTCATTAAAACACCTTAAAAAAACATTATTTTCTCTTGAGACACAGTGGGACACAAGGGAACTCAGGGATAAAACCTTAATAAAGCTTTAAAGGTTTATATCGTATATTTTCCCAAGACAACCAACTTGAAAGCAGAGTGCCAAAAAGCATCAACACACCAACCATACACAAAGAGGTAGAAACTGAACAGTCAGAAACTCACTTAGAGTTGGTCACTTCGAGGAAGCAATTTTGCGCATTATAAATCACATAATTCTGGCATCATTGAAACTAGTGGTCGACCGATATGGGTTTTGTAATGGCCGATGCCGATTTCCAGAGAGCAGGGTGGCCAACAGTCCGATACAATGCCAATATATCACACAATTTAATATAGTTAATAACACAAACATAAAATTGCTAAAAAAAAAAAAAACAAACAAAAAAACACAAAAATTATAAACTCTTATTTAGCACTATATTTACTCAAATTCACATACAATTTTGTAAAAAAGAATCTAAAAAAATACAATTGTATTTTAAATGGTAGATAGCAATTTCTTCTGATTTCTGTTTAGTAATCAAATTTTAGTAATTTATTTGCGGATTGACGGTCTCAGATGCGGAGGCAACTGAGATTCATCCTCCGCCACCTGGATTGAGGCAAGTCACTACGAGGACTTAAGAGCGCATTGGGAATTGGGCATTCCAAATTGGGGAGAAAAAACAACAATGATTTCACAGTAAGGGCTTATCTACCTACTCATTCATAACATTTAAATCCTTAAATGTAAACATTTAAATTTTTCACTTTTTGAAACCTGCTATACGCTGAAAGGATTTTTACAGTCCTTTAAGATTGTTGCTTGTCAGACTATATGATATGAATGCATTGATATCCCCATGGCACATTGTGCGACATTATGTCAGACTGTACTATACACATCGTAGCTGACTGTGGTCCCAATCATCCCGATTACTGAACATGACACATGGGAGTAGAACAGAAGCGAAACGGCGAGATTTGTTGGTGGAGCTGTTGGTAGAATGTGATTTGCTTGGTGCAGTGCGAAAGTTGCGAGGCGAGGGCGATAGACTATGTTCCGTGACTGCTACTGGGTCCTTGAATAACGTGTAACGTGCGAGTAAGGGCAGCCGGTGGAGTTTCTGGTGCCCCCCTAGGGAGTTGGTGCCCTACGCAGACTGTGTAATAAGACAGCCTGATCACAAATACAAAAAAAAATAAAAAAATAAAAAAATCATCACAGATGCAGAGATTGAACGCGATTGGGAGAGGTAGCCTACAGTAATAATTAGCTACCACAAGCAAAGATACATTGTGGAAATAAAAAGAATTGTGGCCTGAAAAAAGAAAAAGTTCTGTATAGGCTGATAATATTTTGCGCTTGCAAATTTCCTATGGATACTGCACAAACATGACATAGATTTCTATAATTGTATCCTATTGTATCTGCTGATTTGGATTAAAATGTCCCATAAACAGGGGTTAAATTGGGCCGGAATGTCATTTCAGCACCTTCGATTCTAAAAATAAAAGCTTGTTTGTCAATCCATTCAGTTTCTTGTATTCTCCGATGTGGTTTTGTTTGATCCATTTGACACATTCCGTCTCTATTTAGTGAGCGTATTTGTTCAAAAATATTGAAAGTTCATTATGCTTCCCTCTAGTCAGTTCCGGACCCTGGTAGAGTATACGACGGTGGCACGAGACCGCGCGCCCCCGCATAAAGACGCGCGTTCCAATTCTGTACCGCACCGTGATCCGATACAATCTTTTCTTTATTTTTGTTTTGTAAGCTCTGTATTTATTTAATTCGGGGAATAATGCTTTCATAATTGCAGCAGTGTTACACTTTTCTCCAAGTGTTTTCAGCTCATTTATTTATTAAAATGTTTTATATAAAATGAAAAGAAAAAAAAACACTGAAAGAGCTTGAGTAGAGTGATAACTGGGCACAAATGTTGCTATGGTACAGACGCGGAGCAAGTTTCTTTCCAAGTAAATTGGGGTGAGAGAGAGGAGCGGACTATCTCATCAGGCCGTCCTAATAGCAGTTACACTATACAGCTGCGATGCTAAATTTCTGACACTGCCAGAAATTCGGAGGAGGCTAAAAATCATCACAAAGGCTATTAATCGGCCATCTGTGAACATGCCACAACGTTGTAAGACTGCAGATTTTGTCTCACGATGACAGAAATCCTTTAGGATGCCCGAAATTTGTCTCAGATGGCTGAATCGTGGCCAAAATCGTACAGTGTGCACCGGGCTTAAAAGGGATAGTTCACCCAAAAATAAAAATTCTCTTATCATTTACTCACTCTCATGCCATCCCAGATGTGTATGACTTTCTTTCTTCAGCAGAACACAAAGATTTTTGGAAGAATATCTCATCTCTGCAGGTCCATAAAAAGCAAGTGGAATGTAGATCGCTTTGGGTGAGAAACATATCAATATTTAAGTCCTTTTCACTATAATTGTTTAATTCTGGTCGCACCCTGCCTCTCACGTGACGTAACTGTGCTGGTGTCTTCAAATGAAAGCAAAACCAAAAGCTTGTGAACAGTGTTCTCTTGTAAACAAATCAGGCTGCACTTTCAGTTGTATCGCGTCATTTCTCACATGAAATGATGCGAAATCGCGATTACGTCACACGAGAGGCAGCGTCAACCGAGTCCCCTCATGAACGAGCATCGGAGAGCGACTAGAAATGAACAATTATAGTGAAAAGGACTTAAATATTGATCTGTTTTCACCCAAAGCGAACGTTTGCTTTAGAAGACATTAATTGAATCACTGGAGTCGTATGGATTACTTTTACAATGACTGTCTGAACTTTTTGGAGCTTTAAAGTGTTGATCACCATTCACTTGCATTTTATGGACCCACAGAGCTGAAATTGTTTGTGTTCTGCCGAAGAAAGAAAGTCACACATCTGGGATGGCACGAGGGTGAGTAAATGATGAGAGAATTTTCATTTTTAGCTGAACAAAAATTAAAAATTAAGGATAAGGATCTATTTCTACCTGATCTAATCGTTAAAAATGACTTTTGATGGTGTAAACTAAAGTAGTCAGGTTGATTTAGTCATATTTAATAAGTTTGAATAATAGATATTACCACATAAGGTTCTTTTTTTTTTTTTTGATTACCAGACAAAAAAAAGTGTATGTTATCAAAGTCATTCTTGATTTTCAGATTCAAACTAAAGTGGCAAAGACGTGTCTTTGTGCAGGGTGTTCCAAATAATAAGAGACAGTAATTCCCAGCATCCCTCAGATTACTCGCTTCAAGTGCTATGCCCTTCGGAGTGATTAGGGCATAGTGATGTTCACTTTCGAATGGAATTCACCCTATGTCACTGTGGGTATTCCTAGTGGTCTGAAAGGCGAGCTGCAATCAAGTGGTTAGTATTTTATGTGAAGGACAGCGAGTGTATGGCGATTCTGTTGAGTGCTTGGTGTCGAGGCTGGGCCGCACCTGTCTGCAATTTGGCACATACTCTTCTCCACCTGCTCTCTTGATTTATTCTCTCACTCGCCGTTTCAGTCGCTGGCTTTGTTCCCCCCCTCCTCTGCTTTGCCTGGTGTAAAGGGCTCTATGTTGTGGCTTTTAAACAATTCCAATTAGAGACAAACCACAAACCACATGAAACAGAAAGCAAGAGATAGAGAGGCAGGGGTAGGAAGAGAGAGAGAGACAGACACATCTGCTCAACAGCTTGACAGGCACTCAAATGAACATACAGCTCTTGGGTAGAAGAAAAGGATAGAAAGAAAGAGGGTGAGAGAGAGAGAGAGAGAAAGAAAAAACAAGATGAGTAGAAATTAAGATGTGTATGTTTGAGTGCGTTTATGAAATCACTTTCAGTGCTTCAAAGTTAGTTTTTGATTGCACTGAATCCAAACCATTGATAAATCATATACATTTTATTAATTTGTTTTTCAAAGCATCTTACAGTGCATTCAAGGTATGCATTTTTAACAATCCATCCATTCCCTGAGAATCAAACCCACATCCCTTGGCATTGCTAGCACAAGTGGTGTAAAATTCATATATTTACATTTATGTACAGCACATATTTAAAATGTGTAAGAAATATATTTATTTCCATTAAAAACAAATTCTTGCTGGCATGGTGTACAGTACACTACTAAGAACCATATTATGGTAACGATGTTAAATATGTATTTAAATTAATAATTGTCATTAATGTTCCTTTCATTAGGACACTATGAAAATTGTTAATGCTTTATAATTACTCTAATTAATAAACTACTACAAACATAATACACAATAATCTGTTAAGCATTGTATACTACAGTGCATCCAGAAAGTATTCATAGCACTTCACTTTTTCCACATTTTGTTATGTTACAGCCTTATTCCAAAATGGATTAAATTCATTATTTTCCTCAAAATTCTACAAACAATACCCCATAATGACAATGTGAAAGAAGGTTGTTTGAAATCTTTGCAAATTTATTAAAAATAAAAAACGAAGAAAAAAAAAAAAAAAAAAAAACACACATGTACATAAGTATTCACAGCCTTTGCTCAATACTTTGTTGAAGCACCTTTGGCACCAATTACAGCCTCAAGTCTTTTTGAGTATGATGCTACAAGCTTGGCACACCTATTTTTGGGCAGTTTCTCCCATTCTTCTTTGCAGGACCTCTCAAGTTCCATCAGGTTGGATGGGGAGCGTCGGTGCACAGCCATTTTCAGATCTCTCCAGAGATGTTCAATCGGGTTGAAGTCTGGGCTCTGGCTGGGCCACTCAAGGACATTCACAGAGTTGTCCCGGAGCCACTCCTTTGTTATCTTGGCTGTGTGCCTAGGGTCGATGTCCTGTTGGAAGATGCACCTTCACTCCAGTCTGAGGTCCAGAGCACTCTGGAGCAGGTTTTTAATCAAGGATGTCTCTGTACATTGCTGCATTCATCTTTCCCTCGATCCTGACTAGTCTCCCAGTTCCTGCCGCTGAAACACATCCCCACAGCATGATGCTGCCACCACCATGCTTCACTGTAGGGATGGTATTGGCCAGGTGATGAGCAGTGCCTGGTTTTCTCCAGACATGACGCTTGCCATTCAGGTCAAAGAGTTCAATCTTTGTTTCTCATGGTCTGAGATTCCTTCAGGTGCCTTATGGCAAACTCCAGGCGGGTTGTCATGTGCCTTTTACTGAGGAGTGGCTTCCGTCTGGCCACTCTACCATACAGGCCTGATTGGTGGAGTGCTGCAGAGATGGTTGTTCTTCTGGAAGTTTCTCCTCTCTCCACAGAGAAATGCTGGAGCTCTGTCACAGTGACCATCGGGTTCTTGGTCACCTCCCTGACTAAGGCCCTTCTCCCCCGATCGCTCAGTTTGGCCAGGTGGCCGGCTCTAGGAAGAGTCCTAGTGGTTCCAAACTTCTTCCATTTACAGATGATAGCGGCCACTGTGCTCATTGGGACCTTCAATGCTGCAGAAATGTTTCTGTACCCTTCCCCAGATCTGTGCCTCGATACAATCCTGTCTCGGAGGTCTACAGACAATTCCTTGGACTTCATGGCTTGGTTTGTGCTCTGACATGCACTGTTAACTGTGGGACCTTCTATAGACAGGTGTGTGCCTTTCCAAATCATGTCCAGACAACTGAATTTACCACAGGTGGACTCCAATCAAGTTGTAGAAACATCTCAAGGATGATCAGTGGAAACAGGATGCACCTGAGCTCAATTTTGAGTGTCATGGCAAAGGCTGTGAATACTTATGTACATGTGATTTTTTTCATTTTTTATTTTTAATACATTTGCAAATATTTCAAACAAACTTCTTTCACATTGTCATTATGAGGTATTGTTTGTAGAATTTTGAGGAAAAGAATGAATTTAATCAATTTTGGAATAAGGCTGTAACATAACAAAATGTGGAAAAAGTGAAGCACTGTGAATAATTTCCGGACGCACTGTATAGATAAAATGAGTGTAGTAATGTTCACATTAACACGTTTCCTTGTATTAGCATATATAGCCTAAAAAATTAATGGTTATTTGTTTTATTTGTGTACTATAATGTGCTTTTCTGTTTATAGTGAAATTGTCTTCTCTCTCTCTCTCTCTACAACAAAGTCTTATTGTATATCACTGGGTCATCAGTTTGTATAGGTCAGAGGTAGTAAAACGTGTTTATTGCCAAAAAATAAATGAATAATAATAAAGATAATTGAAAAGTATCCATATCTTCAAATCCACCAACTTAAGAAAAGGGCAGCATCCTCCATTTTGTGACCGTCTTAAGCATTGACACGTTGGTCGTTGAATTTCTTCGCCTCCTCTGGTGTATTAAATATGAAAGTTTCTTCCTCGTAGGTTACTCTCAAGCGAGCTGGGTAAAGCAGCTGAAATCGTATGCCCTTCTGGTAAAACGATTGTTTAATGCCATTGTATGAAGCACGTTTCCTTGACAGGGCAGCACTGAGATCTGGATAAATTCTGACTGTACTTCCCTTGTATTTCATCTCATGGCGTCTTGCCCATCATAACACTTGCTCCTCGTCTTGAAATCAGTGGAAGCACACCACAAAGGGCCGTGGATTATGGCCATTCGCCGGCTTTTGGCCAGGTGATCGGTGAGTGTTGGCGGCTTGTCAAAGACCTCCGGGCCCATCATCTCTAGCAGCATTTCGGCAGCAAAGGTGACAGGGTCTTGGCCACTTTCACTACCCTCCGGGACATTCACAATCCTCAAATTGGCTCTACACTATCGGTTTTCCAAATCCTCAATGCGATCCAGAAGGGTCGTGTTCTGCTTTTATAGGGTTTTGATTGCGTTTTCGGCCTTTACCACTTTTTCCAAATTCTCCCCGGCCTGGGATTTCGTTACAGCCAAATGGCTTTGAAAGCCATCTACAGTCTCTCGCAATGCGTTCACCGAGCTTTGCAAAGGACCGATAGACTCCTGAATCACAGCAGAAATATAATCTCTGATACAGATTCTTGTTTAGTTAGTTCAGACACCAGTTGGTCCATAAAGACAGTTTTCAGGCCCTCATCACAGCCTGTTTGTCGCGGTTAGAAGTTGCGGCCATGGCTGCTAGTTTGCTAGTGATGCTAGTGGTGGTCCTCGTTGTCGGCGGAGCTGAAGCATGGGCTTGATTCTGCTTAGAATTACTCATAATATACAGGGGCCTGGGTAGCTCAGTGGTAAAAGACGCTGGCTTCCACCCCTGAGTTCACTAGTTCTCTAGTTCGAATCCCAGGGTGTGCTTAGTGACTCCAGTCAGATCTCTTAAGCAACCAAATTGGGATAACCTCCTCGTGGTCGCTATAATGCGGTTCGTTCTCGGTGGGGCGCGTGAAGTTGAGCGTGGATGCCGCGGTGGATGGCGTGAAGCCTCCACAAGCGCTATGTCTCCATGGCAACACGCTCAACAAGCCACATGATAAGATGCACAGGTTGGCGGTCTCAGACGCGGAGGCAGCTGGGATTTGTCCTCCGCCACCCGGATTTAAGACCACGAGGACTTAAAAGTGCATTGGGAATTGGGCATTCCAAATTGGGTGAAAATAAATAAATAAAATAAAATTGCTCATAATATAACCAGTGATATTCTAGATGAATATATCTATAGTAATTTAGATTTAAGTAAGTTAGATTTTAAAGGGTAGGTCAGAAGCCCTTCTTCCTGATGCCTCACTCCTTCATGGCTATACCGGAAGTCCCCAGGAAAATCTCTCTCTCATATTATATATCCTAGATATTTACGTTTAGCAGGGATATAAATTTACAGTGCAAATTATGGTTACTTCAGGGATGCTTGTGCATCAGCATTAGATGCTGGAAATGTCCCGCCCCTTAATGAAACTGAAAATATTATTGGTTAGCAAATATCCAATCATGTCTGAAATGAAAGTTCTGATTAGTGGACCAGCTTAGTCAGTCTGTCTGTCTTGCCAGTGCCATCAGTTGCGCTCCCGCATCTCTGTGCACATTTAGAGTGAATCTCTGTACACTTAAAAAAAATAAATAAACACGTTTCACTCAACGGTGCTGCGGCATCGCGTTAGTAGATTGAAAAAGTTCCATCACTTATTTTAGGTGGGCTTACGCGAAATCCTAAAAAAGATAGGTGGGCATACGCCTAGACTACACTACTGGCTAGCACCATGTTCTACTCATTGAGAATTCTGTATCACATGGTCATGATTCCTTTATCAGTCTACAACACCTGTACAACACTCACAGCCTTTAACTGAGAACAGCTTAAACCAGCCAAAGTAAGATCAGGGTTAGATGTCTTCAAATTTTCAGATGTTCTTCAAACTTTACTGATTAAGCTACTGCACCATATTTGATTGTTTTTGAGGTGACTGGGGTGTAAATTATGCCTGTAAATAAGAGTGTAAATTAGGGCTGACAATTAGTTATATTCCTTTTTTATTTAATGTATACATTTTGTGCAAAAAAGGTTTAAAATATAAATGTAACAATATAAATTGAATATGGCTTTTCACATTTTCACATAAATAAGTATTTGTTTTTGTGGAGTTTTTGTTAATCCTATTACAGTTACTGTTCTTATAAAAATATATTTTCTTGAATTATATGTAGAATATCAATTACATACAGTTAAAATGTAAAAGAGCACAGAAATAAAAGCATATATCTGTGATTATGACAGAGAGATCTCTACAAATGTCACTGTCATCACTTTTATTTCCAGCCTATGATCTGCAGAGGGTGTGTGGAGTCTTTACAAACAGACCCCATACAGATGTGCATGTCCACACATACAGATTAGGGCAGGTTTAGATTGCGAGCATGTTATGACATATGGATTACATTATTGAGAGCAACATTTCATATGATTCTCAGAGGACCATCAAGAATACGCTGGTAATGACTCCAAAAACAACACAAACCTCTGCTCTCATCACAAACCACAGGGAGGTTCACATATCACAGACAGTGAGATAGATTGTCCTGTTTAGTCAAGCCTCAAGTCATCTTCCTTTCTCATTTCTCTCTTTTTTTCTCTACAACTCCAAATGGACCGAGGTTTCCCGAACAACACCCATGAAGATTTCAAGTTTCCAAATGATCAAATATTCACCTAGCTATATTCAAATTAATTTGACATCCTTAATAAATCAAATTACACATTACAAACCTTTAATACTGAAACATCTAAACTGCCTTTGTTCAGAGGAGCAAATTCATCCGGAATGTCAGATTTTGAAATCTCACATAGTTCCTGTAGTATGGTTTGATAATAGGAGGCCTTGGCCTTAAACACACACATCACGCATTACCTTTTGACCTCTGGGTTTACAATGACAGATTATTGTTTGGCCACAGACAATTAGTTTTTTTCTGAAAAGCTCTCAGTCTGTGAACCCCAGGGTGAACCAAACGTGTTTAAGATTAGACAGAGGGAATTCCATTCAGTGTAAAACAAACACACAAACTCTCACATACACAAAGATGTCAAAACAAGAAAGCAAACCACCAGGAAACACAAACCATTGCTAAAAGTTTAAACCACCACAACAGAGAGAAAATACAATATTAACAGATACAGACACACGAACACCACAACAGAGAGGCAGAGCATTCCTCACAAAAGCCGAGCAGGACCAGAATAATAGCTGCTATTATACGTTCACTGTCAAACATACAAACTAAGGGTCTAACAGACAGACTGACATGCATACACAACCAAACAAAAATACAAACATACACTTATGCAAAGCAGACACACACACACACAAGGTTATTTAGGGACAGCAGTCCTGACTAGGGCTGCAACTAACGATTATTTTGATAATCGATTAATCTAACGATAATCAGAAGGATTATTCGACTATTCTGCGATTATTGCAACGATTAATCATTAGCTCTTAACCGATTATTCAGCTTGTGCCCCAACTTAAAAGGTTGTATTAAACGTGCTTACTAACAATAAAGAGGACAAAATCATCTTCTAAAAATACCTCTAAATGACATTCACTGAATTAAAGGGAAAAATACTTTTTATTAAGTTTAATTCAGTAAAGAAAAAATCCTATTGTTATCAAGTGTTTTTGTCTTGTTTTCCCATTTAAAATTGTCTAAAATCCTTAAAACAAGATACATTTACTTGAGAAGCAACATATGAGATATTTAGACTTGCTTTAAGAGAATGTATCTTGAATATAAGTGTATTTTGTATATAAGTGTATTTTTTCACTTGGTTATACTTCTTTGAGTGCAGTAAAGACAAAATATACTTATATTCAAGATCTATTCTCTAAAAGTAAGTCTAAATATTTTAAATGCTGCTTCTCAGGTGAATTCATCTTTTTTTAAAGGATTTTTAGATATTTTAAAATATTTGTATTTTTAATATTATAATCAACATTCTCAGATAAAAAAAATTCTTCTGCAGTATAGCTGCTGAAGAAAATGTACATTGTTTTAAAGGAGTTTTAGATATTTATATTGGAATACAAGCCAAAACAAAAACTTATTTTGTTGCAGTGTATAATGGGCCGGAAACTATCCTCTCTCACCTTTCTGTTCCCTTCAATTCCATCTTTAACTCTCAAAAAAAAGAAAAACCTCTCTCTTATTAATATAGCTGCGTATTGTCAGTTCTCTTCACTATAAGAAATGCACAGTGACATACTGTATATTATAATTCAAGAAGTCAAGAGCCATCATGCTATAATCTAGCTGCATTAAGCGTGCGCGCTCGAGGGATGAGCGTCTCCGCGACAGAGTGTGCATCAGCCGGGTGCAGTTTCAATCTCCCCCTTAGATCGGGACATTCGTGCAACTCATAGAAGAGGCGCTGACCACACAGAGAAATGCCAGTTTCAGAGTTTGTAGTTATTTACATAACCTGCTTCCTTATTATTGAACTTAATTAAAGCTATAACACGTTAAATATAACTGCATTAATGATGTAACGCCGGGGTGTTTCCTTTAAATACACTCCACATGCAAGTTTTGCTTCAGCAGAGCATTAGCTCCAGCTCCACTTATTCCACAACGAATAAAGTACTCCTGTATTTACTTATTTTGTATTTTTGCATTATAATTCCCTCATACTTTGCAATCTACATCATCTGAAGTGCTTTGGAAAGTTTAGAGTGCATCTGAACTGTGAGCTGTGTAATTCTTCCTCTCCTCAGTCAGGCACGAACTGCAGTGCTGCTCTCGCGCGTCATCATTAGAGTTTAATGTGATCTTATGTTACGTTAAATACGTTAAATAACGTCTATTCGACAATGAACATTTTTGTTGACAATTTTTTTTATTGTCGACATTGTCGATAACATCAACTAATCATTTCGGCTCTAGTCCTGACAATGGAGCAGTGTGTTTTGAGTCAAAACCAATATAAGGCCATATTAATCACAAAGAATTTCAGATTCTATTTCACATGACAGAAACCTTCATTTGTTGACACTAATAAGAGTCCACTGAGCCATTTCCACTTCTTTTTTAAGGTGGCAGGGCTTGTGTGAAGGGTCAGATGTCAGGGGTCAGTGAGCATCTGCACTGGGTTTCTTGACCAAAGACACAGTGAATGTGGTCAAAGAAGCAACAGATAACGTAAAACCTGCAGCCTTTCAGCTCTGAATAACCTCTGCATAAAGGGGAGTTAAGATCCACCTCATCAAAACAAAACCAACAACAGAACTGCAAAATGCATATTTCTGTTTGTCCAACTACGCCCTGGTTTTGTGGTGTCTTTCACATTATCTATCTATCTATCTATCTATCTTAAATATCTATCACTGTTTCTGTCTTTTATATCTATATCTATCTGTCATTTTTATATCTATAATTTTTATATCTCTATCATCTATCTATCTGTTTTTTATACCTATCAATCTATCACTTTCTGTTTTTTATATCTATATGCCATTTTTATCTATCTATCTATCTATAAATCACTTTCTGTCTTTTATATCTATCTATCACTCCGTCTTTTATATCTATATCAATCTGTCTATAATATCTACCACTGTTTCTGTCTTTTATATCTACAGTATCTATCTATTTATCTATCTATTCATCATGCCGCTTTTGTGTGTAATTTTAAAGCTTTGGTTCCCAAACTTACACACACATCTGGGTTGGCTGTTGTCTGGGACTCCTTAAATAGATCCAGCTGTTTAAAGTAAAGCCATTAAAGTCATGCAAACATTCGGTTTCTACAGCGCACAGCTCTCTAACACCTGTTTGGCTGAGGTGAACCCATTCTTAGATCCCTCATTAGTACACATACACACACACTTTTGTAATCAGACAGAGCAGCGCTCTGGGATATATGGCTAACACTATATCAGATCTAAGATGTTGATCAACAAGCAAATTCCTTACTGCTAACTCAAAGGACAAAGGACTCACACACTGAGTGTCTGTGAGAAACATGCGTGTGTGTATTAGTTACAGCGGTAAATAGTTGAATAAAGAGTAATTAGAGTTTGGCTGACTCCATCCATTAATGTAATATCCTGTCGAGGAGGAATCCCATACCTACAAAGCTTAATAAGGAATTGTGTGTGTGTGTGTGTGCATTAGAGAACTCACACTGTGATTTGGCCACCTGCCATAATGCCTGAGAGAGAGAGAGAGAGAAGACATTGAGGAAAATATTCCCTTCTCTTTCCCATACTCTTTCTCTCTCACACACACATAAGGTCTAACAAAGGAAGGGTCTGATCTACACTGTAACAGGTATGATCCTTACTGGAACACATACAGGGCTGATTAATACAGTAACAGGGATGGCTCTGATGTGTACTGTAATTAGGAGGTGAACAGCATTTTCCACAGCTGTTACTGATATTAAGTGCTTCATGTATGGACTTATACCATACACTGATATTCAGTACTTTCATTTAGTTAAAGAAAAGCAACTTTGTCAAATACACCAAATACTGAAACTTCTATTTTATCAAATGTAAAACGATTTAGCTCGTTTTTGTTTGCTTTGGGAAACTACATTATGCATAGCACTTTTCACATAACAACACAGTGGTCATATGACACACACACTCTCTTTCTGTGGTTTGCTTGCATGTCATATTTATGCTAATAGATTAACCACACTCACGCCTCCCTCCATCAATCAGAGTTGTCATGGTTACATGCCTTCTAAAGATCTGACATGCATCAGTGCAATACTCACAAACACATAAATATGCACGCACATGCACACAGTAACACGCAAGGACACACCCCCATACACACACAAATGTCATGTACACACATACTTTTGCTCTGAGGCAAAAAATTAAATAAAAAAACAATTCACTTCAGGAAATTTTAGGTGATTGTGTTAAACCACGCACCAAACAATATCCAAAATAGTTTGCCAGGTCAAGGTCCACAGGTTTGATCCCATGTGAGAGCCCTCCAAACTCTCATTGAGATTATGCCCTTGAGAAAGTTACTTAAAGGAATATTCCGTGTTCAATTCAAGTTAAGCTCAATCGACAGCATTTGTGGCATAATGTTGATTACCACAAAAAAAGTATTTAGACTCGTCCGTCCTTTTCTTTAAAAAAAAAAAAAAAGCAAAAATCGAAGTTACATTGAGGTACTTACAATGGAAGTGAATGGGGCCCATTTTTGGAGGGTTTAAAGGTGAAAATGTAAAGCTTATATTTGTATAAAAGCACTTACATTAATTCTTCTGTTAAAACTCATGTATTATTAGAGTTGTAAAGTTGTTTAAATCATCATTTTTACAGTCATTTTAGGGTTTGTTCTCATTACATCGTCATGGAAATGAAGTTTTAAATTTGGCTTTAACTTTACACAGAAAAGGTTAGTAAGTGATTTTATCACACTAAAATCACACTAACACTCATACTGTTTATGTCTTGTGGCTATACTTTTGAAACCGTGAGTATTTTAATGTTTATGGATTGTCCCCATTCAGTGACTCACTGTAACCCAGATTTTTTCCTTTTTTTTTTTTTTTAAGAAAAGGAGGGGCAAGTCAAAATAAATTTTGCGATAATCAATATTGAACCCGACTATAGTGGAGGTTGCACCTGAAGGAATGTATTTGTCTTGGATTTTAAAATGACCATGAAAGTGAATGGTGACTAAGGCAGTCATTCAGCCCAACATCTCCTTTTGTGTTCTACAAGAAGAAAGTCATACGGGTTTGAAACAACACGAGATTAAGTAAATGATAACAGAACTTTCATGTTTGGGTGACCTTTCCGTTTAACTCCCTGTACAATCAGAGAGACATGCGAGGTTCATTAGAATGTCTTTCAAGCCACAACCCCACCCTTAAGTATAAAATCTGATATCGGTTTATCAAGGAACATGTCCCACTGAGCAAAACCACAGTAAGCAAACTTGTTAACTACTATTGCCCTTTACACTAACTTTTACTGTTTTTTACAAGCAACTGTATGTCTCTAGAGATATAAACAAACATGCTGCCTGATGTGTTCTAGTTTAAACCAAATAAGCTGCTGCTTATGCATCACTATAAAAATAAAAAGAATATTGATATTTTATTACATGATTCAATTGATGGATAAATAGTACCACGTATATACATGTACATTAGATTTATTCCTTGGATTTATCCGTATACGTAATTCTACGTTTACAAAGCCACTGACCTCCAGTGCTGCTAATAAAACGCATCCCTGAGCTGTGCTCTCTGCATCCAGCAGTAACGCGCTGCCCGCGGGGTGAACATGAGGAAACGCTGCGACGAGCATGGAGTTTTGCCAAAGGAATCAAACACGAGTCCGGGCCAAACCGCAGCGAAGGCTACATAAACAGCGACCTGTGCCGCCTGACAGTAAAGTGCGTCTGATGAAGAGAGCTCGTAAAAAGGACAGATGTTGTTTAAACAGAACAAATGTCGCCCGCAGGTGAACGATTCACAGTTACGAGAAGCGCGTCACACCCGGGCTTTTGACGCACAGCGTGACTGGAATGAGAGAAAACTAGATAGGTGGTTGTCTTGACTAGTGTTTCAAGACCTGCCCTGGAAACCAGAAGGGTGCAGGTTAAATACATGTGCCCTCGACCAAGACCCCGGGTTGTTCCAGGAGGGCTGTTCTGGTAATGTGTCAATTTCTAAGGGCCGTTCACACCGAACTCGTTTTTGCGTCCGTCCGCGCTGTTCTTTTTTTTTTTTTTTTTTCTATGTAAACATCCGCTAGACGGACTGACCGTCGCGCCGCGTCTCGCGCAGATAGCTTCGTTCTGTTATAGATATTTGTTGCGCTGCGTCTAGAACGCGTTGCGTCAACTAGTCGCTTTAGATAAAGACAAATAATTAGTAATTAATTTATTTAGATAAATATAACCTCTTAACGTGATAATTTAATAAACTAAATGTTATGACCCTTGGCATTGACTTAAAACTGACAACGTATCATCTACATCCCTCACAGTATCTTTGTACCTACTTTCTGTCTCATTCACAGTCACTATTTAGAGGACGTGGACTCTAACAATAGGTCTCCAACAAGCAAACACAATCAACTGAATGGGGTGGGAAGACAATAAAAAGGGCGCCTTTGAAATTCTTAATACAATAACAGAAGTTGACGCACACTAAAAGTGAGGTTTACTTGCTCTTTTATAGAACAATAGATAACTTCGTCTACCTGTTCGCCTATTGTTGGGTTGTCGGTGTCCGGTAACCGGGGCACTGGCGCTGTGGCTTCATAGTGCGGCAATGGCCCCGTTGAAGACACATCATCTTTGTTCTTCTGCGATATTTCTCGTTTGAGCTCCGAGCGCAGGTCCAGGTAGCAGAAGAGCGTGATGAGGTGCAGAGAGAGCGAGAGGATGAATAAACTCAGGAAGATTTTGCAGTTGTTGCATTGACTTTGGCACTCACACGCTGCCTGTGTGTGCTCTCGGTCCTCTAACTTCATCGGATCGCGCTTCGGTACCATATCTGCGTGCAGGTCAGTCAGCATTGCTTCTGATAACCGAACTTCCTTGTCCTCTCGGCGACTGTTGGGTTCGGCTGGTCGCGGTGTACACGCACTTCTCTGCGGGCTCATCTGGCTTCCTGACCTCGGACTGCGAGGATACTGGCTGATAACCTACTACGGCCAGATCCAGAGACCGACCCCCTAACAGCTGATTGGCTGCTGGTGCGACGTCATCTCATTGAAAATCCTCCCGCGGAAAAGTGGCCTTTTTTTTTTTTAGAGCGCGAGGCACTCCAGATAGGACATTCATTTGGCGACTCGTCACAAATCATTGTAGTGGCAACAATTGCGTCATACCTCTGAAAGGAAAAATCTGCAAATAAATTAGCTGATGTCACACGCGCCTTGGCTTCATTTTTTAAAGTTTGTAATTGGTTTAAAAAAAATAGTTTGGTTGTTTCTAGTTAGAATGCAGTCTTCTAGTTCTTCTAATCTTTATAGATCATGAGTGAAAAATGTTACACTCACTACAGTAGCCTGTAGTTTATTATACCTGTTCGTGTGCAGTACTGCATGTTCTTTCTTTCTTGCTAAACTTTCCCTGGCCAAATGTTGGTACATTAGGCTTACTCAGTGAGAGTTTGTGTGTGAAGTTCCACATCTTTAAAGTGTTAGAACAGAGGAATGGTAGTGTAATTGTGGCATATGTTGAGAATCAGAGTGTTAAAAGCAGGACAGGACTGCCAATCAAACGAAAAACATCAAATGACACACACACACACACACACATGCACACACTCACCCAAACTCATACACATGAACTCAAACACACATGAGCACACACTGCCTTTCAAACAACATAACATTTTATACATACATGGACTCCAGCTACACACATTTATCATACTGTCAAGGACCAAAGCACACACACACCATATTAATTAGATTCAAAATACACACAGTTATTTATTACATTGGCAAAAGTCTTCTGCTATGTGCTGTTTTAGATGACTAACAGGTTTCTATGGAAACTACTAATAGGAAAACTCAGATAATATTTGGAAAGTAATTTTTCTCTGTCTTTCTTACCAACACACACACGCACACATGCACAGGTCATGCCGTTTTTGAAGATCCTTGAAAAAAAGGTGAATGGTGGCCATAAAAGCGGCATAAAAGTAACATCTGAAAGTGAAAATGGAGATTTAAAGTAAAAAGGATTTCAATATTGATTTGTTGATATCACCCCCACCTATCATATCACTTCTGAAGATATGGATTTAACCACTTATGGATTACTTTTATGCTGCTTTTTTCTGCTTTTTGGACCTTCAGATTTCTGGCCACCATTCACTTGTATTGACCTGTTTCATGTAACGTCACTATGACCACGCCACCATGTTTATGATCTAAATTCCATTTACCTTCAGTGTGCTGCGCTGTAGGATGAGATAAAAATCTGCAAAATGTTTGTTTCTATTTGTTTCTGCTGTATAATTGAGCCAAATTGTAATTTCTCTTTCAATAAAGTTTAATGTTTTAAGTGACACAGCTACATTTCGCCAAAGTCAAGCAGCGATGAAGAGAGCAGGGATAAAACACTTGTGGGTTTTTGCTCATTTATTCAGACATGTCAGTTATCTGTACACAATTATATTTATAACATCATCAATTCGGATACAATAAAACTGGAAATGCACATAGGACGGTGTTATTAATAACACCCAGACTATATAAATGTATGACATAGATCAAGACTTAGCACTGATTCCAAAATGACACCAAGATTCCTGACTTGATTTTTAGTCTTTAGACCCCTGGTGTCAAGGTATTTCATCTTTGTTGTTAAATATGATGGATTCTGTTATGTCTTTGTTTAACTGAAGGAAGTCATGGAACATCCAGCTGTTAATTTCAACAATGCATGGGCACAGAGAGTGTATGGGGCTGTAGACACTTGGCAATAGATTTAGGTAGATCTAGGAGTATTTGTCTAAATAGCTATAGTGATCAATTTTGTTGTTGTGCAACATTTGGCCTAGAGATTGAACACAAGAGGTGCAAGGATTGAGCCCTGGGGAACGCAACATTTGGTATAGATGGTGCAGTATAATAACCTGATTCATCATAACTGCTGTGGGAATTTTCACATACTCAGAGTAACTAGACTGCAGAGCAAACCAAGAGGGCTGATGGGGGCTTTCTTACTCTCTATATCTGATGCTATCTCTCTCTTCATTGCTTTCTCACCCTCTGTTCTTGCTTTGCTCACAGCTGTGCTCTGTGTACTGCAGATCCTCTGTGACCTCATAAAGCTGAACCTCATTAATATGGTTTTATATTAAATTGGTGCTGCTTTTATTCAGCTCCAGACTCTTTAATCTTAAATCACTTAAATATTCACAGCTACACTGCTGCTGAATCAATTCAGCGCCACAAACACATACACACACGCTATAAAAAATGATTCCTGTCCTCAGCAAATATAGCTCATTAAAACAAACAGATTTTACTTATAAAATTAAGTTTTGCACAATACTTAATTTAAAGCTACAATTATTACAAAATATATTGAGTTTATGGCTTACTTTTAATAACGAAGAAACATTAGTAATTTTGAGTAAAGTCAACATTAATCTGGAGTTTAGTCAATTTAACAAAATTTTTTAGGATCCAGGCAGATTACCATGTGATGCACAGATGCAGAACTTGATTGACTTTGCAATTTGGGGCGGCCATTTTCGACGACCAGACCTCTTCTGTTGATCCACAGTGAAGGTAATTAAATATATATGTTATGTGAAATAAGTAGAGCTTTTCTTCATCAAATATTATGACGATACACGTTTCTGTTCTTTTAAATAAGTTTAGCTGGCAATTTATTACATATCTAATGTACACTGTTAAACATGTGTCTGCAGGCCGGGGTCTCCAACTTTTGTGAGAAGTAAATGTATTTGGTAACGTTGCTTTCATAAGATGAATGTTAAATAATGGTGATTAGCAACTTTTTTTTGTCGGTGCGAAAACAGGATGGGGGTCCGCAAGTAGTTATATTTCGCCGTCCGACTCCGCAGGTAAACATGACACAACGCGCAGCATTGACAGAGCAGAGCCGCCATGGCTGTTTTTCACTGATTACAAACATCGCCCCTCATTAACACACAGAACAAATATATATGCATCTCTGCTGCGATCTGTTTCAATACGTGGTGGGGATACCCGCCCACTCCCACCGTTAATTATGTTCATGAATTCAAGGCTCGACTGAACAGTGAGAACATTTACAGTGATTTTTCAAGATGATGTAGCAGACCTGTGTGTGCATATATTGAATAGAGTGTGAATCATGACTCTTGAGTGATCTAGCCAGGCCGGCGTTTCCCCAAAGCATCGTAAGCCTAAATAGACTGTAGAATCCATCTTACAATTCAGGTTAATTTTGCACTCCGGTCCCCAAAGCCATCGTTACTTAAAGGTATAGTCCACCCAAAACATGTAAATCTCTCTTATCCTTCCAAACCCATATGACTTTTGTTCATCTTCAGAACTTCAAAAGAAGATATTTGAAAAAAGTTGTCAGCCGTTTATGTCCATACAATGAGGGTGAATGGTGACCAGCACTTTGATACAAGTACATAAAGGCAGCATCAACGTAATCCATGTGACTTGTGTAGTTTAATTAAAGTCTTCTGAAGCGATTCGATTTCTTTTGACAGTGTGCAAATAACAACTTAATTTTTGTTATTTATTGCACACATTGTGGATTAAACCACAGAAGTCTTATGGATTATGTTGATGATGCCTTTATGTGCTTTCTGGAGCATCAAAATGTTCATCACCATTCACCTTCATTGTATGGACACAAACGGCTGACAACTTTATTCAATTATCTTCATTTGTACAAAGAGCTATTCATCTAAGAAGCTATGATACCTAGCCTTTTTGGCTGAATTGCTATTCTACTTTCTGAATTTCTTTTGTTTTTGTACATTTGTTTTTGTGTTTTAAAATTAGTTGAGCCTGTTACACAAGCATACAACACAACAAAGATTATATAAACAACATACTCAACTCTACACCGCACTAAAACACACACGCACACAAGCATACAACGCCACAAAAATTATATAAACAACATATTCAACGCTACACCGCACTAAAACACACATGCACACAAACATATAACGCCACAAAGATTATATAAACAACATGCTCAACTCTACACTGCACTCAAACACACAAGCATACAACACCACAAAGATTATATAAACAACATACTCAACTCTACAGGTGCATCTCAATAAATTAGAATGTCGTGGAAAAGTTCATTTATTTCAGTAATTCAACTCAAATTGTGAAACTCGTGTATTAAATAAATTCAATGCACACAGACTGAAGTAGTTTAAGTCTTTGGTTCTTTTAATTGTGATGATTTTGGCTCACATTTAACAAAAACCCACCAATTCACTATCTCAAAAAATTAGAATATTTTGACATGCCAATCAGCTAATCAACTCAAAACACCTGCAAAGGTTTCCTGAGCCTTCAAAATGGTCTCTCAGTTTGGTTCACTAGGCTACACAATCATGGGGAAGACTGCTGATCTGACAGTTGTCCAGAAGACAATCATTGACACCCTTCACAAGGAGGGTAAGCCACAAACATTCATTGCCAAAGAAGCTGGCTGTTCACAGAGTGCTGTATCCAAGCATGTTAACAGAAAGTTGAGTGGAAGGAAAAAGTGTGGAAGAAAAAGATGCACAACCAACCGAGAGAACCACAGCCTTATGAGAATTGTCAAGCAAAATTGATTCAAGAATTTGGGTGAACTTCACAAGGAATGGACTGAGGCTGGGGTCAAGGCATCAAGAGCCACCACACACAGACGTGTCAAGGGATTTGGCTACAGTTGTCGTATTGCTCTTGTTAAGCCACTCCTGAACCACAGACAACGTCAGAGGCGTCTTACCTGAGCTAAGTAGAAGAAGAACTGGACTGTTGCCCAGTGTTCCAAAGTCCTCTTTTCAGATGAGAGCAAGTTTTGTATTTCATTTGGAAACCAAGGTCCTAGAGTCTGGAGGAAGGGTGGAGAAGCTCATAGCCCAAGTTGCTTGAAGTCCAGTGTTAAGTTTCCACAGTCTGTGATGATTTGGGGTGCAATGTCATCTGCTGGTGTTGGTCCATTGTGTTTTTTGAAAACCAAAGTCACTGCACCCGTTTACCAAGAAATTTTGGAGCACTTCATGCTTCCTTCTGCTGACCAGCTTTTTAAAGATGCTGATTTCATTTTCCAGCAGGATTTGGCACCTGCCCACACTGCCAAAAGCACCAAAAGTTGGTTAAATGACCATGGTGTTGGTGTGCTTGACTGGCCAGCAAACTCACCAGACCTGAACCCCATAGAGAATCTATGGGGTATTGTCAAGAGGAAAATGAGAAACAAGAGACCAAAAAATGCAGATGAGCTGAAGGCCACTGTCAAAGAAACTTGGGCTTCCATACCACCTCAGCAGTGCCACAAACTGATCGCCTCCATGCCACGCCGAATTGAGGCAGTAATTAAAGCAAAAGGAGCCCCTACCAAGTATTGAGTACATATACAGTAAATGAACATACTTTCCAGAAGGCCAACAATTCACTAAAAATGTTTTTTTTATTGGTCTTATGATGTATTCTAATTTTTTGAGATAGTGAATTGGTGGGTTTTTGTTAAATGTGAGCCAAAATCATCACAATTAAAGGAACCAAAGACTTAAACTACTTCAGTCTGTGTGCATTGTATTTATTTAATACACGAGTTTCACAATTTGAGTTGAATTACTGAAATAAATGAACTTTTCCACGACATTCTAATTTATTGAGATGCACCTGTACATCGCACTAAAACACACAAGCGTACAACGCCACAAAGATTATTTAAACAACATACTCAACTCTACACCGCACTAAAACACACACGCACACAAACATACAATGCCACAAAAATTATATAAACATCATACTCAACTCTACACTGCACTCAAACACACAAGCATACAACACCACAAAGATTATATAAACAACATACTCAACTCTACATCGCACTAAAACACACAAGCGTACAACGCCACAAAGATTATTTAAACAACATACTCAACTCTACACCGCACTAAAACACACACACACACACACACAAACATACAACGGCACAAAAATTATATAAACAACATACTCGGCTCTACACCGCACTCAAACACACAAACATACAACACAAAAATTATATAAACAACATATTCAACTCTACACCACACTCAAACACACTCACACAAGCATACAATGTTGTTATTTGTGACAGAATGTACACTGTTGTTCATTGATGTTTATTTTCAGTCATTATTTTTGTCAAATGCCTGTTTAATGGCAGAACACAGCATACACCATTACACAACACACAAACACACACCATTGCACAGTAGATTTGCACTTTATTTCAAACATACTTACATACAACAAAACAATATTAGACAAATCATAGACATGTTTCTATTAAAGCAGTAAATTGATGAACAGATGAAAATGTTTTAAGAGATGTTTTAATAAGTTGCATTTGTCAAAAAATAAAGAAATCCTTTACTATTCACCAGTTGTCTGTTATTTCTTCCACTCATTTTAATGTATAACTAATTTGAATTAAATGATCAGTACCTAGGTATTTTAAGTTTCAAGAACTTAAAATTATTAATCTATACAAGCTTAAATTTTATAATGAGGTAAACAAGACTTTTATGGTAGAAATATCTTAAATTTATTGGTAAAAATAACCTAAATAAAATATTGTCACACCAACCAATACATTTAAGCAAAACCGTTTGCTGGGAAACTAAAATATTTAAGCATTGCCAACTAAAGGTTTTTAGGTAATATTGCTTAAAATTCCATGTGAAACTCACTATGCAAAAATGATTTTTTCTCCACCAATTTGGAATGCCCAATTCCCAGTGCGCTTTTTAAGTCCTCGTGGTCGCGTAGTGATTTGCCTCAATCCGGTTGGCGGAGGATGAATCCCAGTTGCCTCCGCGTCTGAGACCATCAACCCGCGCATCTTATCACGTGGCTTGTTGAGCGCATTGTCACAGAGACATAGCGCGTGTGGAGGCATCACACCATCCATGCTCAACTCGCCACGCGCCCCACCGAGAACGAACCACATTATAGCGACCACGAGGAGGTTACCCCATATGACTCTATCCTCCCTAGCAACCTGGCCAGTTTGGTTGCTTAGGAGACCTGGTTGGAGTCACTTAGCATGCCCTGGGATTCGAGCTAGCGAACTCCAGGGGTGATAGCCAGCGAATGCACTGTATTTTTTATAAATCCAGCATATTATTTTTTTTGCGTCTGTCTCTCTCACACACCAACAATATGCTATAACAATTCATGATGGATCTCTAAAAGCAGACATTACAAAATAATGTAATTAAAGTATAATTTCAATAGCTCAACCAACACAGAAAGTCTGGAACAAGTTGTAAACACACACACGCCTACACATACACACTTATGAACAAACAAGCACAAGAGCACGCACGCAAAAATACTTGCCATATAAACACACACATACACACTCGCAGACATGCACACACAGACACACAATGCACCAAACCCAAAAAAGAAATGCTGCAAGGAATATGCAGTTATGGGTCGTAGGCCCTTGGACAGTTTAAATTAAATTATACAAATTAACTTAACAGAGAATCCAGCTCATATGAGCCTGGAGAGTCTAGAATCAGGGTGCTAAGAGTTTAAGAAAACAATAATTACACACACGCACACAGATGTAGACATCTCGGGAAACAGAATGTTCTAAAGCTTTGTGTAACAATAGTAAATGCTGATTAAAGGAATATTTCATCCAAAAATGAAAATTCTGTTATAATTGTCGTTAATGCTGTATTATATAGAATACAAATGATCTCCCGCGTCTTTGCAATACAATGGCTGTAAATAGTGCCTCACTTTAAAATAAAAAATGTTTCACATGTTAAAACAAGAACTTGAACCACTGTGAACAAGCTTCTCTCATCATAGTTCCCATGAACGTGCAACGGACGTCAATATTTTTGCTGAAACATTACTGTTTCTCAAATTGTCTCAAATATCTTTCTCAAAAGACTTGAAATATGATGCACAAGTCGCATGGACTACTTTTATGATACTTTTGGGTTTTTAAAAGAATATTCAGGGTTCGATACAAGTTAAGCACAATCGATAGCATCTGTGGCATAATGTTGATAACAACAATTAATAATCATTTTGACTTGCCCCTCCTTTAAAAAAAGCAAAAATCTGGGTTACTGAGAGGCATTTACAATGGAAGTGAATGGGGCAAATCTGTAAACATTTAAATACTCACTTCAAAAGTATAGCCACAAGATGTAAACGATATGCGTTTTCACTTACTAACCTTTTCTGTGTAAAGTTAAATCCAATTTTACAACTGTGTTGCCATGGCGACATAACACCGCAACCCTGCAATCCCACAAAACGACAATTTAAACAACTTTACAACTCAAATAATATTTTTTTTTTTTACAGAGGTATTCATGTAAGTGCTTACATAAAATTAAAAGCCTCATATTTCTGCATTGAAACCCTCCAAAAATTGGCCCCATTGACTTCCATTGTAAGTGATTTACTGTAACCTCGATTTTTGCTTTATTTAAAGAAAAGGGACAGTTGAAATAAAGTTTAATAATTAGCATTATGCCATTAATGCTTTCAATTAAGCATAACTTGTTTTGACCCCGGAACATTCCTTTAAGCTTTAAAGTGAGGCAATATCCGCTCCCATTTTATTGAAACGACACAAAGGGGTCTTCATTAAAACATCTCCTTTTGTGTTCTGTATACTAAATGAAAAGTTTGGATTCATACAGATTTGGAACGACATGAGGGGAGTAAATTATGACAGAATATTCATTTTGAGTGAACTATCCCTTTAATAGCTAATACAAAATTCTCCGACAATAACCACGACCACAATCAAAGTTAAAATATTATTACCTTATTTCAGTGAGTGAGAGAACTATGTGTTAAACAAAATTTTATGGTTTTGAAGATTAACTAAAAAAAAAACTGAAATGTTTCCATCAGTCATCCATGCAACTATCTTGTACATTGGGGGGCTGCAGCGTGAAGCATTTATATGTTTACATGGATAATGGTATAAATATTGTGTGTGTTGGAGGGGGGGGTGGGGTGTAATTGCTTGTTTTGATTAGAGTTACCTCCCCCCCATCCCCCTTGAATCTGTGCCTCTGCATCCATGTGAAACTACTGTTTATTAGTGGCTTTTGACCTTTTGCAAACAAGTATTCTTTTAACTACAGGCAGGAATTACTATTCGCAGTATGAACTGATATATCAGAGTGGGCTTTGCCTCACCAGAACTGATTTTTGACCAGCCTGCAAGATGCAAAATGTACGCGCAAACTCCCCACTCACTATGAGAAAACACTGACTCCTACTGGCCAAACCTCTGTAGTATTTTACAATCCACACTCAAAAAGGCCCATCACTGTGTAAAACACACACAAAAAACATGCACTCCCTCAATTAAAATTAACGATATAGATGGTTTATTGGGTTGCCACAGTACAGACTCGAAATCCATACATGGAGATCAGAGGGCATCAGAACCACAATCAGAGTGACTCGGTGCTCATGCAGAACATTGGACATAGGATAACATAAGAGTTCAGATCCTACAGCAGATAATCTTGGAAAAAAAAAGGCCAAAATCAGATCTCATTTAGAAACAAGCAGCATGTGAACAGATCCAGTGACTCAGCACACACACTATCTCTCAGGCTTCAACACACTGCTCACATTTTCACAGAAAAGTCCAGCTGCCCTTGAGTAATTTTACCTGACATTCTACAAGCTGTGTGATACACACATGCGGAAGAAACAGTTGTAGAATTACTGTAATCTAATTACTTTATACTAAAAAGTATTGTAATGCATTACATTTTAAATACTTTTAATCAGATTACAGTTACTAAATTTCAATTAAGTCAATTACTTTTAGTACATTACTTGGGTTAAACATTACTTAATATTTATGTAGAATACATAGAACATGAATTATACTTAAATCTACATCTGTTTGCGTTTCTTTGACAGCTGACAATCCATTGTAGCAGAGAAATGTTTAGTTCTGAGTGTATGGCTTGTGTGGGACAATGAACAAGGAGGAAATATAAACATTATTTTGAATTTGAGCGGAAAAAAAAATATTTCTGTGAAGTGTTTTAAAAAGAAAATTAAAAATAATTCGTAATGTGATTACTTTTTGTGAAGTAATCAGTAAAGTCAGTAATCAGATTACTAGTTTAGATAATTGAATTACTTTTGAGTAATTTAGGCAACACTTCTTATATCCCTATCAAAAGAAAGTGAAATGATCAAAAACTAAAATAACCAGGATGAATCATTTTTTGTTCTCTGATGTAACGGCTGTTTGGTGAAATGGTTTGATAACACAGTTACAGTTTCTGTTACTACTATAGGCCCAGTCTGAACCAGGAGAGTGTTCATGGTCTTAAAACTATATCTCAAAATGTTCAGTAATTACAATGCAATTAAGTGTATAAAACAATCCGGTTACACTTTATTTTACAGTTTCCGTGTTACAGTGTAATTACAGACATAAGTACTAAGTTATATTAATTAACAACATGTACTTACTATAGGTTTATGGTTAGGGTTTAGTTTAGTTGCTTATAATTATGCATAACTTACTGTTACTACTATAGTCATTACATGTAATATGTATAACAAGGACACTGTAAAATAAAGTGTTACCAACAATCCATATGAAAGCATTAGGAATTGAGTAAAATTTCATTGGCCTTTAATTTATGCAAAGCCAACAGATTCCTTTGACATTAAATCACCATATTAAAATAAACATTTGCATACAACATATCAACATATTGTGGATACTTCACCCTCAGCATTGGACATGTCCACTGCACTCTTTATATCCTCTGTGTCTGCTGTCGTTGTGCTATTCTAGGCAATCTATCTCCAAAGCTCTTTCTTTAACTCTCTGACCTGCTTCACAGTCCGGCAGCCAGAGCAGAAGAATTAAATACAGTAAATGTCTCCAGTTACTATGAAAGTGGATAACTGACCATTATGCAAAGCACCCCAAAACCACCCTATCTGACCGATGTAATTATTTCAAACTTGTTTTCATGTTGTTATTTGAGAGTTTGTAGACCCGTGACAATCCACATGGAGTAGATTTGTAATGTTTCCGAAGTTTTTCCCACAATATTTTTCCAATTAGTGCACTGTGAGTAGTTTTGGAAGAAAAGCATCTGCTAAATGGTAACTACCAAAGTCCCCTAAACAGCCCCAAAACATCAAGACCAACATAAAATTAATGAGTGAGAGGTGTTAATAGGTGTTGGCTAGAGCAGTGTGTGGAAGCCTTTAGAAAGAGAGTAAGAGGGATGGTTACAGAACAACAGACATAATACAGAAAATAATCCTGTCAAAAAAATTACAAAAAACACAGTGTTGAGAATGCCAGCAGAAACTGCTCATAATTCAGAATGTATAACTGCAGGAACAACCTGTACCCAATGAACTGGACTGGAGGAGGCCAAATGTCCCGAGACACACAAACTAGCCTTAACTTTAGATTCTCATGACCACAAAGTATACAGAAAGCTGGCACAGTGAAAAAGTAAAAAAAAAAAAAAAGAGTCTGAGTGTTGGTTTTTAGAGAAATGTCCATACATTCTTTACACATTCATTTTTGTTTCCAAGAATGTTGTCTAAAGTAAAACAAGATTGTCATTATTGAACTGTGTTTTAACATGTGGGGATTAGGCCTGATAAAACAACCAAACACTGAAAAACAGATAAAAACACACTCAAACAAACACGCACACAGGCTCAGATCAGGCCAGATGTTCTAACCCTCAAAAAAGACAAGCACCGACACACTTCAGCAGTGGTGAGACTTCCTGCGTTTTCCCCAGCATTTCGCAAGGATCATCTCATGAACAGCAGACAAAAACACTGTTACAGTTCCTTACTCCTCCCTCATAGGAACTTCTTCATGAGGTACTATGGTCTCCAAGGAGCCAGTGCTGCAATGCTGCAAATTTGTTATAGAGATGACAGTTTGTATTAAGAAGAGAACAAGCACACACAGTTTTAATTTACTGCCATGGAGACGATTTGTCCATGACACCGCTCCTGATGATAATCTCCTATGCAAAGAAAATGAGCCCGGGAGGTGTGTCAAAGCACATGCAGACCCTACGACTGAGTCACACCCACTCCATCTGACATCACAGCAATCTGGACCCTGACTGGAAAAATACTCTTCTTGCAACTCTGAGGAGAAAGAGAGGAAAAATTGGGTTACCTAGCAAAAGTTTACCCAGACTCACCAAAAGTGACAAAAATACCCAATATATTTGAAATGTGGGTGCAGAAAATGTCCTGTGGTGGATTGCTCAGTTTATGTAATCTGTTTAACATTTGATCTATTTCATAATTTTCTATTCTAGGTCTACCGAGTTGTGGATTTAGTGACCACAATTATGCCTGTAATTTAATGGAGTGATGAACTACAGCCACTGTATTTTGAGTATGTCCTTTTTAGGCTTGTGCTCAAAACAAAGGGATGCTTGGCAACAGGTTAAATAACAACTGATGTATTTCATTTTCTATTCTAGGTCTATCTAGATTTAGTGCTTTCACAGACACTGTAGAGGTCTGTAGAAATCATATATTTGTATTCATTGTATTAGAGGAAAGTGTTTTTGAAAACCTCATCAGTTTTAAAAACACTCAGAAAACTGAATTTTATATAATGAAAAAGTAATTATATAAAAATCTATGGTAATGGTAGATGGCAGAGATTTGTATAATCTAATATAGAGACTGGCCAATTATTTCAAATGTATTCTAGCAGAGCAGTTGTTTGTTACTGTGTGATATTTTGAGCATTTTTACAGCTACTTTTGTATTTGCTTTTGAATCGGTTTTATAGTTTTTTACAGCCATAATTGTTCAAATTTAAAATAAAAAATTTTCAGTTGAGGTATTTTACATAAAAGGATGGGTAACACTTTATAATAAGGTTCTATTTTTTAACATTAGTTAATGCATTAGGAATCATGAACTAACATTGAACAATATATATATATTTTTACAGCATTTATTCATCTTTGTTAATGTTAATTAATAAAAATGCAATTGTTCATTGTTACTTCATAGTGTATTAACTAATGTGTTAACATATACAACTTTTGATTTTAAAAATGTATTACTATATGTTGATATTTACAGCATTTATTAAAGTATTATTCATTGTTAGTTCATGTTAAAGGGAAAATGAAAATTCTCTCATCTTTTACTCACCCTCATGCCATCTAAGATGTGTATTTTTAGAAGAAGATATCAGCTCTGTAGGTCCATACAATGCAAGTGAATGGTGATCAGACCACTGAAGCTCCAAAAAGGAGATAAAGTCAGCACAGAAGTAACCACTCCAGTGGTTTAATTAAAGTCTTCTGAAGTGATCCAGTTGGTTTTGGGTGAGAACAGACCAAATGTATAGCACAACGGTCCTATAGACATTCCATGGGCAGTACACTGGCAAGGAGACAAGAGGCCCTTCTTTTTGAATGGATGTCTATGGACGACATGCTTCAGTGTGCTGAATAAACTGATTTTGTGAGGAAACAGTTAATCACTTAATGATCTGACCACATGTCCGCTAATCTTCAACATGTTTTACACAATACAATCCTTTTGGAGTGAACTATGTGTGGAGTTTAGTACAATAAAATTGCTGTTTTATAAGAGAAGTCACGAACGATTTTGCGACAGGTAGGTGTCAGTTTACGGCTCTCTCCATTCATTTGTTTGGTATCCACAAACGGTGACTTACTGTCGTAACACGCTAGTTGACTGTTACGACCTGTCCTGTGGTAATAGTGCGAAAGTTGTTTCCTCTTTATAGAAGATCTCTGACGCTAGATGGCGCTTTAGGAAGTGTAATCAAGCTCGAAATCATGATCGCCAATGAGGCTGCTGTCAAGATGTACAGTGAAAAAAAAAAGTTACATTTTGGTCTGTTCTCACCCAAAATCAACTGGATCGCTTCAGAAGACACCATAATCACTGTAGTCTTATGGAATATGTTTCTGCTGACTTTATCTGCTTTTTGGAGCTTCAAAGGCCTAATTAGCATTCACTTGCATTGTATGGATATACAGAGCTGAGATATTCTTCTAAAAATCTTTGTTTGTGTTCAGCAGAAGAAAGTAAGTTATACGCATCTGGGATGGCATGAGGGTGAGTAAATGAGAGATTTTTCATTTTTGGGTGAACTATCCCTTTAATGACAAGTTTCTGAAACTGCTATTCTACCTGTGCCTGGCAGTCTTACTACTAATGGAGCGAACAAAAAAGGTTATTCTTGTGTTCTGTTGTTAATTATACTGATACAAGTAGGGATGCACCGATACCACTTTTTCTGTAAATAATCTGTAAACAAATGTTAATAATAATAATATACAGGTGCATCTCAATAAATTAGAATGTCGTGGAAAAGTTCATTTATTTCAGTAATTCAACTCAAATTGTGAAACTCGTGTATTAAATAAATTCAATGCACACAGACTGAAGTAGTTTAAGTCTTTGGTTCTTTTAATTGTGATGATTTTGGCTCACATTTAACAAAAACCCACCAATTCACTATCTCAAAAAATTAGAATATTTTGACATGCCAATCAGCTAATCAACTCAAAACACCTGCAAAGGTTTCCTGAGCCTTCAAAATGGTCTCTCAGTTTGGTTCACTAGGCTACACAATCATGGGGAAGACTGCTGATCTGACAGTTATCCAGAAGAAAATCATTGACACCCTTCACAAGGAGGGTAAGCCACAAACATTCATTGCCAAAGAAGCTGGCTGTTCACAGAGTGCTGTATCCAAGCATGTTAACAGAAAGTTGAGTGGAAGGAAAAAGTGTGGAAGAAAAAGATGCACAACCAACCGAGAGAACCACAGCCTTATGATTGTCCAGCAAAATCGATTCAAGAATTTGGGTGAACTTCACAAGGAATGGACTGAGGCTGGGGTCAAGGCATCAAGAGCCACCACACACAGATGTGTCAAGGAATTTGGCTACAGTTGTCGTATTCCTCTTGTTAAGCCACTCCTGAACCACAGACAACGTCAGAGGCGTCTTACCTGGGCTAAGGAGAAGAAGGACTGGACTGTTGCCCAGTGTTCCAAAGTCCTCTTTTCAGATGAGAGCAAGTTTTGTATTTCATTTGGAAACCAAGGTCCTAGAGTCTGGAGGAAGGGTGGAGAAGCTCATAGCCCAAGTTGCTTGAAGTCTAGTGTTAAGTTTCCACAGTCTGTGATGATTTGGGGTGCAATGTCATCTGCTGGTGTTGGTCCATTGTGTTTTTTGAAAACCAAAGTCACTGCACCCATTTACCAAGAAATTTTGGAGCACTTCATGCTTCCTTCTGCTGACCAGCTTTTTAAAGATGCTGATTTCATTTTCCAGCAGGATTTGGCACCTGCCCACACTGCCAAAAGCACCAAAAGTTGGTTAAATGACCATGGTGTTGGTGTGCTTGACTGGCCAGCAAACTCACCAGACCTGAACCCCATAGAGAATCTATGGGGTATTGTCAAGAGGAAAATGAGAAACAAGAGACCAAAAAATGCAGATGAGCTGAAGGCCACTGTCAAAGAAACCTGGGCTTCCATACCACCTCAGCAGTGCCACAAACTGATCGCCTCCATGCCACGCCGAATTGAGGCAGTAATTAAAGCAAAAGGAGCCCCTACCAAGTATTGAGTACATATACAGTAAATGAACATACTTTCCAGAAGGCCAACAATTCACTAAAAATGTTTTTTTTATTGGTCTTATGATGTATTCTAATTTTTTGAGATAGTGAATTGGTGGGTTTTTGTTAAATGTGAGCCAAAATCATCACAATTAAAAGAACCAAAGACTTAAACTACTTCAGTCTATGTGCATTGAATTTATTTAATACACGAGTTTCACAATTTGAGTTGAATTACTGAAATAAATGAACTTTTCCACGACATTCTAATTTATTGAGATGCACCTGTATTATAATAGTAATATATCTCAATCGTGCACTTTTAACTTTTAAAACCTCACACTTTCATTTTGACATTCTAAACTCTCCAAGAAGTCCTGTATGTGTCTGTTTGTAGGCAAGTTCACAGTAGTTTAATTCGCTTCTTATTCTAATTCTGGTAAAAAAAAAAAAAAAAAAAGCACCTCCGGTGCTGTTCTACATGCATATTATAAGTGAACTGAATTTTTGAGCATCTACATCAGAGATAATGTTCGTGAGTAGCGCTCAAATATTGCGCACCGCTGTGAAGGATAAAAATAGCCGCGGGTGTGTGTAAACGGAGCAGCGCAATTCACTGATGGGCTGGAGCTGCGCGTGCATTTTATATATTTACTTATTAAACACAGCCTTTTGTGATTCACAGAGCTATCGCACATCTTCAAGTGGCTTTGAATAAAATGCACGAGTCATTTGAACTGCTTTAATGGTTCTTTATTGTAATTTTTTGGAGCTTGACAGTAACAAACATGACTAACACAAAGTATCTGATTTGGATCGGGCACGTCGGACCAATACCCGATCCGTCTAAAAGCTTCAGTATCGGAGCCGATACCAATCCAGGTATTGGATCGGTGCATCCCTAGATACAATGTGCAAAATCTCCTGTGGTGGGTCTAGGCAAGTAACTGAAATACTCTTATGTCAAACCTCAGAAAGAGTGATCAAAGAAGTATCACTATTGTGCCCTCTAGCAAGGACTTACTGTAATTCCTTTTTGATCAAAGGTGACCAGCATATTACATAGAAATTGATAAAAGTGTGTGATAAATATCTAATAACCTGTGCTGTGTTACCTGTGTTGACTGACGTTTACCTGCACAGAGAAAGCTGGGCAGGCCGGCATACAGCAGGCGGTCGTTGTCAGGTAGGATGTAGGGGCAGCTGGCTGTGACCTCACCACAGTAGTGCTTGCACGGGAGCCACTTTACACATTGCCGCTGGGGAACCGGAAAATATTCAGCACAAAGCCAGGCTTTATACACTGCCTGCAACACATACAGACAATCATGCTCTTATTCATTTATTCTGTATATAACACCCAAGCAATATAACATACAGGCAGCAATGCATAACACATCTTTATACGTTAAAGTGCGTGTGGGATATAAAAGGAGAAACTTCTCACCTGACACAGGCGAGTGTGCGCTCGCACGGAGTAGTCATCCGCCATATATTTGTGCGTAAGGATGTTAAACTCCTCATATTTTTCCTGAGCGTGTTGGTCGAGCCGGATGTAAGCGTGAACACAAGCGCTGCACACATCCCCGTCCTCTGGTCCGCCGCTGAACAGGTCACGAATGACACGGGCCAAGTTGCAGTTCATCCCGTCCGGACTGGTCATGCTCTCCAGCAGGTCCGCTATTGTCAACGCGTCACAAAACGGCAAGCTAAAATTCCGGAAGTACTCTAAAAACGCGTGTGGCGACATTGTAGGCACCAGCACAGAATAGGAGGAGCCCACCGAGCCGCTCTTCTGCCGGTAAAGCGTAGAGCACGCGGACTCCAGGGGCGCGCGGCGCGGTGCGTCAGCCTGGACGCACTCCGGCCCGTTTTCTGTCAGGTTGTTTAAAAGAACCCCACAGTCCTCATCGCGTAGGCCCGCTTGGGCGTAGTGACTCGCGTTGTTCCACGTTCTCCGGTGAGTCCGGTCTCTGGAGCGGAGCTTGCCTCCCGCACAGAGCCAGAGGTGATCGAATAGTAGTGCCGTGAAAAAGAGCAGGGATGCGAGGCTCACGCGCCATCTCTGCGCCTTCTCCGGCTCCGTGCACGGTTTGTCGATCGGTTCGGTCACGCAACAGATTTCTAACTGGGCGTCAATTTTCCTTCCACACCGCCAGCCGCCCGTGATCATATTTTAGAGGGAGAGACAAAAGCGCGAGCTCACACGGGCTGGTCTCCTCGTCAATATTTTCCCCGTGACGTTGCCCACCGCAGCGGTTACATGATGGCTCGAAAAATCTCTTTCACCCGGTGCTCAAAATGAATCTGCACTGAAAACACCTGCGTCTGAATTACAGAGGCAGTGCATGATAAGGCACATGCCGCGAGACTCGACTCCCCGTCACCTACCCCGCATCGCATTGACAACACATCGTACGCAACCAAATCTTACTCATTCATGGGCATCTCTGAGGCGGCGGGGTGAAGAGATGTGTTTGTCAGTAGAGGGCTTGTCATCTTCCCGTGGTCTCTTTCACTCTGACGCCATCTTCGCTCGCACTCAGACGAACCCTGAGATGTTTTAATTGAAGGCGTGGTTGTGGCGCGTGCGCCGTCGCGCGAATCATTGCCGCCTCCGTTGAAACTTCATTCACCTATGCGCTCACCATTCACTAATAGTACGCATTGTTGACACTCTCTCGAGGAATCGACATGTGCTCCTTCCTCGTTCAGACACATAGCTCACGGTTAAGAGCGTTAGAGCTACACTGTAAAAAAAAAAAAAAAAAAAGAAAATCTGTTTTTACGGTTAACATTTTTTACGGCACATGCCACTGGACGTTGTGAGTGGCATGTGCCACTAGAAGTTGCGCACATATTCCGCTGGATTTTCCAAGTAGGCTATCCAACTTTTTCCACACGCAGCGAAATTACCCATAATGCTTAGCGTGTTCTTCCAATGCGTATGCTACAGACTTCCGCTTCGCAGTTTATTCCCATTACCAAGCACTATAATATCACTAACAACCATCAAAAAACGAGTGAACAGTCTGTGAACAGGCCTCTCACTAAAGGCCACGTGTGGACATTCGGTTTCGACGGCAATCCCGAATAGATGAGTACACAATCACACACATTTATATGTTAAAGTTACTGGGGCCGGTTGCATCAGATGTGCGTAAGTTAAAATTTAGCCTAGTTTTGGCATAAATGGGCACTAAGTCACAATTTACACACAACTAAATATTTGAGCGTTGCACCATTAAATTTAGGTAGGACGTAACCCTAAGTATAGAGAGAGAGAGAGAGAGAGAGAGAATTCACCTATATTCACAAACCTTGTAAAGATTATTAATAAAACAAAGGCTTGTTTTAAATGTTTTTCATCTTTGTTATCTTCCAAAATGATGGACAGTATTTGGAATGATCTGTCAGTGTTTTTATTGTTTAATTATTTATTTATTTAAGGGGGGGGGGGTGGCTGTAAAGACACTGACTACCACCCCTGGAGTCGCGAGTTCAAATCCAGGGCGTGCTGAGTGACTCCAGCCAGGTCTCCTAAGCAACCAAATTGGCCCGGTTGCTAGGGAGAGTAGAGTCACATGGGGTAACCTCCTCGTGGTCACCATAATGTGGTTCACTCTTGGTGGGGCATGTGGTGAGTTGTGCGTGGATGCCGCGGAGAATAGAGTGAAGCCTCCACACGCACTATGTCTCCGCGGTAAGGCGCAGAGGCAACTGAGATTCATCCTCCGCCACCCGGATTGAGGCGAGTCACTACGCCACCATGAGGACTTAGAGCGCATTGGGAATTTGGCATTCCAAATTTGGGAGAAAAAAAGGCAAGTAACAGAGAATTTGTTTAATGCAACCTCTGATTATTAAATCTGTTTCGACTTGGAATGTTTCAGCATTGGCAGCTTTTAGGGGGCTTAACGTTGTGACATTCATTCATTCATTAAGACACCTGTAGTTGTTATAACACCCTATAACAGCGCATAATTATCCAGACCCTTAGCTGCTTGCCCTCACCAGTAACATTAGTCTAGTTGATAACAACTAAGTGGAAGTGTGGAGCATCCTAGAGGAAGTCTCTCACTGCAATGGCACCACCCATGGAGAAATCAGGAAAAAGGTGGATAGGTCTCTGCAGACCAATAATGGGTGTTTTCAAATCTGTGGGTGTCAATGGTAGTGATCGGGCACTGACATCTTGTATAAAGCACGTTGCTTCCAGACATTAGCAGGCTACCCGCACCTAAATTGAATATATAAGCAAAAATGATTGTTTTACACTGTAGTTTAGGTCTGACTTGTGTTCCACTGTAACACGCTATGCATGAAATCTATTTTGTTTTCTTGTAATAAAACCATTGTCATTTAATAACACATGTTGGTCTTTATTTAAACAGGTGTTTTATTTTGAAAATGGTCACTGTGCTCTGACAGTTTTACTATTTAAACTGCTTAACTTGTCATTTGTGTGGTTAAGAGATGTCATTGTGATCACCAATGTGTGATTGTAACATTTAAAGAGAGAAAAAAGACAATTGCCACCAAGAATTTACAATCAGGTTTGGCTTGGATCACTTGTAGACTAGCAATGTGGAATGACAAGATTATACAGTGGCACCTTTTGTCCTTTGTCTAGAATTACACATGAAAGTCACCTACAGTTGAAATTACAAGTGTCCTGGACATCTATGAACTGGCACCTCACAATTCTGTGTAAACATAGGTCTAGAGATGCCATCTAAAACCAAAAGGCTGTCCATCATAATGCAAATACAGGATGACAAAAATATTAATATCCATTTGTTAACACATTGTCTATTCCAGAAACAACCGAATTAATGTATACTTCCATTCCTCTCATATTGCAAAATAAATATATCTTAATCCAGCATTCATCCAAATTGTTTGCATAAATATTTAAAGCCACCAATATTTAACCACATATTATCTTCAATTTTATCTGTATTTTAAATTAACTTGTAATCATGCCTACATTGAGACTCCATTCAGCCAACAGTACTTCCATTACTATATATAACCTATCCAGCAGACATGAAAAAGAAACCGGCACAAGAAATATGTAAAATTATGTCACTGGTAAAAGAGTGCTATGGTGTGTAAATAGTGTGCCAATAAGAGCACAGTACCAGTTTTCAGGGAGGCAAGTTTGTCAAGGAGAAGACAAGTGGGAGACAAAGTTTGGGACACATGTTTATTATCTTCAACACAGATGTGTTGTGTTTTTATCCATTCACACACGAATGCGTGCGCCTTTGTCAAATGCTTGAGAAAGGGTGCTGAAATACAGTTATGCAAACTGTTGCAAAAACATGCAGTGCACATACGAGGTAGACATTGTTGCAGGGAGACATTAGTGCCTTTCCAAATACAGAACTGTAACTTTCACCTCCCCCAAACTGTGAGCAGGTCTAAACCAAGAACACAGAGTTCTCTACAAGAGGAAAACAAAATGGCATCATATCCATGTCAGCAGAGGCCTCACAGTGGTACCCTTGAAATACAGATAAATTAAAGATGGTTAAAAAACCCTTGCAATGCACGACAGCATCCCTGATATTTTGAACAGCACTGGAAAAACCTGCTTCTAGAAGTAGTCTTGAATGTTGACGTCACAGCTGGTGGTGTGAGGAAGGCCACTTTCTGGATCTCATAGATCATGAGATGTACTCATTGATGAAATCCATGTAAAAAAACCAAACATAACGTAACGCTGGGTACGTGGAGTGGAAGAGAGGAGACGCAGGAGTACATACTTTAAGTCACTTAATAATGAACGCTGGAGTGGAACAAACAATAAAGCTTAACATCACTAACTAACAACACAACGTAACACGTCAAGGACTGAAAACAATGAGCAAAACTAGAGGATATTTATATAAAAAGGAACTAATGAGGGAATGAAATACAGGTGAGGATAATATGGAACAGATGGAAGTGATGAGGGCAGTGAAATATGGGAGACGTAGTCCGGAGGAAAACTTCAAAATAAGAGTCCTTGAAGCACGTGAGGGAGACAGACCGTGACACATCACTCAAAGCAATAAACCTCATTTGTATTTTGAAATTTCATTGCATTCATATTTACAAACTAGAACCTTTCACATCTTTATCCTTCTTTAAACACGTACAAAAGCAGTGAATGTGAAGAGACTGTGAATGTTTTAAAGTGAATTAAGTTTAATTATTTCAGGTTGAAACCATTAAGTTATTAGTTTTACAGATAATGGAGTTGTCTGTTCTTTCAATTTGAAGAGCCATACAGTACAGAAGTATGTTTAGTTTCAGACATGAATTCCACAAACCATTAGAATGTACCTCTAGGAGCATCACACACACACACACACACACACACACACACACACACACACACACACACACACACACACACACAAATATATGTTGGTGCAGCTATCATTATGAGGACTCTCAATAAACATAATGATTTTTATACTGTATGAACTATAGATTCTATCCCCTAACCCTAACCGTACCCCTAAACCTAACCCTCACAAAAAACTTCCTGCATTTTTACATTTTCAATAAAACATTGTTTAGTATGTTGAATTATGGGGACACTAGAAATGTCCTCATAAACCACATTTATAGCATAATACCCTTGGAATCACCAGTTTGTAACCTAAAAAAAAGTCCTTAAACCTGATCCAGAAACTGAAAGAACAGATTTACAACAGATTTGCACATGCCACTGAACTTAGTGGCATGTCCAGTTATTAGTGGCACAATGCTGTCTGTTCTTTCAGTTTCTGGATCCATACAGAATGAAAGTTTTATTAGTACTTCTTTAAAGCTCAACTAGTGACTAGTCGAGAGAGTTTACTGTAAATAGATTTTGGTCAATGCAGCATTCTTTGCATGCATTTATGTTTTGTCCGGTTAAAATCAATTAAACCTTACTCTGCTAAAGCCAATTTGTAGAAAAGGCCCCTCTTTTGTACTATTGTAATAGTTTGGTCCAAGCGTCCCCCAGTGGCTGTGGAGCGTATTACATCAATAGCAGGAATTTCCCCTTTGAAATGATAACGGTTCTTCTGAGCGAGCAGTGAAGAAGCAGATGTAGATCTCTGACGAGTTTGTGCTGCATGATTTGTTCTTAAGAGAGTGTGCGTTCATATACCAGTTAGTCACCTTTATTTGAGATTATTCTTGACTTTGATTATTGAGAAGATATAGTTTTACAGATGTATTAGTACATTATTCATGTGTGAGTGAACGTTCTTAAATATTCTAGTTAAACATTTAATTTGTATTTAATTACATATTGTGGCGATTTAGAAAATCATTGTGTGTCCTGAATATGACAATATTATTTTGAGATTGTTACACTCTAATGCTGGAAATATAATTATTCTATTAATCTGCTTTGTGTCAGTGCAGTGCTTGCTAGCATATGTTTGTTATTGCTAATTATGCAGCAAATGTAATTCATAGCAGATCATTTGTGATGTAATAATGACAAGACTCACAGTATTTCATATAATTCTGTTTATTTCTGTTGATTAATTTCAATGATATCAGTATTCTAATTCTGGTACATTCATACAGTAATGCCATGTTTTCTTCAGAGTACCCCCTTCAATGGCTCTACAGTTCGGAGTGAGTATAGGGCATAGGGAAGATCACTTGCAATTAGTGTCCGCCCCCCCCCCGTCTGCTGTAGCGCGCGCTCTTAAAGGCACCTCCACTTAATTTTCTTTAATACGCCTGCGATTTACAAAGAAATCTCATAATAACACATTATTACTGTTATTGTGAAATTATGACGAGATTTTAATTATTAAAATGTTTCCTCTTTTTCTGGATGACCAAAAGGGCACCTTTAGATTTGTGAACGAAAGGGGCTTGCGCCCTAGCTGCCCACGTTCTGTGCACGTCAGTGATCTAACACAAAGCAATGCATTAACAACACAACACTTCTAAGCTATGGCATACATTTAATTGAAATGACGAGCGGTGCATTGTAACTAATCCAACTAGCAACATATTAGAATAAAATTAGCTTTTAAAACTTACCAATGAAGTTCACTATGCAGGTCTGCACTCAAGAGTCGTAACTTCAGAGGCAAAGTTACCGCTTTACTGTAAAAGTATATGTATTCCCTTGTTAAACATAATATACATTTATACAGTTATTTATACTGTAAAACCATACTTTTTACATTACAAAACATAATTTTTTTTTTTACAATAATTTACTTTAAAATTACATGTATTGTCTTTTTAAATATATTATATATATTTTTTCCATATATGTTAAGCATTTTTACATTCTTTTTCCGTTAAAATTATGGACATATTTTACAGTGTATGGTGACCAGATGACCACAACAAACAAATCGGTAGACACAAGGGCACACAGGAATTACACTATTAAACATTTTTTTTTTTTTTTTAAATGAAGATGAAACAATGCAGACTGATGGCTTCAACAGAAGCATATATCATCACTTAAATGAAAAGAGAAAGCACTAATATAAAAAGCATACATAGCTGGTGCCCTGCTGGGAAGTTGACAACCATTAACTTTTTTTTTTCAACATCAAGATTTCAGGTTAAAATATATATAGTACTATAGGTGCAATGACATGTTGCCATTGCTGTTGAGTTAATTCACCATTTTTAATCACCTTTAAACTTTTGGCAAAATCCTGCTTGAAACAGATTTAGAAAATGCTTGAAATTCCAAGACAACAACTGTAACTATGTGAAAATGTTTATTTGGTGCAACAAAATCAATGTAAACAAAAGTGGGTTGAACTACGTGCAAACGTGAATAGATGGAAAAATAATGTATACAAATAGATAATTTTATTAGGGCCATATATATATATATATATATATATATATATATATATATATATATATATATATATATATATATATGGCATGGGGGGGGTGGGGGCGTGGTCATGTGTCTGTCTGCGGGAGAGGGAGAGCGGTAAGGCTCGTCACCTGGGTTGTGATTACTGTCTCTCATTATAGTGATGGCGGAGGGAGACCTGATGAGGCACGCCAGAGTGTCAGTGTGGGAGAGAGAGAGCGACACAAGAGTGTAGTACCTGAGAAGTCGACATTATCAAAGAAGCTAAAGAGTGTATGAGAGTTTATGTTTGTTTATGCTTGAGTGGAGTGTCCTAAGACTAAGAGTGTTTTCAAGACCCTTGCCAGCATCCAACAAAGCCAACATCAAACCCTCATGGAGGTACGCCTGGAGCAGGAACAGCGTTTCCAATTGCTGCTCCAGGCACAAGCGGAGGACCGGCAAGTGTTCCGGAGCCTAATCGCCAGAGAGGGGGCTGGCGCTGCGACCCCCCTGGAGCCCACACCACCCGTGATCCTCATGAAGATGGGGCCGAATGACGACCTACTTGATTTATTTGAAAAAATGGCCGAGGTATGGAAGTGGCCTCCCGACCTGTGGGCGGCCTGCTTATTGCCCTTACACTCCGGGGAGGCACAGCTAGCGGCACAGCAACTTCCCGCCGCCAGCCTCCTTAACTACAAGCATCCGAGGAAAGCCATCAAGCAACGGGTGGGTCGTAGCCCTGAGCAGAGTCGTCAGCTCTTCAGGTCCCTGAGCTTCGGGAAGCACGGCCGCCCGTTCGCTTTTGCAAAACAGCTCCGGGATGCCTGCCGGAAATGGTTGCTGGCAGAGGGAACCCGCGGCGCCGTGGACGTCGTCGATCTGGTGGTATTAGAGCAGTTCGTCTCCCAGCTTCCTTGAGGAATGTTCATGTGTGTCCAGTGCCACCGCCCGGCGTCACTGGAAGAGGCCGTTCAGCTGGCAGAGGACTACATGGTGGCGTTTCCAGGAGGCAGCGAAGCAGTGTTGTATTCTCTCTCTCCACACCCTGTGTAAGAATACCCAGTGCCCCAGTGGGTGAAGGTGAGGTGTGTGCATGGCGACATTCACAAGTACCCTGTGGTTACCACTGAGATAAGATTCAAGGGAAAAAGACATAGAGTCGAGGCAGCGGTTAAAAAATTTGTTGAGGGTAATGTGTGTGGATGGGTCCTGTAAAGTGGTGTCGCGGTGTGTGACGTGCGACGTGATGGCTGGAGAGGCGGTTACAGGGCCATCGACGTCTGCTCCACATCATGATGATGCGGACGAGGGAATTCCCATACTCAGGGACTTCCCTAAGGGGAATTTCCCTCAGGAGCAGTCACGTGACGAGTCCCTCAAGCACGCCTTTGACCAGGTGAAAGTAATTGATGGTCAACAGCTCCAGCCTAATGTCGCACTCACATATCCATACTTTTCCATTGTTAAAGAGCGGTTGTATCAAGTGACGCAGGACACTCAGACCAGAGAAAATACAACACAGCTATTAGTACCAAAGAGCCATCGGGAAACACTCTTCCAGGCAGCTCACTATAACCCAATGGCTGGCCACTTAGGTCACGAAAAGACTTTAAACCGTATAATGGCCCGTTTCTTTTGGCCGGGCATTCGTGGTGACGTACACAAATGGTGTGCGGTGTGCTGTGAATGTCAGTTGGTGAATCCACCGGTGTTAGTAAAATACGATTCGGATACTTTATTCTGCCTTCCTCGGAGTCACTCTTCGATCAGGAGATTAATTCACCGGTGGGAAGAAATACACGGACACAGAATGTCACAAGCAATGACCTGTCCCAACATCATCTATCCATGTCTCATCTATCCATTTTTCCATGTCTTCGTCCCTTCTAATTCTCAAGTTCCCAGTTAGGCACTGGCGCTGCGTGTTCAGCTCCTCCAATACTTTCACCGTTCGCTTTTGAAATAGTCAGGCTCTCCCCAGGTGCAGGCTTCACGCAGCTTGCGTGTATCCACTGTGGTTGCAAATCTGTCAGTACCCCCGTCCTGGTTACCGTCAGAACCGCTGTTGGACCCAGATACTTGGGCTCACTGAACTTCATTGGTTTCAGACACTTCACTAGGACCTGCTGGTTTGGAACAAATGGGTGAGTGGGCTTTTCTGTGGGCATAGGGAGAGAAAGAGAAACATCACCATTTATGCTATTCAATGTTTTGACAAGGGAATCCACATAATCAGCTACTACCACCTCTGACCCAAGGGGTCGGGAAAGGCCTACCCATTAGTATTTCAAATGGAGACTGTCTTGTTGTTGCTGATGGAGTCATTCTTATCTCTGTTAAGACTGCTGGTAGTATATCTACCCATTTTCATCCTGTTTCTAGGCATGCCTTTATTCAACCTATCTTTTATTGTTCTGTTATTTTGTGCACACACTAAGTACGTGTCTACAATTAAAGATACTGTTTTTCTCACATTTACAATGCAATGCAATTTATTGATCATCTGTATCACCTTTTCTTTTGAAATATGTGATATGCCATGATAATGTCTGCACAACAGCACTATTGCTGATGTTGGTAGTGCTAATCGTTTTTGTTTTGTCTTTTAGCAGTCCCCTATCATCTGATACCTCATTGGCTGCCCAATGCTCTAAGTCGTGTGCTGTTGGGTTTGCTTGTAAAATTTTGATGTCTAGATCACTAGTCAAAGTGGAATGCATCATTGGTATGATGCCCACTTTTGTATCTCATTCACCTATGTGTGAGCTATGAATTACTTCTTTTGCTGCCCACTTTGCTACTTCATCTGCAAGCCTGTTGCCCTTTGCTTCTTCTGAGTCACCAGTGGCATGGCCTGCCACTTTGATTACTGCTAAATTGGAAGGCAGCTATGCTGTTTTAATCAAATCAGCTACCACATTGCAATGTGATACTGGTTTTCCATCCGAAGTTTTATAATTTCTTCTCATAATTTTGCAAAATCGTGCACTATCCCATATGCATACTTTGAATCTGTATATATATTTATGCATTGGCCTTTTGCCAACTGACAAGGTCTCGTTAGCACTACTAGTTTAGCAGCTTGCGCTGATTTGTATGGTAATGAGTATGCTTCAATAATTTGACTGGGTAGCTCTGTAATTGCGTAACCACACCAGTACACATTGTCAAATCAAAATAAAATAAAATCACTTTCATTGTCATTTGGTTTATAGCATGAGCCATCTACATACCAGTGTCTCCCCTCTTGCAGAGCGGATGCAGAAACATCCGGTCTGCATGCAGTGGAAACCTGTATTCTCTCCGTACAACCATGTGAGTCATGCTTGAAAATGCCCTGAACCAACAAATTATGCAGATATTAAATGATCTTAGGAGCACAAACCATAAATTAATACCCTATATTACACAGTGTATAAGATCTGCTATGGCATTAATTTGGTTTCATATTATGTTAATGTGTTTAATAAAAGCAGTTGTAAGGTAATATTTATTTGAATTTTAGCACTTTTGTGTGAATGTTTTAGGAGGTACTATTACGGGGTCCCTTCATAAAATACAGCTTCATGTTCTGACAGTGATAACTGACTCATTAATTATTGTCATCTTTTTTTTATTTTTTATAATTTTTTTATTTGTAAATCTCATTTTATTTATTTGTGAATTCACTTTATTTTTGTGAAACTCCTTGCATTTATTTGTGGATCTCATTACATTTATTTGTGAACCAACTTTCTATTTCCAGTTGTATGTTAATATGCAACGATTCCATCTCCATAAGACTGCAATGGCAAGATGTACAGTAAAAAAGGAGTTATGTTTTGGTCTGTTCTCAACCAAAACCAACTGGATCACTTCAAATCACAGTTTCAAGTAGAAAATAATTTATAGTATGGATCTACTGTGTGTTTTCAAGTGGATTAATATTTTCTTGGGCCTTTGACTGCCCCACCTGCCCATATAGATGAGCCCTTGGCTGATCTTTGGACGCTAGATGGCACCATAAATCTAAAAAAAAGAGACTGCAGTGCAAAACTTGGCTGCAGTAACAGAGAAAACAACCTAAATTGAAGGCCTCTGGAAAATGTTGTGAGGAAAGGTGGGATTTATCTTCTGGACTTTTGATTCTGCTGTATAATAAGACTGCAGGGACTAGGTGTGTTTCCGGGCTGAGCTCTGTCCAGATCTTTTACTGCTTTTAAATAAACGTTAGAGCGTTTGCAAGCCCTGCAGGGCATATAAAAGTTCACCTCAAACTGCATATGTTTTAAGTGATTTTGTGAGAAAGATGACTGTGCTACTCTGAAGTCTCTTCATCCAGAAATCAGTGGGTTTATTGGTGTGAAGTTAAAGAATATTTTATTTAGTAGCATACACCGATCAGACAACATTAAAACCACCTGCCTAATATTGTGTAGGTCCCCCTCTTGCCGCCAAAACAGTGCCAACCCACATCTCAGAATAGCATTCTGAGATGTTATTCTTCTCACCACAGTTGTACAGAATGGTTATCTGAGTTACAGTAGACTTTGTTAGTTCGAACCAGTCTGGCCATTCTCTGTTGACTTCTCTCATCAACAAGGCATTTCCGTCAGCAGAACTGCCGCTCACTGGATGTTTTTGGCACCTTTCTGTGTAAATTCTACAGACTGTTTGGTGTGAAAATCCCAGGAGATCAGCAGTTACAGAAATACTCAAACCAGCCCATCTGGCACCAACAATCATACCACGGTTGAAATCACTGAGATCACATTTTTTCCCCATTCTGATGGTTGATGTGAACATTAACTGAAGCTCCTGACCCATATCTGCATGATTTTATGCACTGCACTGCTGCCACATGATGGCTGATTAGATAATCGCATGGATGATTGTTGGTGCCAGATGGGCTGGTTTGAGTATTTCTGTAACTGCTGATCTCCTGGGATTTTCATACACAAGAGTCTCTAGAATTTACTCAGAATGGTGCCAAAAACAAAAAACATCCAGTGAGTGCCAGTTCTGTGGCCGGTCAACAGAGAATGGCCAGACTGGTTCGAACTGACAAAGTCTACGGTAACTCAGATAACCACTCTGTACAACTGTAGTGAGAAGAATAACATCTCAGAATGCTATTCTGAGATGGGGGTTGACGCTGTTTTGGCAGCACGAGGGGGACCTACACAATATTAGGCAGGTGGCTTTAATGTTGTGGCTGATCGGTGTATGCTTAATACTAGCTTTTGTCCAAAGCAAACAGGGGGGTAAAAAGTACTTGGATATTATACTTAAATGAAAGTATGGATACTGAGTGAAAATTTTACTCAATGAAAAGTCCAAGTATCTAGTCACAAACTTACTTGAGTGAAAGTAAAAATGTATTCACATTAAATTGTACTTAAGTATTAAAAAAGTAACTTTTTTCCTAGCTAGAATGAAATTAAAGGAGGAGATTGTGTGAGGAAGGATGTTGATAAAATCGATTGGTTTAAGTCGCCTTTTTACTGTCTCTGACGACTCATATTTCTCCCACAGTGGCATTCACAACCTGGTCATAGAATCCATTTTTGCAAAATTATTTTTATGTGGCCTGTTGTACGTAACACGGCAATTCACTAGAGCACTAAAACAACAACATTTATCCCCTTTCACGAGTAAAATGGCAGATATCAAATTGTGCAGTAGCTCAACTGATAAGAGTGTTGCATGTGCGATACAAAGGACTGGGGTACATGTCCTCAGGAGCATGCGAGTCGACACGTGAGCCGAAAGTGTTATAAAATCACCACAAAATGACATGGTTGCTTCAGATATTGTGTTTTTCATGTCACATGTGATTTTTATGACACTATTGGTTAGGTTTAGATTTAAGGTTTAGGGTAGGGAGGTAGGTTTTGTTGATTTAAATCTTTATAGAACATTAATCTTAAAAACCTCATCTGTTTGGGAGAACATTTCACTTGCTTTTAGTGCCACACAGTGGACATTTCTGCGGACAAATGCGCTGAGAGGTGTAATGAACCACATAATCAGTTTTGCAAAAGTGTTGCCACAGTCACGCAGTGTTAGTTGCATGGGAGAAAGCATTCACGAATTGCGATGTCAGAGCACCCAGCCCCTTGAGACATAGAGAAAGATAAAAAAAAATTCAAATTAAGCTTTGAAGAAAGTTAGTAATGTTGTTGGTTTTGTTAATTGTTTTCTGAGGTTTGCTACCAAACCTTGCTGTTGAGCAGATGGATGAATTCACAAAAATTCATAAATAAAATTCACTAAGATTCCATTATTTTTTATTATCATTAATGATATGATTAATAATAATGGTTTTATAGTTATTATTATAATCAATAGTTGCCTAACAACAACAAAAACAACAATCATAATTCAGCAAATAGGGAGTAGAAATTCACGTACATGCACACATTTAATTACAAAAGCCTTTTGTTTATATTTATAACTGCAACGTGAATGATCATTTTTGACTTCTGTAGAAGTAGCAGGCATTTAGAATAAAGTTAAGAACAAAAACCATCAGTGTTTCTCACTTCGTGCTCATAGATTTAAAATAAATACATCACATTCAGCCGGCGGTCACATACGGTCTAGTCGCACAAATATTTCAACATATCCAAAGCTCAAATCAGATACAAAATTCCGCCTCTGCAGATGGTCGGAACTCCACACAGACTTTGTGAGACACTTCATTTGAAATGACTGACCTCTGGTCGATTGTCAGATAGAGTGAAAAGTTGGCTTCAGTCCAGTAAAAACAAAAGAAAATGATCTGTACAAATTTAAAAATTAGTACTTTTCATGTTTAGATAAAATTGTAAGGAGTAAAAAGTGAATTTTTTTCTTTGGAAATAAAATTAAGTAAAAGTACAAGTATTCTGTTTAAATTGCACTAGAGTAAGGTACAAATCCCCAAAAATAATACTTAAGTATTTTCACTAAATTACTTTACACCCCTGAAAGCATAATACAATATAGAAAACTAATTACATGGACAATCCTCTTGGAGCAACATTTCAGTTGTTGTTACATATCTCATGTGAAACTGCTGCCATGGCCATCAATCTTTGTGCTTTTCCTGCACTTCATATGCAGACCTGATGTCCCTCTCCTTCATTTTGGTTCAGTGCTGGACCAGCTATTTCTATGTGCTGATTCTATGCTGTTCTGTATTTGTAATGGTAAATCAAGACTCAAAAGAGGAACAGTGAAACACTTTTCCATTGTAAATGTCAGAAGGATAATGTGTTTGTCTAAGAAAAGTTTTTTTTAAGGCCAGAAAGATTAAAGGCTGATAAAGACATATAAAACACATTTTTTCAATCACTCTATTCTTTTTCCATTTCTTGCTGTATTCTTTCTTGCTCTTTGGGGAGATTCAGAGACAACCTCAATTAGACAGTTGATTAAAAAAAAAAAAAAAGAAAAGAAAAGAAAAGCAAACACTTTTTTTTTTCATTCTAAAAATGCATATAAAATTGCAAGTTTTCTTTTAGGGTTAAGGTTACGGTGTGGTAAGGTAAGTCTATAGTTATTATAATTGGCTTCATGAAATAACAATAGAAGTCTATGGTATCTCCCCATTTAGATAGCTGAGTAAACGTATGAGTGAATGTGCATGTGAGCTATGTTTATTTTGTGAATGAATTACCCGAACTTTCCTCAGCTTTACGCAACATGGGGTCACAGTTGAGGGGGCACAAGTCAAACTTCAAAGATGAGATAAGGATCAAATGAAATTCACACCAGCTAAGAGCACAAATGTATGCATTTACTTGCAAACAGATGCAGATAAATATTTGATTACACATAACTACATATACCCAGACATATTTTTGGAAAAAGGAGTACAGGAATAAGTGAGAGTTCCACTAAGCCAATTACATATGGCACATACAGTAACAAAACCTTAGTCTATGATCCTGATTTTGGAGGAGATTTGAATTGATTACACTGTGGTGTTGTTGCGCCTTTGTGATTTAAGTGTATATATGTAAGGAATAGGAGGGGCTATGAAGGTAAAATAGTGCCTAAATGATTTGCATGTTCAGAGTGAGTTTTGTGAAAGCGTAAATCAAATTGCAAAATTTGTTTCGCACGAGCACAGAACGTTGTGTAAAGGTGTAAATCAAGTTGCAAGCGTAAGAAAAGATATTAGCAATACTTTAATGCTTTGCATAAGTGTAATTCATTTGTTGTGAATATGTAATTTCATATTAACACAAAGTAAATGTGGTCTGCATTCTTCTGACTTCCTTTTTTTCACACTTACAATTTTGGCACTGTTTTGGCGCCTAAACATGGCCAAAAACGTTGAAAACCTACAATCAGCAATATGCAAGCAAAGAAAGGGTGTCATGAATAGCAAAACAGACTGACCACATAGAATCAGTCTGTATGTGTAAAATAAACTACGCAAACGTGTAAATGACTTGTGTTTGTGGCATAGGCCTAAATGATTTCATGAAATAATCTGATTAACACTGTTCCGTCTTCCTTTTTGTTGCGCTCACTCTTTTGGCACAAATTTCTCACTAAAAAGAGTTTTGCAAGCGCGTGGGGGAAGGCAGGTCTACCAGCTTCTAGTAACCAATCAAATGAGGTTTTCCTTGACCAGTTTACTCTGACCTGACTGGTTTAATAACGTGACAGGAAGCTTCTTCTTCATAAGGCTCAACGTCATTCCTCTCGGTATCTCTCCTCTCTTAAATATTCAACTGAAATATTAATACATACACGTTATTTTATTGTGAGAGCAAATTTGAGCCAACACCGTTTATTGATAAATATGATTCTCAGTCTGGTCTTCAGATGTTTCTCCTTGTTGCTGTTCATTACTTGAATTATATTTTAATTACTTTTTATTATCAATGGCTTGGCAAATGGGTGGATGGATGGATGAAACTTGCTGGTATCATAGAACTCATTCTAGAAAAGAAAATGATATAAGTAAACTATATTTATCTATCTGTTCAGAGAATTTCATTTTATATGGCTTTATTTAATCATTTGTTTTCTAGCATGAGTTCTATGATACCAGCTAATTCCATCTATTCATCAAAATGCCATGCCAATGATAATTAAAAGTAAATATAATTAAAATAATGAACAGCAACAAGGAAGAAACATTTGAACACCAGATTGAGAATCATATTTATATCAATAAACGGTGTCGGATCAACTTTACTCTCACAATAAAATAACATGTATGTATTAATATTTCAGTGTAATATTTAAGAGAGGAGAGATACCCAGAGGAATAACCCTTGCAACTGGATTTACACCTTTACTAAATCTTCTGTGTGCACGCAATTTATTTTTACGCTTGAAATTTGATTTACGCTTTCACAAATCGCATGCAAATTTTTCTGTCATGCTTGTAACTTCATTTACGCTTTTACAAATCTTACACTGCATTTGAAAATCATTTAGGCACTATTTTACCTCATGATTGTGTTACTCATAATGATTCTTGACATCTGACCCCTGATAGATAAAGGTCATGTAGGGAATGTGCTGAGGTTTATGGAACACCACTTATTAGAAAGACAGGAGTCCCTCTGTGTCTGAGTGTCATCCTCAAAAAGTGAAAGTATAATACAACTTACAGTGTGATTTATCCTATATGTGGTGCATCTTAATTTTAAGTTTATGTCATACAAATAGTGGTGTATGGCTGCAGTATGATAAAGTGACAGAAGAGGGCAGCAGAATCTGTATTGTATTACACACCTCTTTGGAGTGTGTGTGTGTGTGTGTGTGTGTGTGTGTTTGTGTAATGAAATGTGTTGATTGATTTTGTGTTTCGGAATTCTCAGAAATATAGCCCACTGCTTCATAAGGAGACATAGAAACAGCAAATCTGTACCAAAACACACGAGTCATAAGTTGCGTCCCAAACCGCACACTTCTGCACTATTCTGCGCCATTTTGTAGTGTAAGTAGTGTGAGTAGTATGTTTACACTGAAAATGCAGCAAAAATAAATGTACTTTAAGTACCCGAATGAAGCACTTTTCCAACCGGAATGTTGGACACTTCATGCACAATACAAAACAATTGTAAATAATGAATAATGTAGCAGCTGGTGAAGCTTCAGTGGATACAGCACCTTACAAATGTGAGTTGAATGCTTTATCATCAACCCAAGCAGTGTTAATATGTATGTTGTTTAAGATACAAATGTTGAACTGATGTTGGCAAAAATGCTAAAGCTAGTGGCAACACATAACATGCGTTTGAAACGTCACTTCCGTCAGCTGTTAAACGGCAAATGCTTCCGTGTGGTAAACATTTTTTAAGTGTTCCATTTGGGATGATAATACACTCTAAAAATTCATACACTACATGGCTGAGTACATAGTATATTTTAAAAGTGCATAGTGTATAGTGTGTCGTTTGGGACACAACTATAGCCATTCAGTTAAGTAGTTTCTTATAACAGTATTAAGGCCCATTTTAGTCAGAACTCATCTCAATCAGCTGTTAATAATCTGATACTAAATTTAAAACAGCTGGTTTCTATCCATTCAATTTAATTGAATTCAAAGTAAAACATTCTATTCTATTCTATTGATTTGGTTTCTCATATTAAAAATGACTAAAACTGGACTATAAACATTATTGGTATAGCAAGTAATGTTAAGAAGTGAAGATTGTTTTTACTGTTAATTTTCTGTTATTAATGGTGTAGAGATTTAGACATTCTGAGTAAAGAGATAAGACTTGTTTCCAACATTGCGGCTAAAGGCAAACCTCTCAGTGACCTGCTCTTGTGATGTCATTGTGGACCTTTTCAACATTTTGTAACCTTCTCGTCTGGTTTATCATTATACAGGCATGGAGATATTTGTTTTTGTCTCCTTGTTATATACTAATAGTTTAATTGCTGTCAACAAATGTATAATGTTGATCTTGTGCAAAAATATGTTGTGAAATTAAATAAACAGTTTTAATGTGAACTAGAAATAGAATTGTTAGTGTACTGTCAGAGCTGCACATTTAGGAAGTTTGTACACTGTCATTGAAATATATCTGTATACAATTGGACTGCAAGAATTGTGCCTGTTAATACATGGCAGTTTGAAAGCATAATTGTTTTGCAATAACTGCCATGTTATTTTATGTCTTGCAAAAATAATGATAAATAATGACAAATAATGAATAAACTCGCAAGAATTGGGGAGATACGTATATGTCTGACTTTAGCAGCAGAGATGCAACAGTAGCAAATATACAAACTTAATAATCAATCATCTACTTCCATAGTGAGTTAAATTATCCATGAAGACATGTGAGCAGGGCTAGTTAGCCCCACATGTCAAAGCCATGAGATCCCACACAGATGGAGTTGAGTGATGGGCTGTCACTGTTTTCCCCAGACTCTCTCTCAGTCTGGTACCAGCCATCTTCATTTCATTAGTCCTTTAGTCTTGAATTAACCATAAACTTTTCATGGATGTACTAAAAAGATTTACCATTCATGGCTTTCTGTGTCTTTGTACATTTTTGTCCACTACCCCTGGAAAGTGTACCTTGATCTGTTGGGTGGTCATTTGTTTTGAAGGAAAAAGGCAGAACTACTGCTTCTGGATAAGCACACACACATTTACTTACAGTCTAAATTTGCACATACCAGAATGTTCAAAGCTTCAAAAAGGCTACAAAGGTTTTTAATTGTCCTGCCAAATGTGGACTGTAAAATAGTCTCTCTCCATTTAATCTGAATCTGAGCAAGCTGAGCTAAACCCATCTGTCAAATTATAGTTTAAAAGACCCCCATTTCACTTATCCTCGTACGACCCTGCGTACAAATGGATGGACATTGTATTTTGGCTTTGCTATAGGCAACGCATGAATTAAATTAATTTAAACTGACTGATCTCGGTTCAGAAGAATCTGTGCTGTCAGTAAAAGATTACATTTTTGACGTACGGAGTCATGTGACAAAACAACATGTCGCCGATCACAGCAGCGTTTGTCTTTAGGAGAAACGGCAAACAAAACTACATCTGGTAAGAAACCTAATTAAGTTATTTCATTGAAACCTGTTTGAGTCAAAGGATTAGTCTCTAGTTTCACCTAATATGCCATTTTTTAAATTTGAGCGATTTATCGCGAAACGCCACGCTGCTAAACACAATGTACACTAATGTGTATTTTGGCGCATTTTCCCCTTAGAAATCCTATATTTACTGTGCATTATCACATTGAGAATAAAGCTGAAAAAATTTGCTTTCAGAGGCTTTATATGGAGTTAGGATGAAAATAAGGTGCATTTCGAACTGTTCTGAGACCAGTGCAGAAAGACAGCACACTGGAGATTAAATCATTCTCTAAATATGGAGCAAGGGAGCATCATATAGCTCTCTATGCAGCTATGCATTCACTCCTAACATCCGACCATAAGTTTAGTTTCAGGCTGCAGATGATGTTTGGACCACTCAACATGTTGGCAGACATGGGACAATGGTAATCAGTACATAGATTCAGAATTTATAATGCATCATTTTATTTTAACATGGTTGGCAGTGATTGGATGATGCTGGCCATTACTTTGAATCAGAATTAATTATGCTAATTTCATATGTAATGTCTGTAACGTCTTAAAAACATGAATAACCAACACTCATGGAAACATACTAAACAAGTTGATTAAAAAAAATCTGACTTTCTATAGCTTGGCATTATTTAAAATTTCACAACTTAGTCCCGCTGTCCACATATCTTGCCATCAAGTTTTAGGAAAACTATTTGCTCTAGAAATTATTATTATTATGATTATGATTATTATTATTATTATTATTATTTTAATTTTTTGCATGTTTATTAGGTGCTACTAACAAATCAAAAAGGAAAATGGAAAATGCACGCAGCAGTCATGCAAGGGTCTCAGGAGGTGCAAGCTAAGTTTTTATTAAATGTATAGTGACTGCTTTTGCCTTGCATGGCAGCATAGACTTCTAATGTTTAAAAGTGAATTAAAAGTTCTACAGACTAACCCTAACTCAACAAGAAAACTTCATGTCCTTGAATTCTGTGCCCAAAACATAGCGAAGTATGTGACACCTGCAGTAAGAACATCAGACTCCAGACCTGTGAGACACAACATGTTGTGTGTGTATTTGTATGAATGAATAACAATGGTTCCTGTGCTTTTCTGTTCTCAAGAGCCATTCTGAGCTGATGTTTGGAGAGCCAGTATCCGCTCAGCTATACAAACACAGACTCACAATTATATTACAGTATGTGCATATGAGCCAGTATTTGAATGTGTGGTCCATGGCCTCGTACACCTTCCCCAGTGACAGAACAATTGTCTTTGCCAAGTTACATTAGTGTCAGTGCAAAGGGGAGGTGAGGTGAGGCATGTGTGCATGCATTTGGTAGATCAGTTTCTGTGTGTGTGAATTGAGAACATTTACTGGTCATACTGTAAATATTGGCAATGAAACAGTATTTTGTAATATTTTTATTAGAAATATACACTCACTGAGCACTTTATTAGGAACACCTGTACACCTACTTATTCATGCGATCATCTAATCAGCCAATCATGTGGCATCAGTGCAGTGCATAAAATCACGCAGATACGGGTCAGGAGCTTCAGTTAATGTTCATATCAACCATCAGAATGAGGTAAAAATGTGATCTCAGTGATTTGGACCGTGGCATGATTGTTGGTGCTAGACGGGCTGGTTTGTGTATTTCTGTAACTGCTGATCTCCTGAGATTTTCACACACAACAGTCTCTAGAGTTTACTCAAAATAGTGCCTAAAACAAAAAAACATCCAGTGAGCAGCAGTTCTATGGACAGAAACACCTTGTTGATGAGAAAGGTCAACAGAGAATGGCCAGACTGGTTGAAGCTGACAGAAAGTCTACAGTAACTCAGATAACCACTCTGTATAATTGTAGTGAGGAGAATAGCATCTCAGAATACACAATACATCAAACCTTGAGGCGGATGGGCAACAACAGCAGAAGACCACATCGGGCACTTTATTAGGGCCATAGTGTTCCTAATAAAGTGCTCAATGTGTGTGTATAAGGGATAATTTAGCTTTTTTTCACCTTGCATGTTTCTTAAAACAGCGTTGATAATTGCATCACTCGCAGCATCATATATGAAATGAGTCAGGCTCCACGGTGAAACTGCATATAGGGAAAAAAAGTCTTTAGTAGACGTCTTTGATCTGAATCTCTCATGTCACTTACATTAGAGAGGTTGAGACTATTATTTATACAGTTGAATCTAAACCATGTATTATATTGCAGTTCTGTATAAAGTTACCGGCCACTGAGAAAGAAGATGTATTTTATGACAGGCACCACAACTTCCTTTTGGTCTCTTTCACCCTGAAAAATGCGTCCACTGAGTATCATCCCTTACTCACACATACACCCACTCACTCACTTCAAGAGACCAGGTTCACACTCAACACAACCTCAGAGAAATTTTTCAGACAATAAACAATTGATGTATTTAGACTGGTTTTGTAGCAAGACACTCTTATTTCAATAAAGCCTTTGTAAATTATCTATAGGTAGGGGAAATAATTGGGTATATTAAACATATTGTAAAGTGTTACCAATTTGTTGTCCTCAAATTCAGAAAATGCTCAATGTTTTTTTTTCAAGGGTAGGATTAGGGATTGGGTTGAGGTTAGTCTATACTCACTATAATATATAAAAACAATAAAAGTCTTTGACATTTCCTCATTTATATAGCTAAGAAAACATGGGTGTGTAGGTGTTGTGTTTCACAATGAATGGTATTTGAATTAATAATTGTCAATGAAATGACGCCCTGCATTTGATTTGATTTTGCTTTTAGTAACTATCATAAACTAAACAAGATTTGGGACAAGTTGCTTGGGATGAAAGAAAGTCAGACACAGAGAGAGATCTGATCCAGTGACAAAGTTCTGTGTTTATTGTGTAAATATATTTTATAGCACAAGCTAAAAAAATAAAAGATACACACAAAAAAAAACACAAACTCTACACCCTCAGTTTCATGCTTCTTTGGGTTAAGGTATAAATCAAAACAACTGTTTCATGGAATACCATGGAAAGCACTGGCCTGAATATGTGAATAAATGTGCGTGTGTGTATGTGTGTGTGTGTGTTTTCCAGAAAAAACAGCTCTGTCTCACCCTACAGTCCTCTCAGCTCAAGCCACAGTGAAGAGTCTTAAAGAACACACACACACACACACACACACACACACACACACACACACACACACACCCACCACTTTATCCTTAACCACGTGTCTTTCCCTTTGACCCCTTAGTGCTGACTGATTCATCGTAAGCGGTTGCCTTCCTTCTAAGAAAACTTTTAACACCTTCTATTTGTACAGATGTAGGCACACATTCTCACTCTCTCTCACACACATACACAGCTAATCATCTCAATATTTCTCTTCAGTAGTTGTGTCTTGACTTTATAAAGTATAAAGCTGCATGTCACCTAAGATACTTAAATTATCCATACCTAAATACTTAAGATATTTAAACCTAAACCACATGATCTGGACAACACTCAGATTAGGGATCTGCTTTATGCTTTTAAAAGCATGGAAGCGTAAATGTGTGTGCGCATATTTTATTTTGATGGGAAATGGAGTTGTTTTTGTAATCTGGGGTTGCAGTTCTGACCATATTCTTTCGCAATGAGTCCCTGAGAATGGAGAGAAGAGAAATGAAAAGAGAGGAGTAGGAGGACAAAAAGACATTGTTATGTGAAACATGTTCATAAAAGATACACAGCGCTGGTTTGTGCAAAAGTTAGTGAGTATATCTGTTTATGAAAAGTTTGCTCCTCTGAATTTTATGAAAAGACCAACCTCAGAAAGACAACATGACTTCAAATCCAATGGTGCCTCACTGTAATAACAAGGAAAATATATGGTGAATTGCAGTGGCGGGCCGTGCATTTAAAGTCTAGGCCTTCAGTGTGATTCATGCCATTAAGAAAACACAGTTTCACAATGAATAAGACACCCTATGCCTTTGGGCATCATACATTATGTCGCAGCTAACTAGTAATACCAATTGACATTTTAAAAACAAGTCCACGCATGAATGCCAGAACTTGAAATTACACTTAATGCTCAAGCAAGCCTAATTTTAACTGCAGCATGACTGTTTTGTGAAATGAACATCCCCCGAACAGACATTCAGAAATCATAATTTTTCATATGAATCTACCGAGGAGGTCTATAATACCTGGAAATATCTTTCTAATAATATTTGTGATTTAAATGTTGCTTGCAATACATTTAGTTTCGTCAGGGTACATGGTTATGTTGCGTTCCATTCAAACTGGATGAGGGATAATCCTACTTTATATCTCCGACCATAAATGTATTCCATTCCCCAATATTCGGAACTGCAATTCTCCCGTTAGCTTAGCAGGGGTTTGACTCTCATTAGAGATGTCTCCTAGCAACCCAACTGATAAACAATTTGATATGATTATCAAAAGAGATTATAAAGTTTTATACACCTGTTTCTGCAGGCGTTTGTTAAACAAGCTTTAATATCACGTAATGTGGAAACAAACTCATTTATCGATATTACTAAATAAAGTGAACGTTTATCACTTACTTTGTATATCTCCCTGAGTGTCGACATGTTTGTGTGACATCATGCCCCTGCATCTCGGTGAAATCAGAGTTGAGAATTTCTGCATGAGCCTACAAGTTGTAATTCTGACTTTAAGATGCATTCCATTGCACTTTTCCTAGTAGGAAGTTGTAAAATCTGACTTTCCGAGTTGAATGGAACGCAGCACTAATTTTCAAAACTTGATCCGACACTGAATGCTCAAGCAGCCTAATTTACACTTAGAAAACTCTTGATGTTGCTATAACAATGCAAAAAGCACTTACCAATTTGCTTGAAGTGAAAATCAGTCCTCCTTTCCTGTTTAATAAATTAAGCAATCACATGGTCATGCAGAACATCTCGTGTTTTTAAATCCATAAGGATCTCTTTCTCAGTGGTGATGTGGCAGTGACAGCCGACTTGTCAGCAGGATCTCGCGCTCTTCGCTTTCAAATTATGTACATCACTTATATGTAGAAAAATGACTGCGTCACTCAAGGCCAGCTAGAAGACCTCGACCGGGATATATCCTAAGACCACACCCACCAAGAACAAATAAATCAATCTGATTGGCTGATGAATCCGACAATCTGACTTTAGTTGCTCATTCATTTGCATTGTTGAGGGATTCAGTAGAAATTCTGAAGGCCTGAGGGGGTGGAGCTCAAACTCACGTGCTGCTTCGGGCATGCGATTTGTGAAACAGTTGTCACGCTTCGCTTGTAAGCATCAAGGAATAAATTCTGACTGGATAAACTTTTAGTTTTTCTCTATTTGTTTGTAGATTAATTAAGAATGGAAAGCGATTAAAAATACATAGGCAAAAAGGTGATTGAGAATGAAAGGATGAAAAATATTTTTTTATTTGGCATGTTAGGCCAGCAGAGAAGGCTTTGCTGGCCCTGAGAAATCGCCACTGGTGAATTGGTCCAATATTAAAAATCCATAAAGACCCTATGAAATTAAAACGTAAACTTCTTAAAGTTACTTCAAGCAGATAGACTGTAAACATTTAAAATATACAGTTTTTCTCCCCAAGGAAAATGGAACAAAATTATTAATTACTATTTTACACTATAGACTTTTTGGGGAATATAGGCTGCTCTGGAAAAGGACGGTGTTGTTGTTTCAAGGAGCACAATACGACGATACTTGAAAAATAAGCTGCATGGTCGAGTTGCCAGAAAGAAGCCAATGCCACAAAAAAGCCTGGTTACAATATGCCCGACAACACTTTGACATGCCTCACAGCTTCTGGCACACTGTAATTTGGAGTGACGAGACCAAAATAGAGCTTTATGGTCACAACCATAAGTGCTATGTTTGGAGAGGGGTCAACAAGTATTGTGCTCCTTGAAACAACCACACCGTCTTTTTCCAGAGCAGCCTGTATTTCTCCTGAGGTTACCTGTGTTTTTCTTTGTATCCTGAACAATCCATCTGGCAGTTGTGGCTGAAATATTTCTTGGTCTAACTGACCTTGGCTTGGTATCAAGAGATCCCCAAATTTTCCACTTCTTAATAAGTGATTGAACAGTACTGGCATTTTCAAGGCTTTGGATATCTTTTTATATCCTTTTCCATCTTTATAAAGTTCCATTACCTTGTTACACAGGTCTTTTGACAGTTCTTTTCTGCTCCCCATGGCTCAGTATCTAGCCTGCTCAGTGCATCCACGTGAGAGCTAACAAACACATTGACTATTTATACACAGACACTAATTGCAATTTAAAAAGCCACAGGTGTGGGAAATTAACCTTTAATTGCCATTTAAACCTGTGTGTGTCACCTTGTTTGTCTGTAACAAGGCCAAACATTCAAGGGTATGTAAACTTTTGATCAGGGCCATTTGGGTGATTTCTGTTACCATTATGATTTAAAAAGGAGCCAAACAACTATGTGATGATACATGGCTTCATATGATCACTATCCTTAAATAAAAGACAGATTTTTTTGCATGATCAGTCATATTTTCAAAATCAAGGCCAAAATTTCACAATTTGTGCCAGGGTATGCAAACTTTTGAGCACAACTGCCGGTCAAAAGTTTTGAAACACTTGACTGAAATGTTTCTCATGATCTTAAAAATCTTTTGATCTGAAGGCGTATGCTTAAATGTTTGAAATTAGGTTTGTAGACAAAAATATAATTGTGCCACCATATTAATTTATTTAATTATAAAACTAACATTTAATAAAAATAAAAAAACGTTTTTGAAATTGATGACTTGGACCAAATAATAAAGAAAAGCAGCCAATAAGTGCCCAACATAGATGGGAACTCCTTCAATACTGTTTAAAAAGCATCCCAGGGTGATACCTCAAGAAGTTGGTTGAGAAAATGTCTGCAAATTCTAGGCAAAGGGTGACTACTTTGTTGCTATGACATTGATAGTGCTGTGTGTAAATACTGTCATATATTAGTGGAGACAGAATATGACTTCCATAGGCTTATTTACTAGTTGACAATTGGCACTACCCCCTAATTTTGATGGGCCTGTGTTCCGCCCCAAACTTTTGGTTGTAAAGTGGAAATATATCAACACAGGAAACTTTGCTTGTCAAGTGATTTCATCTGTGTGTGTGGACTGTGTGTGTTAGAAAGTCAGAGAGGCTGTCTGATCTGTTCTTATACTGGACATTATATACTACATAATTATGTGTAGTAGTGCAATAGCATGTGAGTTTGTGGCATGGGGGCGTGGTCATGTGTCGGTCTGCGGGAGAGGGAGAGCGGAAAGGCTCGTCATCTGGCTCATAATTATCTCTGACACCTGTCTCTCATTATAGTGATGGTGGAGGGAGACCTAAAAAGCATGCCAGAGCGTCAGAGAGGAGAGAGAGAGTGACCAGAAAGCTACAACAGTCAGAGCTTCTGAGAGTTTATGACCTTTTATGTTTATAACGATGGTTACCATCGTTTGTTCGAAAAACCTGCAAATTAAAGAACTGATCTTGAACGTGCTTCGTTGTTTCCTGACTCCTCCATTGCCCCGAACAAAGAACTTTGCTACAGAGTTCTTAATGGGCAAGTTAAAGTATGTCTGGATCAGTCAGAACCTGATTAGTCATGCAACATACTCCATAATACTATAGACGAGATTTCTCTCTTTCACACAGGCTATGTAAAATAAATACACTGTGATGGATCTAATATCCAATATCTTCTCGCAAGCTTAAGTGTAAGCTCAGGAAATATGTCTGTCGTTCTGTTTTCTTTAGGTTTTTTTTTTCATTGCTTTTTTCTGTTTATGTCTGGCACAGATTTTTGTGTTACTTTCATTTCTTTCTTTCTTTTTTCTGTCTGTTACCGAGACAGAGTGTCTCTCTTTTAGTTTCTTTTTCTATCTTGCTTGGTTAATTCTCTCTCTTTATTTCAGCTCCAGCTGCCTATCTGAAAAGTCAAAGATGGAATTAGAGCAGAATTCAGGAAGCAGCCACTTACTTTAGATGCACAAACGCAGTGAAGCCAACCCCCATTCTGCTCAAAACATCCAATTTACTCATCAAAGTGTTTTGGCTGCTACTGCTACTGATGGCTGTGACAAGGCCAGAGGAGAAGATGACAGTGTTCTTCAGTGAAGGGTTAGGCTTTATGCTTGGAGTAAAACAGTCGGGCCCACAGTAGATCTCTAATAACGGTAACACACTGTGCCTACACTGAAAGCGAGCAACAAGATGAGACTTTTGACCTGTCAGTTGGAGCATAAATCCTCCAGAATGAGCTTGCTTAATAAAAAAGAGTAACATCTAAATTATACAGCGCAAAGCAAGTGCTACATATCGCTGTGTAATAAATGATGTATCATACTGACATATCCATGATATTTTCACATGCACATTTTGTCCACATTTTGAAATCGTTGACACATGCGGAGGGTGTTTTCATAATAACTCATCCATACTTATGCAAAGAAAATTCAGATTAAAAGAGAAGAGAACTCTCAGTCTCTCAATCTCATTGCTGGCTGTGTGTATTCGTCATCCAGAAAAAACAATGATCTTAATCCTCGGCTGGTTTTAGGCATGTTTATAGAACTAAACTGCAGTGGTCTCTCTGTGGTTTGTGAAATGAAGCCCCTCCCTTTACAGGCAAAAGTGTTCTTTCATAAAATATCTTCTTTTAATCAACCACAGACAACAAGAGAGGAGGGCCACAAATAAAAAGCACTGCAAAAACAAACATCCTGTCTGTGGAGGACACTTATTCTTTTCTCTCTCTCATCTCTGTCTATTTCTCTTAATCTCTGTCACTATTTATTTGTCCTGAGACACTGGAACTGATGCTGATCTCTTGTTCTCAGCATGTGCAGAATCAGCCCTATAGTGTAGCATTAGAGGGTGGAGCATTACCCCTACTGACATAAAAGACCTCAGAAAGCCCCCTTTTTTTATTAACTGTTTATTTTACATGACAAAAAGTAGTAGGGGGGTTGTTCTGCTCTGGGCTTTCATACTGGGTTTTAGTGATGCAAGCTGCTTTCAGGAATTGTACTATTTTGTTAAATACTGAAGGCTACTCCATTAATCTGTAAACCAATTCCAAAAGCAACTGTCATCAAGGACAATGTAAATATTCTTTTGATTGTTTGAAAGAAATGATCTGATTGAGCACCTTTGGAAAAGTCATCTAAACAACATAGTTCTACTAGGTGGATGTCTGATTCACCCTGAACATGGTTTCAACAGGAGTAGATATGTCAATAATGCCCAAAAGGTAAAAACACAGTAACTAGGTCTGAAACTGAGTAAAAAGTGATTATTTGGACACTAGGTGTAAATAGCACCTGCCACACAGCACAGCAATTTGCACTCAAATAGTCTGGTGGAAACAGAAATTGAAGACAAACTGCACTGTAAAAAATGGCCAGGTTTTTTTTTTTTTTTTTTTAACAAGATTTAACAGTAATTTCTTACAATAAAATACTGTTTTCAATATTTTACTGTAAAATCAATGCAGACTATTATGGAAGCCCAGGAGTGCCATTTACAAAAGAATGAAGGAATAAATTATCAATCTATTAATTTGAAAATAAAAATACAAATGTGAATAAATAAACCAATTTATAAATGGACAAATAAATAGACACATTTAAATGTGAATAAATAAACCAATTTAAAAATGGACAAATAAATAGACACATTTAAATGTGTTTATTTAATTCATCCTTTAAAATGTACTTATATTTAGCAATAAAACAGCACATTAATAAGTCATTTTAAATGCACCTTTTAAACTGCGTTTTAAAAAGCATTTGGCAATTGCTTTTCTTCATCCATTTGCCAGCTGCTTTTCTTCATCCATTTTCCAGTTGTTTTTCTTCATGCATTTGCCAATTGCTTTTCTTTTATTGTTTGACTTTTCCTTTTCTTTTACCATTTGTCAATCCATACTAGCTGAAGCCCAGGAGTGCCAATTAAAAAAGAATAAATGAATAAATTATCAATCTATTAATTTGAAAATAAAAACTTTATAAATGTACAAATGAAAAGACACATTTAAATGTGTTTATTTAATTCATGTTTAAAAATGTCATTTTATTTAACAATAAAATTGTGCATTAATAAATCATATTTATTTCATGTTTAAAATGTAATTAAATGTAGCAATAAATTAGTACATTAATGAGTCTTTTAGATGCACTTTTTAATGCTCCTTAAAAGCATCATTTACACTGCATTATAAAAAGGTATTTGGTTATTGCTTTTCTTATTTATTTGCCAATTGCTTTCCCTCATCCATTTTCCAGTGGGTTCCCTCATCTCTGGGTCGCCCGTCTCAGGGCGCTTTGACGACCTCTGTGGGTTCTTAGGCGCCAGCTGTGAGACAGGTGGCATCTGCTTCCTGCGGTGGGCTCCACGCCGGGACCGGGCCGAAGGGGCGGGCTGTGGTGGAGCCGGTGCAGTCACCGCAGGGGGACGCCCTTGGCGATGAGCAGATGGGGTGCGGGATCTTGAGCCGTGCCGGGGCAGGATGTGCCGGATTGCTTCCGTCTGCTGCTTCACCGCCGAGAACTGCTGGGCAAAGTCCTCGACGGTGTCGCCGAATAGGCCAGCCTGGGAAATGGGGGTAGCAAGGAACCGTGTCTTGTCGGCCTCGCCCATCTCGACTAGGTTGAGCCAAAGGTGGCGCTCCTGGACCACTAGTGTGGCCATCGTCCGCCCGAGAGACCGCGCCATGACCTTCGTTGCTCGGAGAGTGAGGTTGGTCGCCGAGTGCAGTTCCTGCATCAAATCTGGGGTGGAACTACCCTCATGCAGTTCTTTCAATGCCTTGGCTTGGTGGACCTGCAGGAGAGCCATGGTGTGCAGGGCAGAGGTGGGTTGTCCAGCAGCACTGTAGGCTTTAGCTGTCAGGGATGATGTGAGCCTACAGGGTTTGGATGGGAGCTTAGGGCATCCGCGCCTGGTGGCGGTGCACCGCGAGCGCCTTATCCACCGGGGGAATCGCCGTATAGCCCCTGGCCGCCCCGCCATCGAGGGTAGTGAGAGCGGTGGAACTGCGGAAACGGGGCCGGGCAGTAAAAGGTGCCTCCCATGATTTCGTCAGCTCCTCATGCACTTCCGGGAAGAATAGCACTGGAGCGAGGCGTGGCTGCTTCGAGCGGCGCCGCGAGCCCAGGAACCAATCATCAAGCCGCGAGGGTTCAGGGGAGAGCGGAGGGTTCCACTCTAACCCGATGCTCGCGGCCGCCCGGGAAAGCATGTCCATCATTTCGGTATCGGCCTGTGACTGGGCAATTGTCCCCGAAGGGGGAAGCCCAGCTGAGGCTTCTGCATACGACTGGACAAGTCCGCTCTCTGATGCTGCGCTTGAGAGCTCATCATCTTCGCTGGCTCTGAACAAGAAGCCAGACTCGCTGTGAGACGAGCCGGCGAACTCATCCGGAAGCCCGATTGGGGTAGACGAGCGTGCTGGGGAATGGGAGGTCTGCGGGGGGATATCCGGTGGAGACGATCCCATTGGGGTCCCCAAATCGCCCCCAGTGCTAGCCGCGCTGGCCTCATACCCGTAGGTAGAAGGACCAAGGCGGGGAGCTGCTGGGGTGGCTTGCTTTCTTATGACTGCAACATTGCCATGGTCATGTTCTTGCAATGAGAACATGAACCATCCACAAATGCTGCCTCCGTGTGGGTCGCGCCCAGACACGAAAGACAGCGATCATGACCATCCGAAGTTGAGAGATAACGACCGCAACCAGGAATAACACACAATCGGAAAGGCATCTTTAAAAAGATTTGTCTTTAAAAAGACGTTCCGTGTGTGCCGCTCTTTTAGAGAATATATACTCTTTTAGAGGAAAAAAGCTCTTTCAGAAAATATACTCTCTTGTTTTCTGCCGAAGCACCCAGGGGCGTTCTCTGCAGTGCACCAGTGCAATGGAGGGAGAAGCCACTGAAATGCGCCTTCAGATCCAGCAGAGGTGAATGAACAGTAGAATTCAGTTCAATGAGCATGACCGTTCGGCTCTGAAGAGAAAATCTGAATGAGTGGTTGCATATCAGCTCCTTTTATACCCGTATGTCTGGGGGAGTGGTATGCAAATACCACTCGCCAATTTTCATTGGCCTTTTATCAAAGACCAGAGGTGTCTCGGGCTCCCAAGAGTGACTCCTAGTGTCACTACATCGACACAACGTCGAGTGAGTGACAGATAGGGAAATCCATCTTCCAAACCATGTCTTTACCCAAATACACTTTGATAAACCTATAATAATTATTTATATTTTAGAGCTGTCGTGACGGATTTCAAGGGAAATTGCATACATACGTCATTCGCCCATGCGTGTCACGTCATATCCGTACACAAGAAAATAAGCTCCAGCTACTGTAGCACGTGTATGGTGTGGGAGTAGCTGAAGCTGAAAGTTTGTTGTCACAACGAACAAGAAAAATTGACCATGGATCATTAAAAACGGCAAACCTCCGGGGAATCACAGGTTGTAAAAACAAAGAAACCCCGAACAGAGCAGAGTATACAAGCAAAAAGGGAAAGCGACAGAGTCCGTAATAAAATCCGAATCAACATCAGCTTGACTTTTCAGAGGTGGCGACAACTCCGAGATCTGAAAGGATTTTAAAGAGATCTCTTTAAGAGATGGTATTTTTCTTACTCAACAGGTAAGATATTTTATTGATATGGCTTATGTATAGTTGTGTAATCACACACACACACACACACACACATCTGTGTGTGTGTGGTGAAATACAATAATTATACTGTAATCGGTGCAGAACATTTCACTTGCTTGCACATGTGTGTATTTTTCTTTATAATGGCAATAATTTATATAAATAAATCCTTTAGTCCTAGGCTTGCCAAGGACATGTGAGTCTTGAAATTATGTTGACCACTGGTTGGTAACAATGACAATCTATAAATTAGTTACTACCATGGTCTATTTGGCCAGAATATCCGGCAGTTATAAACACTTTACAACGTTTGACCTTATAAGACTAGCAATCATTGTGTCTAATGTTAACGAATGTTGCCTAACTTTTGTAACGTCATTTATTTCAAAACATCAATGTTTACAATAAGTCAAAATAACAGCATAAGATATGGCACTTACATGCTCAGATGACATGTTTTCAGACATTCTTTTTTGGGGGGGGATTTTCTCCCCTTTACTCCCCAATTTGGAATGCCCAATTCCCAATGCGCTGTAAGTCCTCATGGTGGCATAGTGACTCGCCTCAATCCAGGAGGCGGAGGATGAATCTCAGTTGCCTCCGCGTCTGAGACTGTCAATCCATGCATCTTATCACGTGGCTTGTTAAGCGCGTTACTGTGGAGACCTAGCACGTGTGAAGGCTTCATGCTATTCTCCGCGGCATCCACGCATAACTCACCACGTGCCCCACCGAGAGCGAGAACAACATTATAGCGACCACGAGAAGGTTAACCCAACGTGACTCTACCCACCCTAGCAACTGGGCCAATTGGTTGCTTTTCACAATTATCGATTGATAATTTATTCCTTCATTCTTTTTTAATTGGCACTCCTGGGCTTCAGCTGGTATGGATTGACAAATGGTAAAGTAAAGGATAAGTCAAACAATAAAGAAAAGCAATTGGCAAATGGATGAAGAAAAGCAACTGGAAAATGGATGAAGAAAAGCAGCTGGCAAATGGATGAAGAAAAGCAATTGCCAAATGCTTTTTAAAATGCCATTTAAAAGGTGCATTTAAAAATTACTTATTAATGTGCTATTTTATTGCCAAATATAAGTACATTTTAAAGGATGAATTAAATAAACACATTTAAATGTGTCTATTTATTTGTCCATTTTTAAATTGGTTTATTTATTTACATTTAAATGTGTCTATTTATTTGTCCATTTATAAATTGGTTTATTTATTCACACTTTTATTTTCAAATTAATAGATTGATAATTTATTTTTTCATTCTTTTGTAAATGGCACTTCTGGGCTTCCATACTTATCCTAATTATTTCTAATTAAATTTCTTCCAGTTTGTACAATTGTGTTTAAGAACACAATTTATAGTATTGTAATGAATGGAGAAAATAGTCAATTTAGTGGTTGACTTTATGTCGGCCAATGATGTATAAACTATACCTTATGATGCATTTGAAAGTACATAAATAGTATCATTTTAAATGAACAATGAGGAAGGGATGTTTGCAAAGCTAGGCTATAATTTGGTTGGTTTTATTGCTCATTAACTTTTTATCATGAGTTGTTATCAGGCACGCAATATATCAACACTCAGCATACAAATCTCAGTGATGGTGACAATTAACAAACACTGTATATAAAAACAATGCAGATGATCATTGTGATTCTATAACACAACACAGCACTGCTACATTACAGTAATTTCTTGGTCCTATTCACTGTGAAGTCACAGTATACAGTTGTCTTATATTTAAAATAAATTGTAGAAATACTACTGTAAAATATACTGTGAAAGTCATGCAACTAGTAGCCAGGAATTTACAGTAAAATCACCCTAAACTTTTTTTTACAGTGTGCACTAACTAGTGTTGCTGAAGTGGCATGGGGTGTAACAATGGTATGGCTGTGTGTTTTTCATGTGGAAGATCCAGGATCAATTCCGCCTTTTGTCCCACTTTTTCCCATCCTGTTTCCTGTCTCCACTCCACTAATATTTCCTTTTATACTACTTATAATAATAAATAAAAATGAATATAAAGGTTGATTTCCTCGCAGTGATATGGTCACAGTGATGGTCGGGGAGTTGAGAGAAAGGTTTGATCCAGGTAGATTTAACATGGTTTTTACAGTAATATTGTGGTCACCCTGTTTTTTGGTAGAAGCCATAGTTTTAATGCAATTCACCATGGTATTACTACAGTAATATGGTGTTAATATGGTAACCATGTTTTTTTGTGGTTATGATTTTACTACAAAAGACCATGGAGATACTATGGTAAAACCATAGTTAATTGTTGTAAGGGAAGGTAGGGTTAGGTTTAGTGGTAGGGGTTGGTGTAACTGTCTGTGGAATTCTAAATAAAAACAATAAACACACTGCAGTGATGCCCCTATTCTGTATGTAAGTATTTAATTAGGGGTGTAAATAGTATCTACCACTGTTTGCAACATGGTTTAAATAGTATCTACCACTATTTGCACTTAGTGCAAAGAAGATGCTTTTGGTTGCTATTAACATTTACTGTAAATCAGTGGCAGCCCGTGAATTTAAAGTCTAGGCCTTCAGTGTGATTCATGCCATTAAGAAAACACAGTTTCACAATGAATAAGACACCCTATGCCTTTGGGCATCATACATATGTCGCAGCTAACTAATAATACCAATTGATTTTAAAAACACGTCCACACACGAAAGCCAAAACTTGAAATGACATTTAATGCTCAAGCAATCCTAATTTTAACTGCAGCATGACTGTTTTGTGAAATGAACGTCTCCCTAACAGACATTCAAAAATATTTTTTCATATGAATCTACCAAGGAGGTCTATAATACCAGGAAAAATCTTTCTAATAATATTTGCGATTTAAATGTTGCTTGCAATACATTTCGTTTCTTCAAGGTACACGGTGATGCTGCGTTCCATTCAAGTTGGATGTGGGATATTCATACTTGATATCTCCGACCATAAATGCATTCCATTCCCATTTATTTGGCATGTTAGGCCAGCAGAGAAGGCTATGCTGGCCTTGAGAATTCGCCACTGCTATAAATAGCATCTATCTCTATTTGCACTTAGTGCAAATAGCCTCTTCCAAAAATAAAACTGAAGACAGTTTAGCACCCATTTGTCACAGGACAGATCATAGGCCTATACTGTGAAGGCGCAGTCACATTTACCTTCGCACTAAGAAATTCCATGGGCGAAATACTGTAATCTCAATGGGAATCCAGGTGATTGAGAATTTCTCGTGATGGACTTCCGGTGGTAAAGAATTTCCCCTTGTGGATTTTGTGTGGAGTTCAAATTTGGTGAACTTTGACAGGCGATTTCATCAATACAAATTTGTGTCACTGTACAAAGGTAAATGTGATCGTGGCCTAAAAAGTAGTAACCTGTAACTGTTATCTTAAGGACCTTTTTCTACCTGATCTAACCCTTAAAATATTAAGGGGTAATAAAAGTTTTGTTGGTTTAACCTAATCACACTGATCACACTGTTAATTCGACGACAGTAGTTTGAAAGTTCTGCTACTGAAATCAGTCTGTTCTTACTGATAGTCAACCCACTGCCCCCAGCTGGAAGTGTTGTTGAGGTGAAATGTCCACAAGGTGGCGCCAAAAGCGAGTTGTACCCTAAACTTAACCAGAGGAGTAAAAATGTAATTTTATAGCGAAAAGGCAACCTCTGAATTATGCTCACCATTGTTTATGTGAACTTAATTACTTCCTGGATTCCACGGGTTCAAAATCTGTGTTTCAGAGTGAATGCAATTTCTTACTGGTTTCTAAGGGACCAGAACACAAAGCGCTATCAATAGGGCCACAGGGAAAGGAGAACACATTTTAAATGATGCAAAAACATCTGATGGGGATGGAGGCTGTCAGTGATTCTGCAGAATGGGATCAATTTCAAGGTAAATAAACATGAACAGCAGCATGTTTATTTGACATTTGATTAGGTTGACCTAATGTATTCAGGTTGATGCAGTGATGTTAAATAACATTTTTAACCAGTTAATTTAGATGCTACCACATGAAGCACATTTTTTGTTAACATTTATTTTCAGTGTAGTCTTCTAAACCCAGTTTTTGTCATAGCTCAATTTTGACAAAATGTGTAGCTCCTAGGTTTTGCCTTTGCACTGCAGAATAGACCAGCATAAGATTTCTTGCATTTATTCAGTGCTAATGCAATGGCTAAAGATTTCAGCAGAGAGTACAGCCAGACTTGTTAACAGGGATCAGCAAGCAAACCAAAGCCAACAAGGTTGAGAGCCAAATCGAGGTTGGGCTGAGCCCTGTTACCATCCGACATTCAAAGAGCTGGCTTGCAATTCCCTGCGCTGTCAAGTCCCTGCTGGACAGAGAAGGTTTGAGAGAGAAACAGGGCTGGTGACAGCAAGATAGCAGCACATGTACGCAAGTGAGAATGTGTATGCTGTGCGCAATATTTAATTTCCAAAGCAAACATTCATTAAGTTCAAGTATGGTTAGAGTAAGGCAACACCCACACATCCTCAAAACACAAAGACGGAGAACAATCTGCGGGCTACAAAGACAATACAGCCTGGTATATAACGTGGTTAGCTGATTGAAGGCCTTTTTATGTGTTTTTCTCTGCATATTCTATTCACTCAACTGTGAAATGTTTTAAAATAAATAGAAGACATCTTGTTTTTTCAGTAATGTCCAAACTAGAGTCACACACAAACAAACAATCTCTTGTCCCTCTCTCTCTTTCTTCTGAACAGGAGAAGGGTGTGTGAGTCTTTCCCGGAAGTACACAGTTTACACAGACACAGGAAATGAAGGGGTCAGGCAACACTAACAAGCTCTGACACACACACACACACACACACACACACACACACACACAATACTGAAGGTCTACTGCATGCAGCTGTTTGTAATTCACACTCTTGAGAAGAAGAAGAAGAAGAAATAAAAAGGTTGGTTTTGAGATGTTTGGGAAATCTTAAGGAGCAGCTGTATCCTCTTAATTTGAGCAGAGAAATAAAAGATACACACACTCGCTCTCCCTCACACACATAAATGCTTGCAGGGCAGTGAGTATGAGAGACATGAAGAATGAAAGTGTGTATGTTACCCGTTTGATGAAAGAACCAACTGAAACTACCAGATGAAGGAAATGTACTGCAATGTGTTTTCTTTCTAAATGATCTATTTCATCCCAGCTCTCCTAATGAAGGCCTGAAATATGATTTCATCAGCAGGCTCTGAGAGCCACGGTAAAGAGAGAGCATTTAGAAAGGATTGCAATGACCATGTGTGTGGTTATATGAGATGTTCAGTGTGCACGCTACTCTTGTCTCAGAGCCACTTAAGTCTGAAAATGGAGAAGAAAATGTATCCGTTCCTTTCTTCTGCTACAACCCTGAAATCAATCTTTTGTGCAATCAGAAATTTGCATTTATTTGCTTGGCAGACGATACCTTCACTAAACAATTCATAAGAGAGCATGACATACCGATCATGACGTACTGAATGTACTTAGACGAATCCTAGAAGTGCCAACAGGAAATATAAAACACATACCACATAAAACACAATAGACACAAACAGACATGTGGTCACACACTCTAAATTGGGGTTTTCAAAAAGACTGAAAGATATGAACAGAGTAATTGGTTGTTGTAATCAGTAATCAACTGAACAGGTCAAGTGCTGCTTTATAACAGATGTGTAAAACATTCTTTGCTCTTAACATCTGACTTATATACCCAAATTAAGTATAATACTATTCCTATAACAATTTGAGTGCAAAACAGATATTGAATGTTGCATATAAAAAAGTCAAAATGAAACTGCATTGACAAACCATTTTACTACATAATGTGATACAGGATATATAATGAGAAAAAAAAAAAAAACCTGTGGTGAGAAAAGTGAATGTTACATACCAGTACCCATTATTTTGACTGGGCCATGGAGGCAAGTTCACAAGAGCATCTCAACGTATCCCAGTGGTAAATAAAAATGTTATTAACATTAACATTATCCAGGCATAAAGTTTCTGCATTTGATGTTGGCATGACTTTAGAAAGGTCGCTTTACCTAAAGTTGCCTAAAATAATGCCTAAATAGACTTTTTGCTATTGGTAAACATTAACCAATAGCCTGCACTGCCAGTGACAGCAGCTGAAAAGGAAAATCGTTTTGGAGGCAGAGTAAGTTATTACATTTTGATGAAAGCTTACGAAGATAAACACTGTGTTTTCTTTGGAATAATGTGCAATGAGTAATCATGTTAAAAAAGACCAGACATGTGTATTATGCAAGTAAATAGAGTCAATTTTGACTTCATGTTGACTTTAAAGCTTTCAAATGGTATATATTGGTTTCATGATTAATTAATAATTCATGTTTAAAAAATAGGCTAATTGCAAAACACTATTGTAAAACTATCCCTTTAAAGGCACACAAAATGTACGAATGTTATACAAGAGCTGCCTAACCATTACCTCATCAGTGTCTTATCAGTGTGTCTCGTCACTCGTCTAAATAAATTACAGTAGACACGTGATAGACAACATAGTAATACAGCATATTCCTTTGAAGATGTTATCTGGGAAAGATCGTTAGGGTATGTTTAGTCTCAAGACAGTTAAGTCAAAACCAATTTGAGGTGGGAAGGACTACAACAGAAATTTACTATCACATGAAATGAAATTAACTGCCTCTCCTCTGCAGATCCAAACCTCTGTCTGCCTGTTTGGACTTGGCCTTTCGTTCCCTTTCATTTGCCTGAACAAATCATGGCAGAGATACATGGAGCAGATGTCTAACAAATTAATATATGAAATCATACAGTATATGAGTTATGGTATATAGGCAACATATTTGTACACGTGTTTAACAGGGTTGCAGTTTATAGGTCATCTGCATTTAGCAATAAGAAACAGCATGCATGGACACACACTTAAAAATAATAGAGAATTCTATAATTCCTATCTGCGTTCAAGCTCTGTTTTTTCAGGTGTCTCAGTTGGCTTAGCTTTACTGTGCAACTAAGAATTTTCTGTTTGTTTTATAGAAGCTGAAACATTTTCTTATATTCCTTAAATGGTTTTACAGAAACAATGCAATGTTTTGTGTTGCTTTATCCTTTTAAATAACCTTCTTCTTGCTAGATGACTAAGAACTTCACTTCGACTGAAATGAAAAGGATTATGAAAAGTGAATTAAAAGCTATGAACTTCAAGTTGCCTTTGCTAGTTCATTTTAAATGGTCATGTGAACTTTTAAAAATTCAAATATTTAATGTTGTCTCTCAATTAATATTAGACCACAAAAGTGAATTACACACACACACATATATATATATATATATAAAGGATTTATATAATAAAGAATGAGTAAGTGTTTCAAAACTTTTGACCGGTAGTGTATATATGTGTGTGTGTGTGTGTGTGAGTGTGTGTGTGTGTGTGTGTGTTTTGAAAGCAAACAGCAGAAGAACCTGAACTCCATGAGAATTGAATCATTGTGCCAACAACATTCATCTTTCAGACAGAGTAACATTTCTGTTTTTCAGCTACGTGAATATGATCTATTTTGATTCAAACGGATTTTGATTGCAGATGTGTGTGAGTTCCACTTCACATGCTAATGTGTCCTGTTGGCTCATTGGGAAATTCTCAGAGTAGTTAGTGTCAGATTAATCAGGCTGTCTTATGATATCTGGTCTTTAACTGTCATATTTAGAGAGCTTCCCTTGGAATTGAGTACGATTAAAATTTATATATTACAGAAACACTCAGGAAAAAAGAGAATGGATTATTGTTAAATACTGTATGTGAACTCTATCCAGCTTGTGGTTGTGGAATTTGAATACTGTATATTTGGTCTTTCATCTCTAGGGCACTGTAAAAAGTGGATATGATATAGTTATTACCTTAAAGGTGGAGTGTGTAATTTCTGTGGCACTAGCGTTACCAAAAAATTGCAAAAATAGTTATTGTTTTCAAACAGGTTTCCTGAACACACCCTGTCTGCCACTGACAAAAAAAGAAAAGAAAAAAGTCTTGCCCCAGGCCCAAACCCACGCTACAGAGCTAATGCTGATGTGTCGTGCTGGTTGGGATGCTTAAAAAAACAGAGCAATGTTTTGATAGTGCTGAAGAACCCAGTGTTACACATCAAAATCAACCGGCTCAAGTGTGTAACTTTTTCTATGTTAAAATATTTTCTTCTAAACAATCTTAATATGCAGATCGGGCGAGTCTTGTCTGAAAACAATGTTTGTTTTTGTAATTCCTGTTGATGGTGCAGAAATGACACACTTTTAAGCTTAAAATAGTGTGAGATAAGTCAAGCAAACAAACTAACCAACACATTATTTAGAAAGATATAAAAATTATTGTATCTTAAAAACAAAACTCATATTGATATTATGATGCACTCAATATCCCTGTGCTGCATATAAAGAATGTATTTAAAGGGATAGTTCACCCAAAAATGTAAATTCTCTCATCATTTACTCACCTTCATGCCATTCTAGATGTGATTGGCTTTCTTTCTTCTGCTGAACACCTCTGGATTTGTGTCGATTACTTTTATGCTGCCTTTTAGTGCTTTTTGGACCTGCAAATTTCTGTCCACCATTAACTTGCTTTGTATGGACCAACAGAGCTGAGATATTCTTCTAAAAATCTTTATTTGTGTTCAGCAGATGAAAGACAGTCATACACATCTGGGATGGCACGAGGGTGAGTAAATTATTAGAGAATTTTCATTATTGGGTGAACTATGCCTTTAGTCTCTTTATCCCTTCAGTTTTTAGGCAGAACTGATCAAGAACTCACTGACTGAAAAAAGAGGTAACATGCAATTGTTACCAGAAGGATCTATTTCATGTAGCCCATAAAAATAACTTTTGTTGGTGTAATGTAATTTGTCAGGTAACTTTAATCAGATTAAATAACATGTAGCCAGTTAATTTAGATTTCACCACATTAAGCACATTTTTAAGGTTACCTGACATATATCTTTTTTTTTTACAGTGTATGCACTGTAATGCTGTATGCGGATCTAAATATGTGCTTCATGTGGTGACATCTAAATTAACTGGCTATATTCAATTCAAATTCTAGTCAAAACTATTATTTAACATCACAGAGTCAACCTGCATACATTTGGTTACACCAATAAAACTAATTTTGAGTGTTGGATCATGATAAAAATGACTCCTTAAGGTAACAACTGTAGGTTACTGTGCTCTACCACTACTACTGTCCATCCAGGGGTACATCACTGATGCATGATGGGATGTACAGCTGCTGTGCTCTAACTAAACTTGTGCTTTTTATTTATGCCCTTTTGATGCCTTTAATGGACAGAATGACAGAAGAAGAGACAAGAAAGAAGTGGGAAAGAGAGGGGGAAATGGGATTAGGAAATTACACAGACCAGACTTGAACATGTGTCCTCATGAGAGCACCACGTGCCCCCAATGTGCCGTGAGCAAGTGCGCTACCATGCCTTGGCTCTGAACAGAACCTGTGCTGTTATACACACAAAATGTAATTGTAACAGAATTACATTAAAAGTGGAAAAACTAAAAAATGTACACAAACACACATTTTGCTCAGATTTTCTCTTGAAGTCCTGTCATGGAAAGCTTGAAGAGCACAGATTTGTCCCGGGCTTTTGGAAAAGACAGGTGGTCTGTTCCAGTTTATAAGTGGTGTATTGCTGTTCTGAGACATTTATTCCACTGCTTGTTTTAAGATGTTTATTTATTTTTGTCTTAGAGATAAAATGCTCTCATCACCCCAGATCACAGAGGGATAACAGCTGACAGAAACAGAGCAATGCAATGTGAGGCAGGTTTGTTCATGTGCGTGTTTATTTGTATTTGTGTATTGTAGTCATTTGTTTAGATGTATACGTGAGGTTAGTTCCGGTCTCGGGATCTACATTAAACTATTTTTGCACCTTTCACAGAGGGAACAGTAACACAATAAATCTATCTCTCTCTCTTTCTCTCTCTACATCAGATCTTAGCCATCACACTGTGTTAAGTACTTACATTACGTCAGGGATTCTAAAATGCACAAAACGTCCAACCTAAACAACACATAGCCAGAAAGATGTGTGTGCATGTGTGTGTGTGTGAGAGAGAGAGCAGCAAAACTTGTGGTATTTACTGTTGTTTTACATCATGAACTCGTCCAAACACAAATGTAACTATGTCTGTATGAGAAAGAATGTTGATTTCTTTTAAAGACATGATTAAAGACAAGAAGGATTTGGCAGTAAAAGTGATCTTTTTATCTTCTTTTCTTTATCGCTCTCTCTTATGGTCAGTTATAAATCAAAGATCATTTGAACTGATAACAGTTGAAATAAATTTAACAGCACATATTAAATTACATTACACTGCTTTACAATACACATGTTGTTGGTTATGTAGAACTTCTTTATGCATTAATCAAGCAGAAATCAAGCAATCTCTTGCCTCTGTAAGTTGTTAGAATTACAATGTAAATGGTAAGAGTTTTTGTGTGTGTGATTATTATGGCTTGACAAAGCCAACATACTGTTATTCAAACATGATCTCACTGGAAGTCGGTATGTTGTTTCCAAAAGTTCCAGTACCCTAGGATCGGCCACATTATGCCGACTCACTGACAAGTGCCATCTCCAATCAGACATTTTTGCATCAGCTCAAGTATGTTTAACTTCTCTTGTGGCATTACAGGAAGTGCATTGTGTCAGCAGTGTGATAGACCCGGGTTCACATCCCGCATTGAACACAATCACATAATCAGTGACAAGTGTGATTCAGGGCTAGCACTTTCCCCCAACAATACATGTTTACTCCACTGATGTTTAGGTTTGGGTTGGGGGAACACTGTAAATACTAAAAGTTATCACAAACTTAAGCTTGATTTTTTTTACTAATCTTACTCATATTAATTAAGTTATCATTACTCTTTAAACCCTAAAGTTGTTATTAATAAAAACATTTAAGTGGTCCTAATTAAACAGAACTTGAAATGTCACATTTTGGAATCATAACTCAAATATATACATTCTTTCAACTTTGGCTTTGAGTACAACTAATTCAAAATTATCAAGTACAAAACTGTAGCTGTGTGAAATACCCATAAGCACTCACGCTTGAATAAATTATGTATATTTGGTAAAAACAAGGGAACTTTGTATTTTTATTATTATAAAAAATAATAATTGTTATTTCAAAATGTATATAGTTTCAATTCTTATGACTATTGTCGTTGTTTTGTTGTAGCTGGTTAATTTGTGGGAAGTCACCAGGAGGGTGATTATTGTTGCCTCTGGTAAACTTGGAGCCTGGTAATTTTTGGTAATTCTTTTGTACTCAATTGTACTTCACAAAAGTGCAGATTTATGTGCACTAAGAAGTACTGAGGAGAATCCAATGTGACATACTGTATAGCTAACCAAGTTTCCAGTCATAATATCCCTTATACTGTATAAGACGTGCTAAAAGATCACGTTTACTGCCAAATCCTTCTTGTCTTTAATCATGTCTTAAAAAATCAACATTCTTTCCCACACACACACACACACACACACACACACACACACACACACAGAGCCAGGTTCTTCTCTCTTCTCCCGCCAGGTTTTCGTTATAATCCTGCTATTCAGATTTTTGGAAGAGAGTCTGTGTGTGTTCATTTGTGTGTGTGTGTGTAAGTGTGTAGTCACTTGTGGCTTTGCAACATCAAATTAACTCTCCAGAGAAACAAGACTAAGATAAGATCATTACAGTTTCAAGAGAGGAACTTTTAAAGCATAATGAAATAAAGCCTGTATAAATCATACAATTAATCTGACATTGCTATGATGGAGTAGAATGTCTTATGACAGACTGATGATGCAAATACATATGTAAGTACCACTTCCAAATGACAGCTGAAATTGGTCTTGAGAACTGCCTGGTGCAGGAAACGAGAAACAAACTGTCTCTTTTCAGTGTGGGGGTTATGAAAACTGCCCTATTATAGAGTCACTGTCTAGGACACAAATTCTAATCACTGTCACTGCCTCCATAACGTCTTAATAAACTGAAAACGGCATGAGTGGGCCCACTGGGATTAAACTTTCTATGCTGAATCTAAAACCTCTCATAAAATATGAAACACAGATTTCCCTTAAGATTCAGTTCACTTGACATTGCGTCACTAAGCTGACGCTATGGAGAGTGTCCTTCTACACGACCTAGTTGAAACCCTTCTACAATAACGGCAATTCTAATTGGCTATGGTGTTTAAGCCCCACACTTTTAGGCGTGAAGCTGTTCGGTATAAAAGCGGGCATGCAAACACCATTTCTCAGAATTTTCTTCTTTCAAGACAGCGATTCATCTCTCATCTTAGAAGCCCTCTACATTTGTCGCCGTCGAAATACACGAGCCAGCAGACGGAATCTTTGCAAGCTTAGAAGACTCTCCGCTCCCCTGCAGTGTTCCGGCAGACATTCTACACCTTGCCATTGATGCTTCGTTGGTGAACGGGTCCTCGTTTCAGTGACACACCTACCCCACGCAGCACTTCGGCCTGAGTATCCTTTATTGCTATTGCTATATTGTGTGTGTGTGTGTATATATATATATATATATATATACACACACACACACATACACACACACACACACTGGCAGCCAAAAGTTTGGAATAATGTACAGATATTGCTGTTTTGGAAGGAAGTTGTCACTTTAAGTTACATTCAACTGATCACAAACTATAGTCAGGACATTACTGATGTAAAAAACAGCACCATCACTTTTTGAAAAAAGTCATTTTTCCATCACTCCAACACCTTATCCTTGAGTAATCATGCTAAATTGCTAATTTTGTACTAGAAAATCACTTGCCATTATATCAAACACAGTTGAAAGCTATTTGGTTTGTTAAATGAAGCTTAACATTGTCTTTGTGTTTATTTTTGAGTTGCTACAGTATGCAATAGACTGACATTTCTTAAGGTCAATATTAGGTACAAAATGGCAAAAAAGAAACAGCTTTCTCTAGAAACTTGTTAGTCAATCATTGTTTTGAGGACTGAAGGCTATACAATGCTTGAAATTGCCAAAATAAACTGAAGATTTCATTCAAAGGTGTACACTACAGTCTTCAAAGACAAAGGACAACTGGCTCTAACAAGGACAGAAAGAGATGTAGAAGATCAAGATGTACAACTAAACAAGAGGATGAGTACATCAGAGTCTCTAGTTTGAGAAATAGATGCCTCACATGTCCTCAGCTGACAGCTTCATTGAATTCTACATGTTCAACACCAGTTTCATGTACAACAGTAAAGAGAATATTCAGGGGTGCAGGACTTATGGGAAGAATTGCAAAGAAAAAGCCACTTTTGAAACAGAAAAACAAAAAGAAAAGGTTAGATTGGGCAAAGCAACACAGACATTGGACAACAGATAATTGGAAAAGAGTGTTATGGATCTTAAACCCACTGAGCTTTTGTGGGATCAGCTAGACTGTAAGGTGTGTGAGAAGTGCCTGACAAGACAGCCACATCTATGGCAAGTGCTATAGGAAGCGTGGGGTGAAATGTCACCTGAGTATCTGGACAAACTGCCAGCTAGAATGCCAAGGATCTGCAAAGCTGTCATTGCTGCACATGGAGGATTTTTTTATGAGAACTCTTCGAAGTAGTTTAAGAAGTTCTGAATTATTTTTTTTCAAATTGTAATAGTAATTTTACACATTATTAATTTCCTGACTATACACTGTGATCAGTTGAATGCCACTTTGGTAAATAAAAGTAAAAATTTCTTTCCATAAGAGCAAAATCTGTACATTATTCCAAATTTTGGCCACCAGTGTGTGTATATATATATATATATGTATATATATATATATATATATATATATATATATATATATATATATATATATATATATACAGTATATACACTACTGGTCAAAAGTTTTGAAACACTTGACTGAAATGTTTCTCATGATCTTAAAAATCTTTTGATCTGAAGGCGTATGCTTAAATGTTTGAAATTAGTTTTGTAGACAAAAATATAATTTTGCCACCATATTAATTTATTTCATTATAAAACTAAAATTTAATTAAAAAAATTAAAAAGAAAATGTCAAGAGTACATGTCTGCAAATTCTAGGCAAAGGGTGACTACTTTGAAAATACTAAACTATATCACAGTTTTGATTTTTTTTTGGATTTTGTTTAGTCACAACATAATTCCCATAGTTCCACTTGTGTTATACCATAGTTTTGATGAATTTACTATTATTATAAAATGTGAAAAAAAAAAAAACAATTATAATAAAGAATGAGTAAGTGTTTCAAAACTTTTGACCGGTAGTGTATATAAAAGAATCGCTTACGTGTTAGCATATTTTTAAAGATGTCATTCCGTTAGTGCTCCTTATGCAAGGGGCACATCCCACCTTGAGATCAACATGAGAGCTGTATTTGCTGTCTGGGCCACGTCCACGCAGAGACAGCTCTAATGGAGACAGACTGCCCTCACTGTGAGGGCATGAGTCTCAAGACACTTCGCTCGCAAATCGCCCTTGTTCTGAGGGACGGTTCAGCCTCCCGCGCCCTCCCACCCACCCCTTCTGTGACTCCAGAGGGATCACATGAGGAGGCATGGTGGGACCGCGAGATCAAGCAGGATGAATTTGAGGTGGACCTCGTGCCGGCACAAGCCCTGCGAGCCCCTCAATCTCCATGTACTGCGTACTATACTGATACAGTATGTGTGCACTACCTCACCACGTTCAGCGGTTCTGACACTGGGGATGATGTTATGTCTCTCGCTGAATCTGGTGGGTGGTCAATGGAGGACGTCGTCGCTCCTTCCCCCAGCAAGGACAAGGAGTGTGCACGCGCCACTGACAAGGAGGTGCTTAGCGTCCTTTCAAGGGTGGTCAAAGAGCTTGGTCTCGAGTGGCCTCCTCCAGAGGAACTGGTAAAATCTTGCATTGATGAGTGGTTCTAGCAGTCCTGACATCGTCAAGCGACCATGTTCCGCAGATCTGCCCCGTTCTTCCCAGAATTTTATAACAAACTGACAAAATCCTGGCATGCCCTCAATTCAGCTCGCTCACGCAGCGATTTCACTCTCCTCATTAAAGTAGACCATGAGGAAGACAAAGGTTATGCTCAACTACCCCCTGTGGAGGAGGTGGTAGTGCCCTGTTCATCCTTCCAAGCCATGCCGACTAATGTCCGCACTGGCTGGAAAAGTGTACTCAGCATCAGGCCAAGCTGGTTCAGCACTCCACGCGATGGCAATGCTCCAAGTTTTCCAAGCCAAGCTCCTCAAGCAAATGGACGAGTAAGGCTTTGATCCAGAGATGTTCAAAGAGCTTCGCACCACTACGGACTTAGCGCTACGAGCCACTAAATCACTGTGCAGGCCATTGGCAAGTCAATGGGCAACCTGGTGGTCTTGGTTGGTCATATCTAGCTGCCCCTTATGGAAATGCGTGACACGGAGAAAGCAGCTCTCTTTGATGCTCTGGTGTCTCCAGCTGGCCTATTCAGCAGCACTGTTGATAGGTTTGCTGAACACTACATCTCAACTCAGCAGCACTCACAGGCTATGAGACATTTTATGCAGAAATTGAGCAGAAATTGAGCAATGTCTCAGGCAATTGCCCGGCTAAAGACTCCATGCCTGTTGCCTCAGTGCCGCCAAAAGTCGTTGCCAGTAAAGCCACGCAAGCCATGGCCCAAACGAAGGCAGCCACCTCAGCATGAGCCCCCCTCCCCCCACAGGAACAGCCCTATGAAGCGGAATGCAGAGCTCGCCGTTCCTTCCGGACCTGTCCCAAAGAAGGCTCGATTGGAGACACACAACGCTGTATTGTTGTTCAAAATATAGTTCAAAATATTGCTTCTGTGTCTCACATTCAAATAAAAATGCAAAAAAGAGTACAGCACTTGTTGCACATGCACAAGATGCACACTTTTTAAAAAAGAGCTCTTTTCCACTTCAAAACCCACACATTATGCACAACCACTTCCCAGTGGTGAGCGGTGCATTATATCATACAATGAACAAACCAAATTGCCCTCTGTCCCGTTACGCGGACGCATGGCGAACCCTTACGGGCATTTCCGACTGGGTGCTAAAAATGATCGAACATGGTTATACGACATAATTTGCATGTCGGCTGCCCCCGTTTCAATGGTGTTCTGTCTTCCATGGTTCCGTCTGAAGACGTGCCATGTTATGAGCCGAAATATACAATCTTCTAGCAAAGAACGTGATAGAGGTTGTTCCAAATTGTCAAGCCCACAAAGGGTTTTACAGCTGCTATTTTCTTGTTCCAAAGAAAGACGGAGGGCTTCGACCAATTTTAGATCTGAGACATTTGAATCAAACACTTGCAAATTGCCCGTTCAAAATGATTAATGGATCTTACTGCACGTCCGCCCACGTGATTGGTTTGTGTCGATAGATCTGAAAGATGTGCACATTCATGTAAAAATTTTACCACATTACAGGATGTTTTTGAGATTCGTGTTCAAGGGAACTGCATATCAATTCAAAGTCCTGCCCTTCGGACTGTCCCTGGATCCTCACTCACAAAGTGCATTGATATGGTACTCACCCCTCTGAAACAGAGCGGCATGTGCATTTTGAACTACCTCGATGATTGGCTGTTACTGGCCCAAGCAGAGGCTCTGTTATGCCAGCACAAGGACTTATTGCTCCAACATCTGAACAGCCAGGGCCTCAATGTCAACTGGGTGAAGAGAATGCTCTCCCCAAGCCAACAAATCTCTTTTTCCATCTCGACTCCATGAGCGAGCGTGCGCACCTCATGAGTGAACGCGTTCAGGCCATTCTCCAGTGCCTGTCTCACTTCAAACTGGGGAGAGCACTTCCACTGAAGCTGTTTCAAAAACATTGGGGCTTATGGTGGTGGCATCCGGCATCATTCCATTAGGTCTTTTACACATGAGACCTCTTCAGTACCGGTTCAAGCAAGGTGTGTCATGACATGCTCCACTAGAAGCGCAAATACACATTACCCCCGGTGTGCCTCCTTCACTCTGTCATATGCAAAGTCCGAGAGGACAAAGAAATGATTCTATTGGTTGCGCCGAAGTGGCCCAATCAGTCCTGGTTTCCAGAAATGATAGAGATTCTGGGTGGCCCTCCATTGGAAATACTGCTGAGGAGGGATCTCCTTCCTGCACAATCAGGCATCCCCAGCCCAAGCTATGGAACCTGCATGTGTGGCCCCTGAATGGAACGTACTAAATGTGCCAGAACTTAGTCGGTTATAAACACCATTTTACAGGCTAGAGTGCTGTCTACGAGATGCCTTTACACACTGAAATGGAATGTTTTCACTAATTGGTGCTTTTCACGCAGCAATGACCCAGTGAACTGCCCCATACCTGAAATTCTCACATTTCTTCAAGAGCGATTGGACGCAGGGCTCACTCCGTCAATGCTCAAAGTTTATGTGGTGACTATATCTGCGTATCACGCACCTGAAGCCGGCACCTCTATAGGCAAACATGATTTAATCATAAAATTCCTTAGGGGAGCGAGGCGGTATCGGCTGCAGGGAAATGTGCAGGAGAAATGTGCAGGAGGGATCATTACACCCTAACGCGGGGGACATCCCTGTGGAAGGGCAGGGTCGCCCCGGATGGAGGCGTGAATCCTAACTACCCATATTGATCTTAAGTCTCCCTTCAGGTTGTTCGACGTGTGGGCTCGTGCGGCGAACAGTGCGAGCCCCTTAGGAGAAGACTCGGCAGCCGCTCGAGCAGGCAAACCGAGCCGCGGCCGAACGGGAAGGGCCCTTACTGCGTTTAATGGGGGAGGGGTCATTCTGAGCCATGAACGAGGAAGCCCATGATACAAATGAACATGAAAGGTTCACGCTGCATTTGGACAGGGAATCACTTAACGCAGATTGAATGGGGAGAGCCCTTGGCATGATTGTGTTGGAGGGGTCTGCAATATCTACATATGGCAGGATCTCTTCGAATGGAGGTGACCTGGCCCTCCCTCCAGACGCAATGTGGTGGTCCTCACTGCATCCGAAACTGGGGAGTCCTCGCTGCGCTTCGAAGGGGGAGCCCATGATACTAATAAATATGAGTTAGCTTGCACGCATTCGAAACGGGAGAACCCCCTGCTCACTTTGAAGTGAGAGCCTTTGAGTTTTTAGGCAGGCCCTTCCAGCAATATAAGATGGGGGGAAGGGGCTCCCAGGCTGGCCAGAGAGGCCCCCACAGCACCTAAATGGTGGGGCCGGCCTGGTGGTCTGACAAGGATAAGGCATGCGTCCCCCTGACCTTGATCATGAATGAATTGTGGTTAGCTAATGAGGGCTTGTTGAGCATTTTCAGCATCGGATGACCGTCGGGCTAGTAAACAATCTTGAAGCTCGGGCAGGCCATTTTGGACTGCGGTGATTGCAGTGCCGATGTGGAAGGAATGGCTTGAATATAGTTTTGAGATGCCGGATTTAATCAGAATGGATTTTAGATGTTTTTGGAACCAGAATCAAGAAACTGCTTGGTTTTTGTCATCTACGAAGAGTGGGTCGAGAGGGTTTTTGGATTGTGTACCTCTGTAGTGGAGGTAAAGTGCTAGCGATTGAAAAAAGGGCTGGATGGGATTGGGCAGGTTGATGATGAAAATTGGATGCCCTTTTTTGGTCTAATCTGTTTTACTCTGTTTGATAAGGTATCTGATTGTCTCGTGGTCTATGTTATGGGGGTCCGAAATGGTGGGATGTATTCTTGAGTCAATTTTTGCCGAGTTCTAACCATCGGAGGAAGCCGAAGAAGGCGGGGATGAATATTGCGTCTAGTGTTTTTGAGGTGTTTGAAGATATGTAGCCCTGGCGAGGGGTATTTGGACATCGGATGAGCAGGTCGATGGTGAGAGGTAGCCTAGTATCGGTTCTGGTGGGTTGGGATTGTGAATGCCCTTGATGAGGAATGAGATCTGGGGATGGCTTATTGTGGGGGAATTTTATTTTATTATTTATTTATTTATTTTATTCCCAAAAATTAATTTGTGGAGATTGAGTTGTGAGGTGAAGGAGGATACAAAGAAGAGAGAAAAATCAAGAAATGGCAGATTGTAATTTAGATGGAAATCTTTGAAGCATTTCCAAGCTGTCCGATATGTTTGTTGGGTTCGGGGGAAAATGGCTTGAAGAATGGAGTCCTGGGGGTGTGGAGGAGTATGAGAGAGTGATTTCTAGGAATTTCAGTTCTGTTCAGGGAGGAACTGGGGTTGGTGTTGGGTTCACTTCAAGGGCCGAGGCTCTGGATCTCTGAAAGAAAAAATTAGAAGAGTCAGCAATGTGGTTTTTTGAGTCTGGAATATGCTCTGCTTTAATTATGGTTAGCTGAGGAGGGATTTAGAATGAAGTTCGCTTGCGGAGACAGCCTTGCGCGGGAATGGTTCCGGAGCAGGAAAGATTAAAATGGTAGAAGGAAGGGGGATAAAGTGAAGAGGGGAATGGGTCTGGAGTGGGGTTCTCCGGTGAAGGCAGCCGCACGTGGGAATCTAGTGGCCCATGGATAGGAAGGGGTAGAGGGATGGATATTGGCAGAGAGAATAGGTTGCATGGAAAAACTAAGGAATCTGGAACATATGTGAGGCAATGTCAAGATACATGCTTGTGTGGCATTTGTGATGTGAACGGGCTGAATCCTCGGGCGTGGGACTGCAAAGCGCTCAATGGGAGAGCATACGATTCCTGTGAGAATGTTTATGCTGAATTTTACTGAGCTCGCTCGAAGCTGCGAGCGGCTGGATCCGCAGGCGTGGGCCTGCATGGCATTCGATGGTAGGATGAACAGGATGAATCCTTGAGCGCGGACTCACACAGCATTTAACAGGAAGAGCCCATGTTTTCGTGTGAAAAGTTTACACTGCAAATAAGCAAGAACTCACTCTGCTGTATGAATGGGTTGAGCACGGCATTCGACGTGAGGGCGTAAGGTAGGCTATGTTCGAATGAAATTGATTGATGCGGAGATGCAGGCTTATGGTGAACTGTTTAGTGAAGACCTGAAACAGCCCGATTATTGTCAGTTGCTAGGTGGGTGATGGTTTGTTTGATATGACTGGTTTAATATGGGTTACGGAGCCATTGAGGCTGAGACGCATGGTCTGAAAGATGTGCCGCGGTTGTGGCACATGAACGGTTGCGGCACCTGGACGGCATGTTAGCACTGTTTGCCGTGTAGTGGGAGTTTGTTGTATGGCCCTAAAGATACCACGGTTGCAGTGCTTGAACAGCGTATTAGCACTGTTTCAGGGCGATAGGAGGTTTGGTCGCATAGCCCGAAAGACATTTGATGAGGACATATGAAATCGTAGGAGTTTGTGCCTGAGAGTTGGATTTAATAGATACTATAAGAGCACCGTTTGTGAATAGTGTGGTGAAATAAAAAGAATTGTATATAATGATGACTTGTAATAAATTCTACAGAAAACTGAAATATTGGAGTATAAAGCAAGGTGCCAAGCTGAATTGTTCGGTGTCGATTTAAACCGGTTACTTTAAACGTGTGGAGCTTAAAATTATGTCAGATTGTTGAACGCTTTTAAAAATCATGCAGCAATTAAGTTGTATGTTCAAGCTTGTGAATAAAAAGTTTGTAATCCAATGATTTGGGCAAAAGTAGAGAAGACTGTCTGTAAAAATAAAATAATAGATTGATTTTACCTGCGTGAAGCATTTGTCCTGATGGGAGGAGGGAAAGTGATGTTATAGTGTAGAAAAGTTTGTAGCAGCACTTGCTTCATGTTATTGGGGCTGCGCTGCGAGGTGAGCTCGAATGTTGAGAGGCGTGACGAGTTTACGGAATGATTATGAATGAGTTAGGACGCGGCACGTGATCTGCCTCTTGCGGAGCCTAATTCGTCTCGTGTCTGTTCGGACAGAGGCTGTGTATAACTGCAGTGTGCTGTGTAATGGTCCGAGCGAGTGCTGCGCGGCAGCGAACTTGTGCTAAAATCTCTGCATTGGTTTGAAAAGAAGTTGCAATTAGAGTATCGGTTGATTGGAAGGAGTTCGCTGTTGCATGATTACCCCCATGTTCCGAATGAAATAAATCACACTTCGAAGGGCACTTTGAAGGGAGAACAATCGTGATATTCATGTTAGAAGATGACGAACAGAATCGCTGAATGGATCATGCCCTAAATGAGCTGCGCGGCAAGGTAATGAGTCTGACAGGATTCACCTGTACGGGAGAACCAGATTGAAATGCTGGGGAGCGTTGGAATGATGATTGAATAAAATACTTAATCTTTGTTTCCCTCACGTTCGAACGAAGCTGGAATGGAACTCGAGTGGCATGAGTTTAGATAAGAGATCATATGAGCAGTCGTAGAGAGCTGTATGGCATGTATACAGAGCTGAAGCAGCCAGTTTGTGGAAGCAACTTCATGCTATAAACTGCTTCGGCGAATGTAGCATAGAAAGAAAGACAGTAAAAATATAACACTTAATGTGTTAGCAGTCAATACTGCAAAACAAATGGGCTGCTATCGCAGCTTCTGTTGGATAGCAAGGTTGTTTGGATGGAAGAGCTGTTCTGATGAAGGCGAATGCTCTGCAGTGTAGTTGCATCTGATGATCCGAGTCATGCCTGGGTCTGTTCATGGGCAATGGGCGGGGCCGAATGCTGGAAGACTTGATGCCATATAGAGGTAAGCGGCTGTTTATATACACTTACTCTGATGATGTGATCGGTCAGATTAAATGACCTTTCTTCTCACAAACCTAGTTTATAAAACTCCATTTGTTGTCAGAATTTCCTGCTGATTTCAAATACGTTATTTGATCGTGATCTTGACAATTTTCTTTAGAGATTTCGTTATTTCCCCTTTGTATTCAAGTAGATAGGAGCTGTACTTTTATGCCGCTTGTATACATAGAAAATACAGCTGCCCAGAAGCATACCCAAGATGGCCGCCTAGTGGACTTTCCTTGAAAGGGACTTTGGTTCCAGTTTCCGGATGAAATGTCCACAATGTGACACCAAAAGTGAGTTGTATTTTTAGTTGTAAACTATGTAATACAGTCAACAGGAATACATATTTTATAAACTCTTCACCTAACCCAAACTCTAAACCTAACCATCAGTGGAGTAAAAATGACATTTTTGAGTGATAACACAACATCAGAATTGCACTCACCATTTTTTTATTTAAACATGATTATTACTTTCTGTTTGCTACAGGACTAGAACCCATCTTGGAGGCTGCTTGCACAACACACTATCAGTAGCGCTAGAGGGAAATGTATTTATACTTGAACTGATTCAAAAAAATGTATGGCACTTGTCAGAAATTTGGCTGAATGGGGCTGATTTCAGGATACATTTTTGCTTTCTCTTATATATATATATAAAACTGTTAAAGGTGCTTACACTTTGTGGGGATATTAAATAAGATCACAAACCGTAAAATTGTGACTCTTGAGTGGTGATTTGTCATGTAGGGTCAATCTGATCCAGAACAGCTATACTGAATCATCATTACAGCACGTAAGGGCTAAAAATAATTATGTCAATCAATTGATTGTTGACTGCTTCAGCTCAATTCTGATTTATTTGTTTGGCATTTTTAACAACAGCAATAGGCTCAAATGTGCTCACAGAGACCTACACCCCTAATGCAGGCGACAATGGCAAGGCAAAACTTCATGAGAGCAGGGAAGAGACATGTCTGTCATGCTACAAAGTCACAAATAGTAATTGTTTATGGACACCTGTCCAAACTTCTGTGTGGCATGCCAGCCAATGCGTGGACCTTGAAGTGAGGTGAGAAGGTTAGAAGTGTTTACACTAACAATACGGGTCAGATTCACTATGTGTTTGCGTATACATGATGCTGTGCGTGTATAATGTCTGCATTTTTTATGAAACTGGGTTGATTTAGTGCACTGAATGTGTGTGCATGTATTTGTGATTTAGTGGTCAGGTCATGGACAGGTGAGACCCTACTCTGAGTAAGATGAGTCAAACAGGTGCAGTTTGTACAGAGCTGTTGTCTTTGACACTCTACGGGTGTATGTGTATGTGTGTGTGTGTGTGTGTGTGTGTGTGTGTGTGTGTATGTGTGTGTGTGCATGAAAAAGAGGAATGTATTTTGATAAAGATAGCTGTAAATAAAGAAAACCTGTCACTTGTCTGAATATACACACACACACACATATTGGTGCAGCTATCATTATGAGGACTCTCCATAGACATAATGATTTTTATACTGTATGAACTATAGATTCTATCCCCTAACCCTAACCCTAAACCTAACCCTCACAAAAAACTTTCTGCATTTTTACATTTTCAATAAAACATCATTTAGTATGTTTTTTTAAGTGATTTGAATTATGGGGACACTAGACATGTCCTCATAAACCACATTTATAGCATAATACCCTTGTAATTACCAGTTTGTAATCTAAAAATCGTCCTCGTAAACCACCCAAACCCGTCCACACACACACACACACACACACACACACACACACACAAATCTGGAATGTTTGAAGTTAACCATGTATATTACAGAAGAAAGAAAACTAAAATAACATGTTGAGTTTAGATATATTTTCAGAAGCTTGGTATTAACTTAATTATTCCCACATCCCTTACAACACAGGCAAATACACACTCCAGACCAGCCTTGAAGCTACAAGATATTTTGAGGTTCAGCTGCGAGGTGACCTTGGTGTGTGTGTGTGTTTTTTTTTTTCAATCTGCATTTGTGCTCTGATTTTCTAATGTTTTTAATGACATAATGGCATAATAGGGTTCATACGTTTCCACTGAACAGCCAAGTGACAACTCAGCACAGCAGAGAATCTGACAAGCCAGAACCTGCTGCAATCAATTTGTGGTAAACACTTAAGAGTAAGAATGATTAAACTGTATCAATTGAGATTTAAGATTACTGTAACTCTCCTCAAATACATCCACACTCATCCTCACATACACGCCCACACATGGACAAACATACACACAAATATCCACACCTGCAATCCATCCCCCTCCCCACCCCACACAAGAATTTTTTGTTTGTTTTTCAGGCATGCTAACCTTTTCCCTGACCTTCAAGGCTATATTTGGATGTCTGGACATTGTCCTTCCTCTTTATAACACAAACCCTAATGGCCCTTGTACACACACACCTACGCAGACACAATTATAAACACACACACACACACACACACACACACACACACACACAAACACACAAACACACGTTTTGTTTTATATCATCTTGGGGACTTTCCATAAACTTCTATGAATTTTATACAGATCTAAGGATAATTTCTATCCCCTAACCCTACCCCTAAACCTAACCCTCACAGAAACCTTTTTGCATTTTAATATTTTCAAAAAAAACATCGTTTAGTATGTTTAATAAGCCATTTCCCTCGTGGGGACCGCTGGCTGATCCCCACAATGTAGGTGATCTCAGGTTTTACTTCCTTGTGGGGATATTTGGTCCCCAAAATGGAGGTTAAACCTGTAAACACACACACACACAACAAACTTAAGAAGGCAGGATACTGAACTCAGGATGTTTTATTATTTCCTATGTTTTGGCTGCTTGACATTAGTTATACTACACTTTTGTGTTAGCATGTTGTCCATTTTCACAAAAAACACACATTATCTTCAGATTTCTCAGATTTTCCAAGCCTTGTGAATAAAATATATTTATACAACTATGATTTGAAATTTAAACAGAAAAGAAATACCATTTTAAAATAAGATGAAAAAACACCAACCCCACTGACAACAGCAAGAAAAACAGATGTTTCCGCAATTAAGAAAAGCCAACAATGCTTTTCTATTTATCTCTGTCAGGCACACACAGATGGAGTGAAGTTTTGATGAAGTCATCACTAAAACACTTAGATAGTTTACCAGCAAATTCAGGATTAGCATTCAAATGTCAGTCAGAGTAATGAGAGAAACAGCTTAGTACTGCGACATCATTAAGCTTACTATCTCCATTCACTTCACTCCACACTACTGTAGAGGAGTACGTCAGCAGCTAAATTCCATTTTACATACTTCTACTTTACACTAAGAGTACATACCTCAATTTCGAGTAAAGAGTTAAACAGAAGGCCAGTATTGTGATATTCCACCACATTATAAAATTGAGTCTTGATAGCACAGACCTCTTTGTCGCATGCTGTTTGTGGTCGCATGTAGCATGCATTTAAAAGCTGCCTCTTATTCCTCACCAGAAATGCGAAAAAGAACCGTTACAAACTCTTCTTGTGTCGCACAAGCAGTTTGGGGCAATATTAGCCTTAAAAGCATGAACGAATAGATTCATGCACAAGTGGTAACCTGCAATTGTTACTTAAAGGATCTATTGCTACTCCTAACCCATAAAAAACACTTTAATTTTTTAACCTAATTTTTACAGGTTGATCTAGTTAGATTAAATAAAATTTTTGACAGTTAATTTAGATGTTCACAGATTATGCAGTTGTTGTTTTTTTGACCTGGGACACACTTATCCTAATCTTACTTACTGTATAGGATAGTACTCAAACTGGGAATCAGTCAACATTTACTTTAAGTAATTTTTTTATTAAATGACATGCAGAAAATGTCCTGTCAGATATCACTGAAAAAGACGCCATGAAATATCACACCTTTCTTTGTAACAGTCCTAAACTTGGTAAATAGCGGGGAAATAAATGTCTACGGGCCGTGGTCTGATCCTTTGTTTAGCCAATCAGAAGACTTCCTGCCTGTCAATCATTTCCCTCTAAGTCTGCTCCATCTCTGATACAATGGTCCCCAAGTGTGCGCGTGCCTTCAGATTGCGGGGTTCTGGCAAGAGGGGCATGGCAAATTCAGCGACTAAGTGTGTGGAAGTTCCAGAGACGGCTAAAATTGCTTACAGCATGTTTAAGAGTAACAAAACCAAAGTGTCTGAAGTGTAAAAATTAAATAAAAATAATAATAATTGTCAGGTAACCTAAAAATGTGCTTCATGTGGTAACATCTAAATTAACTGGTTTTATTCAAGTAAAAAATATGATTTAATATGACTGAATTAACCTGGCTACATAAGATTACACTGACAAAATATATTTTTTAAGGGTTAGATGAGGTAGAAATTGATTCTTAAGATAACTACCACTACCACTACAACATCTACCGCATTGCAGATGGCCAAAAGCAAATGCCTTTAATATGAATTACTGTCCACATCAGGAATTCATCTGTCCAGACAGTAAGAGAAAGATTGTGATTAATTAAACTGTAGTTGTCATAGTGATGTTCAGTGAGATATCACAGGTCATGACTGGGTCCATTCCAAACCCCTTCACTCCCTTTACTCTGGTGTCCTCCTCCTCTTTCAGCGATCCACCTTTCCACATCCTCCTCCCTCCCTCCGTCTTTGTCCATGTTGATTGGTGAGGCATGACACTGTGTGTTTGACCTCAACGGAAGTATATTCCAAGTTTAATAATTCAAACTTCAATCCATCCTATTACATGCACCGCCCGACATTCATTATTCTGATTTAATAATTACATTACAAAATCTAAGAGAAAATGATGATAAACTCGCTGTACTTAAGAGGGAGGAAGAGAATGAAACTCAGCTGTCCAGAAAGCTGACCACTCTATATTAGTATAAAATTCAGTCTACTTTAACCATTAAAGGAACAACATGACTCTACATTAAAAATCCATAGTAACGTTACACTTCAGATAAAACTATATGTAAAGTATCTCTACATATGTAACCCCTGAGCAACAAATATGTCTACTTTACTAAAAGAATGTCTTTTATAATTCAAATTAAATATTAAACTATCACACTTGTAACTCTTCATTCTGAGCTGACAACATAATAATGACTCCTTCTAAAAGAAATTTGGCTTATGATTGCTCTTTCACAGGAAGGAAACAAATCAGATCGCTGCTTTCCTTTTACCTTCTGCTACCATTGATTGGATGGATATAAATACCCACCTTATGACCTTAGATTCGCCCTGTGCGGGTCAAGCACAGAATCCAGTATATCATAAGTGGGGAGATGAAAGCTAGAAGTCCGGAAAATCGACAACAAAGAACTCTAAGTCATCAATAAGAAATTACATTTTCATACAATCACTTCGCTAGCTGACATTTCTTAAAGAATTATTTCAGGTTCAATACAAGTTAAGCACAGTCGACAGCATTTGTGGCATAATTTTGATTACCATAAAAAAGTATTTCGACTCGTCTGTCCTTTTCTTTAATTAAAGGCAAAAATCTGGGTTCCAGTGAGGCACTTACAATGGAAGTGAATGGGGACAATTTTTGGAGGGTTTAAAAGCAGAAATGTGAAGCTTATAATTTTATAAAAGCACTTACATTAATTCTTCTGTTAAAACTCATGTATTATTTGAGCTGTAAAGTTGTTTAAATCATCCTTTTACAGTCATTTTAGGGTTTTAGGGTTTGTTGACATTGTATCGTCATGGAAACGAAGTTGTAAAATTGGCTATAACTTTACACAGAAAAGGTTATTAAGCGATTTTATCACACTAAAATCATGTTAACACGCATATTGTTTACGTCTTGTGGCTATACTTTTTAAACAGTGAGTATTTTAACAATTACGGATTTGCCCCATTCACTTCAATTGTAAGTGCCTCATTGTAACCCAGATTATTATTTTTAAAGAAAATAGGGGAAATTCAAAAATTATTTTTGTGGTAATTATGCCACAAATGCTGTTGATTAAGCTTCACCCAAAATATTTCTTTTAAGTTGAATGTTAACATGCAACTTTGCCTAGTAACAAGTTTGTTAGCCCTTGTGCTGTCTTTAAATTTTATTACCTAATTTGGTCTTCCCGGTCAAAAATGACCGACCTATTAAAAAATTGCACATAAATCTCTCATTATGCTATATTATCACCAAAAATTGGATTAGATCTTTTTGTCAACTTGTTTTTTTTCAATTAGCACAGGTTTTGTATTTCTTTTTGGAATTTACTGACCGTAGGCCAATGACCTTTGGCCGCCCAATTACCCTTGTGCCAAACAAGGCCAACCGGGGATTGAGGCAGGTACAATGTCAAAGCCGGAGTTTCACGAACTTGTCAGGATATGTATCCAGCGCACAACAGTACAGGTTCGGGAAAAAATAAATAATAAAATGCGGGTACCATACAAATCTGTTGAAATGCACAATGGACAAAGCGGTGCCCAAAGAAATGACTTTCCATGGTTCGGTGAACTTTCATAGACGGTGTGCTGGGACATCATCCCACTGTTAGTGGAGAGACCACTCGGGACATCAGAGCAGTTACAGTTGATGAGTTGTTATTGCTAATTTATCTTGCTAGCTAGCTAATGTTTACATTTGATATAAACTCTATATTCTAGATAACTAGATAGAGTAACATGATACCTCAGCTTGAGCTCCCCTTTTGCTTGTGAAATGGGCGAGGTGTGTGATGTTGGCACCAGCTATTGATAGTTGATAGCCCTGGCTCGCACTGGCCTGTTAGTGGAAAAGCAGCTATTGATCTGCTTCTTTGTGAGAGCAGGAAAATTTCAAAACACATTGTTATAATAGTTTGTCTGAAAGGTGTGACGAAAGAAAGATCATGAAAGAAAGATTCTACTGGAGAGGGGTCACTATGGGGCAAAGAAAGTTCAGGTGTGTGTGTGTGTGTGTGTGTGTGTGTGTGTGTGGGTGGGTTTGGGTGGTTTACGAGGACTTTTTTTTAAGTTACAAACTGGTATAATGCTATAAATGTGGTTTATGAGGACATTTCTAGTGTCCCCATAATTCAAATAGCTTAAAAAAACATACTAAACGATGTTTTATTGAAAATGTAAAAATGCAGAAAGTTTTTTGTGAGGGTTAGGTTTAGGGGATAGAATCTATAGTTCGTACAGTATAAAAATCATTGTCTATGGAGAGTCCTCATAATCATAGCTGCACCAACATGTGTGTGTGTGTGTGATAATGTTGGATGGATGTTGGATACAGTTCAGGGTAGGATAAACTTCATCTCTGTGGAAAAGAAAGCATGTAATACTCAGAGTTTGTGTATGTACATGTGCGTGTGTGTGTTCGTGTATGCGCGCATGTGTGAGTTTATGTTCGTGTGCACAGTTCTGAGGCCTTTATGTTTGCAAGCACACATGCACAAATGTGCTCATTTAATGGATGAACATGCTCCTGAACACTACATTTTTTTGATCTCCCCTTTCATTTTCAATGGCCGGTCATTTTTGTCCGGGAACACCACAAGTGTGACTTTGTGCCATTTTGTACAAAATAAAAGCATTTTAAAACAAACTTCCTGGTTAAACACTAAAGCACACTAGTGTGATAAATAGTATATAATGTTTTAATATTTTATTTAATATTGCCAAAATTATCCACAAATAATGCTTTTATTCACTCAAAAATTAGGTGCATGTGCTCAGGTCAGTGAGGCCAATGATCAGAAAGCTCCAAATAGAAATACATAACCTGTGATAATTCAAAGAAGACAAGTTGACAAAAAGGTCTAATCCAATATTTAATAATAATCAAAATCAAATCAAATCAAATCAAATCACTTTATTGTCACACAGCCATATACACAAGTGCAATGGTGTGTGAAATTCTTGGGTGCAGTTCCAATCAACATAGCAGTCGTGACAGTGATGAGACATATACCAATTTACAATAACATCAAATTAACACAACACAATTTAAACATCTGTTATACACATAATTACACTCAACAATATACAAATAATAACATACACTGTACAGTATACAATACGCTGTTTTTTTTTTTGTTTTTTTTTTTTACTATATAGATACACATTATTCAATAAAAATTAAAAATTAAAATATATATAAAAAAAAGTATATATATATATAGAATGTACAGTATTGTACTGTATTGACATTCAGGCTGTCGGTTGATAGTCAGTTGTTAAGAGAGACATAATATAATAATAATAATATAATTTATGACAGTCCGGTGTGAGATAAAAGAGTAATAAAGTGCAGGGCTGATGTATTTGATCGTGGGAGATCAAAAGTTCAAAAGTCTGATTGCTTGGGGGAAGAAGCTATCATGGAGTCGGCTGGTGCGGGTCCTGATGCTGCGATACCGCCTACCTGATGGTAGCAGTGAAAACAGCCCATGGCTCGGGTGGCTGGAGTCTCTGATGATCCTCCGAGCTTTTTTCACACACCGCCTTGTATATATTTCCTGGAGGGAGGGAAGCTCACCTCCGATGCTGTGTTTGGCAGTTCGCACCACCCTTTGCAGTGCTTTGCGGTTGTGGGCGGTGCTATTGCCGTACCAGGCGGAGATACAGCCAGTCAGGATGCTCTCCACAGTGCAGGTGTAGAACCGTGTGAGGATGTGGCGGTTCATTCCAAACTTCCTCAGCCGTCTCAGGAAGAAGAGGCGCTGATGAGCCTTCTTCACAACGACTTCAGTGTGGATGGACCATGTGAGTTCCTCAGTGATGTGGACACCCAGGACCTTGAAGCTGCTGACTCTTTCCACTGGTGCTCCATTGATGGTGATGGGACTGTGTTCTCTGTCTTTTCTTCTGAAGTCCACCACAAGCTCCTTTGTCTTACTGACGTTGAGGGAGAGGTTGTGCTCCTGACACCAGTGTGTCAGAGTGTGCACCTCCTCTCTGTAGGCTGTTTCATCATTGTCAGTGATCAGACCTACCACCGTCGTGTCATCAGCAAACTTGATGGCATTGGAGCTATGTGTTGCCACACAGTCATGTGTGTACAAGGAATACAGTAGTGGGCTGAGAACACAGCCCTGTGGGGCTCCAGTGTTGAGGATCAGTGATGAGGAGATGTTGCTGCCTATTCTAACCACCTGGCGTCTGCTTGACAGGAAGTCCAGTATCCAGCTGCACAGCGAGCTGTTTAAGCCCAGAGCCCAGAGTTTCTCATCTAGCTTGGAGGGCACTATGGTGTTGAATGCTGAGCTGTAGTCTACAAACAACATTCTCACATAAGTGTTCTTTTTTCCAGGTGGGAGAGAGCAGTGTGTATTGTAGATGCAATGGCATCATCAGTGGAGCGGTTGTTGCGGTAAGCAAACTGCAGCGGGTCAAGATTGAGTTGCAAGACAGAGCAGATGTAATCTCTGATTAGTCTCTCAAAGCATTTGCTGATGATGGGGGTCAGAGCAACAGGATGCCAGTCATTTAAACAAGTTATTTTTGATTGTTTTGGAACAGGCACAATGGTGGATGTTTTAAAGCATGTGGGGACTACAGACAAAGAGAGGGAAAGGTTGAAAATGTCCGTAAAAACACCAGCCAGCTGGTTCGCGCACGCTCTGATGACGCGGCCCGGAATGCTGTCTGGGCCCGCGGCTTTGCGGATATTCACCCGTCGGAAGGATCGGGTTACATCCGCTACAGAGATGGAGAGTGAACTAACCTCTGTAGCTTCAGCCGCGAGAGCTCTCTCCGCGAGGGCGGTGTTATTTCCCTCGAAACGAGCATAAAAAGTATTTAGCTCATCCGGTAGAGAGGCAGCGGTGTTCATGGCGGAGTTTTTATTCCCTTTAAAGTCCGTGATGATGTTAATTCCCTGCCACATGCTTCTAGAGTTGGTGGTGTTAAACTGTCCTTCAATCTTGTCCCTGTACTGGCGTTTTGCTGTTTTGATAGTTTTTCGGAGGGCATAACTGGCTTGTTTATGCTCCTCCGCGTTCCCGGTATTAAAAGCGGAGGACCGCACATTAAGTGCCGTGCGAACATCGCTATTGATCCACGGCTTCTGATTCGGATAGATTCGTACAGTTCTGGTCGGAATCACTTCCTCTACGCACGTTCTGATGAAACACATTACGCTATCAGCTAAAGCTCGATGTCGTCATCAGAGGCTGACCGGAACATCTCCCAGTCCGTGTGATCAAAACAGTCTTGTAGCATAGAATCTGATTGGTCCGACCAGCACTGGATCGTTCTGAGGGTGGGTGCTTCCTGTTTCAATTTCTGCCTGTAAGTGGGCAGAAGCAAAATGGAAGAGTGGTCCGATTTGCCAAATGGTGGGCGGGGGAGGGATTTGTAGCCATCCCGGAACGGAGAGTAGCAATGATCCAAAACCCGGTCCCCTCGTGTGTTGAAACTAATGTGCTGGTGATATTTTGGTGCGACTGATTTTAAACTGGCTTTATTAAAGTCCCCGGTCACAATGAACGCGGCCTCAGGGTGCGCGGTTTCCTGCTCACTTATACTCCCAAACAGTTCCTTGAGTGCCCGGTCTGTGTCGGCTTGTGGGGGAATGTACACAGCAGTGATAATGACCGCTGTGAATTCCCTCGGTAGCCAGAATGGTCGACACAGAAGCATAAGAAATTCCAGATCAGGAGAACAGAAAGACTTGATGGAATGTACGTTCCTCTGATCACACCAGGATTTGTTGATCATAAAACATACACCACCTCCTCTAGTTTTACCTGAGAGGTCTTTCGCTCTGTCCGCTCGGTGCATGGAGAACCCCGCGGGTTCAATGGCTGAGTCTGGAATCTCCGCAGACATCCAAGTTTCTGTGAGGCAGATAATGCAGCAGTCCCTCGTCTCTCGTTGGAAAGAGATCCGCGCTTTCAGCTCGCAGAGCTTGTTATCCAGAGACTGAACATTTGCCAGTAGAATAGTGGGTAGCGGGGGTCGATTTGCGCAGCGTCTTACTCTGATGTGAACACCGGCTCTGTTTCCCCTTTTCCTCCTGCATTTCCGTGGCCGTGCTGCCCAGACAAAGGGCTCTGCTTGCGTGTTTGTAAACAGCGGCGTTGAGGAATGTGAAGTCCGGTTTTCGGTGTGAGATCGCTGAACCAATGTCCAAAAGTGTTTGTCTGTCGTAGACAATAAGGCAGACAACATCCAAGACAAAAAAACATAAGAATTGTAAACAAAACAAACAAAACATTGCAATGTTGTGTCGGAGCTCACAACGCAGCAGCCATACTCGGCGCCATCTTGAGTCACATACAGCATAATGAGAGATTTATAAGCTATTTTTAATAGGCTGGTCATTTTTGACAGGGAAGACCACAAGTGTAACAAAGTGAAGAAAAGGAAAATGGAACAAAAAGTGAAGAAAAGGAAAATGAAAAAAAAAAAAAAAAAAAAAATTCTATATTGCTTCAATATTGATACCCTGTGTGAACAAAGTCAGAAAGATTTAGTCCAATAGGATAACATTAACTGGCATTTTTAGGCAAAAGAAAATCCTCTTTGTGTCAAAATGACCGGAAGACAACATGAGGGTTAACTTCACCCAGCACTCATGAGCACTTTATTCAAAGACTCATGCAACTTTAAAGTGACTCTCGCTTATAACATGCATATATGACATTCATAACTATGTAATTACCTGCAATGCATTTATTTAATCGGTATAATCTGTACACACTAAAAAGATTGTAACATTGTTAAAATTGCTTCATTTTTTTTTTTTAGTTAAGCAAGTGGTATGACAATTTTAGCTTTAGCTTTCATATGAAAGTATGTGTAAAAAAGTGATAACCTGCAATTGTTACCTTAAGGAGCTATTTATACCTGACACAACCCTTAAAATCCCTTGTTTTGTTGGTGTAACCTAATGTAATCAGGTTGATTCAGACATATTTAATAATAACATGTAACATATAAACTGTTTTACTTGAGTCAAGCCAATTAATTTTTAGTTAAGTTACCATAAACCATTTTTTTTAGGTGAACATTTTCCCCCCAGTGTAGATATTTGTACTGCATTAAAAACAAACAAAAAAAGTTTTGTCAGGTAACCTCTAACATCTAAAATAACTTGTTTTATTCTAGTCTAAAATATTATTTAATTTGGCTGCATCAACCTGAATTTAGGTTATTTAGGTTACGGCAACATAAGTAATTTTTAAGGGTTAGGCTAAGTAGAAATAGATCTTTAAACTAACAATTATGAGATGCCACTTTTTTAAATATTTAGTGTGTGGTTATAAAATTACAAATATGAGTCTGTGTGTGATTAGCTTTACTGTGTATAACACTACTTGAGGACATATTGATGAAGTCATAAAAAAGTAATATACATGCATTCATGGTGCTATGATAAGACAGCGTTTGACAAGCAAATTAACTTAAATCTGAATGTAGACTCCAGAGGGAAAAAAAATCAAGACACACAAGAGAGAAGGAAAGAAAAATGGACAGTTCTTAAAAAAAAAAAAAAAAAAAAAAAAAAGAATGAGAAAGCAAGAGGGGCAGTTTTGTCCTCTTAAAGTAGAGGGAGTGTGTGTGGGGATGGGCAGTAGTAAATAATGTCTGACCAGGCAGACAGCAGTAGATAAAGTGTCTTTATCTGGACAGAGGAATTCTTGTGTTTGAACACACACTAACACACACTATACATGTTCCCACAATGTCACACACACTCCTTCCTGTCACTCAGAATGATTGATGTGTATTCTGGCACTCCCAGGCCTTTGATAGGGAGGGGAAGAGGCGGGGCAGTGGGAGGGGGGCAGCCTCAATCAGTGACATCTGTCCCCTCACTTCTAAAAACCCTTTTTATTTTCTGCATCCTCTCCAAAGAAAATCTGTTGTAGCTTAAAAAATGTACATAATATATAGGGCTTGTGCAGCCACACTTTGCCGGGTACATGCATATCTCATACGACAAAGCAACTCACTCTGAAAACGGCAGATAAAAGCAAACTACTTTTTCCACCCTTGCTCACAAAAAACATATATGTTCTCTCTCTCTCACTCACACACACACGCACACACACACACGTCTAAATACACAGCTGAGAGGCTGTTCAGCTCCATTTACTTTCTCACTCTGCCACTTAGACACGCTTAACTGCACACACTAATGAACACACACACACACACTCACACATACATTATGAACAGAGTGGGGTTAATGAATGACAGGGTCCTTTGCTTGCTTGGCACCTTTAAGCTCGTGAACATAATTGTCTTGTATTGTATTTCAGTCTCGTTACAACAGAAATCTCAGACACAATACCATTTTAGAGCATAAAAAAAAAAAAAAAATTATTAAGAGTAATATTTTACATAAATTACATTTAATGGGATTCAGTTGAGTTCTAGACTGCTTTCATAATTTATGGAACCTATGTCTCCCAGACATTTCTAAATGTGGTATAAACTATTTTTGTACTCAAATGTCGAAAATTCTCAATATTTTTACAGACTTTTGAAAACAAAGTTTTGCTGAAAGAGAGATGCAGGTTTTTTTTTTTTACTTTACCAAATCTTTCGGCGAGTGGTGAACTTTCCAAACATGACTGTATGTGTGTTGTGTATAAATGCTGATTGAGTAATGTTATGTCTTTTTTATGGATATGGGAATTTTGTTCGCTGTCATCTTGTTTCACCAGAATGTGCACATACACACACATACAAAAAAACCATTTGAAGAGTTCACGGCCGGTATGGTGAGGTCAGCAGTGAATGACAGGTGCTAAAGAAACAGGACAGTCGTTACTGCTCAAGTTACAGAAAAGACACACGCACATTCACACACATACTCTTTTGCACAGACACACACGCACAAAGATCATACGCGCACTCACAGACATACTCATTAAAAATTATACACAAACACGCACATACACATTGAAAATATTCCTTCATACTGTTAAATACCCTCAAGTAGTTAGCTTGAAACCATTGCAAAGCACACATAAAACATCACAGTTATCTATTATGTGAAAAGAGAGGATGATGTAATTCACATGGCTCTTGCAGAACTCCTCAGATACACACACACACACACACCCATTCACAATAACATCAAATTCTTTCATGATAATATCTTATCTATCACAGACTATAGCTGCAGGCAACACCACAGAAATATAGAAACAGACACAGAGAGAAAGAGAGAGAGAAATGAGGAGACAATTCTGTGACCATCTTAAAAACGGGTACAAAATGACAAAAACACATGTATACTACTGGTAAAACGTTTTGTAACACTTAACTGAAATGTTTCTTATGATCTTAAATGTTTTTTTGATCTGAAGGCCTATGCTTAAATGTTTGAAAAGAGTTTTGTAGACAAAAATATAATTGTGCCACCATATTAATTTATTCATTATAAAATGAAAATTTAATAAAAAACAAAAAAAAAATTTTTTTTTAAATTGATGACTTGGACCAAATAATAAAGAAAAGCAGCCACTAAGTGCCCAACATAGATAGGAACTCCTTCAATACTGTTTAAAAAGCATCCCAGGGTGATACCTCAAGAAGTTGGTTGAGAAAATGTCAAGAGTACATGTCTGCAAAAGGGTGACTACTTTGAAGATGCTAAAATATAACACAGTTTTGATTTATTTTGGATTTTGTTTAGTCACAACATAATTCCCATAGTTCCTTTTATGTTATTCCATAGTTTTGATAACTTTACTATTATTCTAAAATGTGAAAAAAAAAATGTATTATATATATATATATATATATATATATATATATATATATATATATATATATATATATAAAATAAAGAATGAATAAGTGTTTCAAAACTTTTGACCAGTAGTGTATGTACAGAATGTCTTGCATTTTACTTGATTAATTGTTTGACTATTTTTTTCTCCTTAGAAATGGGTAGAGAGAGAGAGAGAGAGAGAGAGAGAGAGAGAGAGAGAGAGAGAGAAAGAGAGAGAGAGAGAGAGAGAGAGAGAGAGAGAGAGATGGAGAGAGAGCAATATATCAAATTACAAAGCAGTTCTTGATAATTGTGTGTTGAGAGCAGTTCCGTTCTCTGTCGTGTGTGTTCATGTGTGTGTGTGTATAATGATTGATCTATAATGATCAATGAAGACCATTTCATCAAGCACTCTCATTAAGTGTGAAACTTCCATGTTCATTCTTATTCTTTTTTGTCCCTAAACAGGACAACAGATATCTGTGGATCCAGCTTAAGTACAGTAGATCTACAGAATCTGCATGACAAACATACATTTTAAAAAGGTATTCTCCTGTCGCTTTCTCAACACACTACTGTCTTTCAAGATATGCATTCCTTTTCTTGATCGGTTACATTCAAAAATCCATCTGGAACATTGTTAGGTCCATAAAACTTTTTAGCTCTGTACTAGATCTGGTTGACTTGAGACATTACACTCAAGTATGAACCGTTTATGTATTTATATATAATACTTTCAGTATAAAAACAAAAGAAAAACAAATATTTGACTTTGAGTTTAGAGACCTTTATTAAGCTGTCAATTTTAATATTAAATTTGTAATAAAAATATTAAATATTGAATATTAAAAAAATTATATTTAAGCTAGAGAATTAAGCAACCTGTTGAATTTCACCAGATGGAAAAAAAATTAAGAAATCATATGAGTTGGCTCGTACAAAAATGCACAACTTTTATTTCCATATAGAAAACACAACCAATCAACCAACACAATTTCAAATCATTAAATTCATAAGCCTATCCCCTTACCCCAACCCTAAACTTAACCAAGATTTTAATTTGGAATCTGTCAAGAAGAGGCCACTGCATTTCTGCATATAAGAACTGGGGCTGTCATGCTCCCATAATGTACCATAAAAGTAATCCATACGATTCGTGCACTGTAATATTGTTGCCATTGGATAGCTTTCAAATCTGGTGTATTCAAACCTGCCCCTTCACACTTATGATACACTCAAACTTCATTGCTTCTTGTCTGTATGGCCAACGTGGTCAATTTGAATGTTAAAAATTGTGCTTTTTCTTTCTTTCTTTCTTTCTTTCTTTCTTTTTTTTTTTTAAGCTATGGCATGTGGCTTCAGACAGTTGACTTGGAATATAGGGATCGGCATGCATGGTATATGAAATTTGCAGAGTATATTAAAGTAATACCAAAATCACTTAAACGAAAGAAAGTAAAAACAGGTCTGGAACGACACGAGGGAACTGTATTACCTTCAGGTTATTGACTTCTATCTGTCATTTGTATTGAATAAGAAAATATTGAATGATTAACCAAATTTGTTCACTGATGTTGCCTTTTTTAAGATAAAGTCTTGGATAGGAAGCTATCTAAAATTTGATACCTGTATTGTTTTGTCTCCATGTGAGTAAAAGTCTTTGTACAAGCTAACTTGTACAATATTTTACGATTTTGTCTTCTGGTTAACTTGTGCAAATAATTACGAGTTTGTCATGAAACCATGTTAGAATTAAGAGCTGCCTATGAGTATTTTTGTTGTACATTTTTTTACATTAACATACTAAATTGATGCTGTTTTTATGCCATTGCTACTGAAATTATACAGATTTTGTTAAATGTTAAATGTAACAGTTGTTAAAACCTTTTGATTTAATCTCTTTTATAATTTCTCTTATTTAACTTATGTTAATTTTCCTCTCTGAATAAATACCTTTTTTGTTACATTAATATAACGTAAAATATCCTCTCATTCACACTGTAAACCCTAACGCACAAAATAATTAATTAAGTAGGGAAAAATTTTATCACAAATTAGTTCAAATAAATTAACCTTGATGAGTACTTAGAACTTTCTCTTTCTTCTGAGTTCACAAAACTGACGCATTTTAAGTAACCTGAATTGTTTAATGTTTTCAGTTTAATGAACTTGTCTCTTTAAATTTACAGGAACTTAAATTTAACTGAAACTGGGTAGGGGATTTTTATTTCCCAGCATGCTTTTCATGGTACTCGACAGGGAGAGTGAATGTTAAAATTGTTATATAGTGTGTCTTTGTGCAAGATGAATGTAAAGGGAGAGTGTTTAATGTTTTGTTGTGTTATTTAGAAGAATTTCTGTTATTTTGGAGTTTTGGGGGTTACCATTATGGTGAATAGTGGTGCTTGAGCTTATAGGTTGAGGACTGGTAAGATATGTAAGTTATGAATGCTCTTTATTGCTTTATTCATTGAGTAATTGCTATGCTAATCATCTACTTGAAGAATTTAAGTTGGGAGTACTTGTTAATTTACAGTTCAGCCAAATAGTTACATTTAAGTCAATCAAAATGTATGAGTTAGCTTACTCAATATTTCAAGTTTAGAGTAATTAACATGCATGTGTAGTACAAAATTAAAATCTGGAAGTACTACTACACTGAAAAAAAAAAAAAAAAAAAGAAACAGACGTAAAATAACAGTAAATGCATGGCAGCAACGGCTGCCAAATGTTTACCATAAACTGAAATAACATTTTTAGACCGTGAAGTGAATTAAAATGTTTAGACTGCAAAATGAAATAGGTTTTTCAACCATAAACTAAAACGACATGTTTAAAATGTAATATGAAAGAACATGTTTCAAGTATAAAATGAAATTATTTGTTTTGACTGTTCATTTAGAAAAATAAACATTTGCAGACCATTAATTAAAAAAACATGTTTTGACTGTAAATAGAAATAACATTGTTAGACCACTGATTAAAAAACAACAACATCATATTTTCACTGTAATTATTGTGCCTCACCAACAAACTTTTTTCAGTTTTTTAACCCTAAGAGTTAAAGTAGGTTTACTCAACCATGCATTTTAAACTAATTTAGATGTAGACTTAAAAACTTTTCATTTCAGGACCATTTAAGCTCAAGCTTGACTCTACACCACAGTGGTAACCCCCAAAACTCCAACATTACAGAAACTCTTCTAAATCTCAACATAACAGAACATGAAATACTTGCAAATCTCCCCCTTTATTCATCTTGCACCAAAACACATAAAATTGCTCTTAATTTTAACATTTAATCTCCCCATCAAGTCTCATGCAAAGCATGCTGGGAGAAAAATCCACAGTAAAATACCGTAAATTTACAGTTCACTACCGTTTATATTATTTAATGTTAAAAACTTCAAATATGAGCCTTCTGGAACTACAAATATCTGTTTTTCACTTTATCTGCTTTTTAATTAATTAATTTATTTTTAGTCTGTAATGTTAAACACTGTAACTACTAAAGGCCACATGATGACTTAAAGTTCATCATGAGTGACCTCTACAGGAACAATAATAAAATTAATACGCATTCATAGACAGTGCACCATGTTACTCACACAAACACAAAACACCGTCCCAGTAACACATGTGACACTAAAATTCTGTAATTAACATTAACTAAACTGCATAAAATATAGCATAGAACACACCATTGTATGTAACTGATATAAAAAATAAGAAGAAACATATCTTTTTCCATAAAATACAATGAAATGTGATGGCTCATGCAGGGAATTCTGGGAATGCCCAATTATTGTTTTTCACCATGATTTTAACAAAAGTTTACCGTAAAAGTACATGTAATCTCTTGTTAGACATGTTTTTTTTTTTTTTTTTTTTACAATAATTTACTGTAAAATGACGTGTTGTCTTATTAAATATATTATAATTTTTTACTGTATAGGTTAAGGTTACTACCTGTTAACCAATTAAAAAAAATGTACAGTAGCATTTTTGGATTCTTTTTCTGTTAAATTACAGACATATTTTTTTTTTTTTACAGTTATAGAAATCCCAACATAAATGGATTAAGTAAACTTGTAAACATTTCTACAGTAAGTCTTTTTCACTAAGTGAAATTTTGTTTGCTTTCATTTTAATGAAGTTAACTAAACAAGCAGCAAAAATGTATTTTACTTTGGAGTTTACAGATTAATTTTGACACTTTAAATTATTTGTTGAGTTTCTTTATTATTATGAATACAGCTTAAACTTAATATCTTGTGTTGCAAATGTAGTGACAAATAAAGTACAAAACATAACTTTATAAGTAAAATATTTTTCTTTCAATGAGCAATATTTGCTGAAAATGTCAATTTGTTGTGAATAAATGTATTTTTATGGGAATTTAACACTTTTATTAAAAAAAATTACATTAATGTTCAATTATACTGTATTTTCACTGTAAAAATACATTTTTATTACACTGGAAGAAATCTTTTTTTACGGACATATTTTTAGAGACATCTCAGGTTAAAATTTCATTTTCACGTGTAAAAAACATGACGTTTCCCTTCATTTAAAGGAGAATGCCTGTTTTTGTCAGTAACACTTATTATCAGTTAAATAACAGGGAACATGTAAATTTAGTGTGAATAAATGTATTTTAGGGGAATTTCACACTTTTATTGAAAAATGGGGAATGAATGTTAAATTAAACTGTATTTTCTCTGTAAAAATACATCTATTTTTTACAGTGTATCATTAACTTGTGAGTTTATTAACTTTATTAATTTGATGTAACTGATTGCCTCATTTTTTTTTTTAGTTCTGTAACTTGTATTGGTTTACAGTGCACCAAAACCTGATGTTTTCTCTTGAGAGATTTCTTTACTGAGAGCATTTAAAAGGAAATCATAAATAAAGCTAATTATACTAGAGAAAATAGAGACTGGAGAAAATGACTGGAAGGCCAGCGTGTGAGTTTAGCCATGACACAATTCACCAAAAATCTTCCTGTTCAGATGAAAAACATCTCATCAGAAGCCAGCTCTGAGTCTAAACTGTATGCAGATCTGTGGTTAAGAGTAACCTGCATGCAAGAGGTTAAAGGTTATTGATCAGTGATTGATCGTAATCCTGTCATGTTAAGTGGAGTATGTAAGTGGAGTCCATTAGAAATACATTATTTAAGAGTCAGGAAGGATGATCAAACCTGAGACATGGGCACTTGTACAATGACATTAAATCATTACTAGATCCATTTGCCTAACAAAATGGGTTGCTTAAATAATCATTAAGGACACTTAACATGGATTTTATTTAGTATTTGATACATAAAAGCAGACACACACACACACACACACACACACTCTCTCTCTCTCTCTCTCTCTCTCTCTCTCCAACCTGGTGTATAAGAACAAAGGCAGTAATGTGTGTGTGTCAGAGTGGAAGTGAAGATCCGTCACAGTCGCCACCACAATTTCATGCCGAGTTTACCGGTTCAGACACGCAGGCACATACTCACACACACACTTATTCATACACACTGAGACACACACAAGCTTTCATAGCCCATTGCTCACCGTGACAACCAGATCATCTGCCTATGGTGGCGTTCCCAGATACGCATACTCATGAAGTGACTGGTTGAAGTGTGTGTAGGTATGTTGCTTTTTGCACACTGTTTAAAAGTGCTTTTTAAACTACTGTGCGTATGCAAGAGTGTAGGTGTGTATTTATTTATGCCAAAAGCAAACGTTTTTATCTGTGTTCTCATTTGTACATATTTATGTATGTATATTTGGAGAAATAAAAAAAGAAAACTATATTTTATATGATACTGTATATAATTACAATATATATATATATATTATGACTATTAATAACTATAGATTTATACATTATAATCTTATAAAATACAGTAAAAATGTATAGTTCGTAAATATATTTTTATTATTTACATTATTATATATAAACATATAAAATATAGTTTTCTTTTTTACTTCTACATTTTATTTATAACATTTCCAGTTCTTACTGTTTTTTGTCGGACTGTACTGTTCCTGCTGTTTGCACTGTATTGTTGTTGCATTGTTCTGTGCTGATAAACCAAGCAAATTCTGCTGCACCCCTGCAGTGGCAAAAAAGTGATTCCGATTCTGATTTTGTAACTCTGATGAGTGTGTTTTGAGCTGGGCCTTTTGGGGGCTTTCTGGGCAGGGCAGTGCTGGATTGTCATTCATGATTCCCTACTGACTGAGTGTGGGAGAGAGAGAATAAGAGAGAGAAGTAAGTGTGCTGTGGTGGGGGTGTGTGTGAAATTGGTCTATTATCTGCTTGAATATTCCATCGAAACCCTCCTGAGTTCCTCCATTACTTTCATTCCACCTCCCCATGACACATACACATTCACCTACTTTAGTGAAACTATTCCAGAATATTGCTTATTTTATCTACTGTATTTTGGACCAAAACCAAATTCAACATTACATAATATACGGCCCTTGCCCACTTACACATGCACCAACACATGCACTTTCAAGCACAAACAGACATATACACAGATGCCAACTTAATTTAAAATTCTCTCATCATTTATTCACCCTAATGCCATCCCAGATGTGTATGACTTTCTTTCTTCTGCAGAACACAAAGTTTTTTAGAAGGAAATCTCAGCTCTGTAGGTCCATAAATCATTCTGTGAATGATCATCAAGTGAATGTTGACCAAAACTCTGAAGCTACAAAAAGCACATAAAGGCAGCATAAAAGTAATCCATAAAACTCCAGTGGTTTAATCCATGTCTTCTGAAGCGATCCAATTGCATGTGAGTGAGAACAGACCAAAATATAACTCCTTTTTGACTGTACATCTTGCCAATGCAGTCTCTGGGTGAGATCATGATTTCTAGCTCGATTTCACTTCCTTGTGACTGACACATGTGCAGAGCGCTAGATGGCACTAGGAAGTGTAATCGAGCTTGAAATCGTGATCGCCAAAGAGACTGCTGAGGTCAAGATTAATAGTGAAAATGGAGTTACATTTTGGTCTGTTCTTACCCAAAACCGATTGGATCGCTTCAGAAGATTGCTTCAACTGTAAATGACAATGAAAATCAATGCTTTTAAAGACAAAGTTATTTGACTACAAAAAAAATAAAAAAATAAAAAATAAAAAATAAAAAACTGACACACATCTCAATCTAAAGAACACTGAATATTCAATACATTGAAAAATAAACAAGTATTAAAACATATTACCATTCTGCTCTCTACCATTGGTACACAAGTTCAAAGTGCTCACAGTGGAGTGCATATGTGTGGGCGTGTGTGTCTGTGTGTGCTTTGGGGGTTTATTAGTAGCTGTGTGCAAGCCTCGGTGTGGACATATTAGTGAATAGCTGTTGACAAATGCACTCATAATTACAACTTGGGGATGTGTGCATGTGGTTTTGGTCTCTTTGTGCTTGTTACAACAAATCCTTTCATTTCAGTCTAACTCTACTAAACTTAAGATTGCTTTTATGTAGACATGCAGTACATAATAATTCACAAGAAGAAGAAGAAGAAGAAGAAAAAAAAAAACTAGCTGAAAGGTCTCAGTAATACTTAATTTGAGGTAAAAGGCTATATTTAGCACTGAGTACTGGTGTAATAAGAAAAGGTCAGGTATTTGTGCACGTGCAAGGGGACCTTAAAACATTAAACACAAAACCGGAGACAGATACAAAAACGTGCCTCTGATAGCACACTTTACACACTAAGAAGACTAACGTAACGTCATCTGTTTCACAACAGACACTACTCCTTCTGCCAGAGCCGACGATATTCAGCTTAAACAGATCACATGTCTCCATAATGTGTGGTTGGCCCTCCAGACAAAATCTGGGTTCCAGTGAGGCACTTACAATGCAAGTGAATGAGGCCAATCTGTAAACTTTAAAATACTCACTGTTTCAAAAGTATTGCCACAAGACATAAACAATATGCGTGTTGATGATTTTAATGTGATCAAATCACTTACTAAACTTTTCTGTGTAAAGTTATAGCCAATTTTACAGCTTTGTTGCAATGATGATGTAATCTCAATAAACCCTAAGATGACTGTAAAAATGTCAATTTAAACAACTTTATTGCTCAAATGATACACAAGTTTTAACAAACGAATGAATGTAAGTGCTTTAATAAAATTATTAGCTTCACATTTCTGCCTTTAAACTCTTCAAAAATTGGCCCCATTCACTTCCATTGTAAGTGTTTCACTGTACCTTGACATTTTCTTTTTTTAAAGAAAAGGATTTAAATTATTGTATTAAATTATTTTTTGTTATAATCAACATTATGCCACAAATGCTGTCTATTGAGCTTAACTTGTATTGAACCCGGAATATTCCTTTAAATGTGGGTAATAAATAAGCTGGCATTTCACACACAAGACCTCAAAAGAGTAAAAGCTGAACCACACTCATGTCATCAAAACACACGTTGGAGGACTAACCCTCCTGAAGCCATATGGCCCTCTGAAGAACCACACACACACACACACACACACACACACACACACACACACACACACACACACATATCACTCAGCAAAACATCAGTCAGGGAGGAGTAGTAGGCCTAAATAAAAATGAATAATTGACCGTATTTACAGATTGATAAGATATGGGGCACTTTAATAATCAATAAACAAACCCAGCGTCATACTGACTCAAAATGTATTTTTGTGAGTATATTCTAACGTGTGTCACCGTTTGTCCTACAGTTTATTTGAACTGTAGCGTTCTAATAAAATAAAAAGATAAAAAAATTGACTCTTTTTCAGACTGAATTGAATAGCCTATAGGGGGCGGCGTTCACTACTGAAAGGATTACCGTTATCAATTCAATTCAGTGAGCTCTGTTGGCATGACCGAAGTACATGCAATATCGCCAAAGCATCTTTATCTTTGTTTGACCATCAAATATCATTAGTGTCACACTCTTTGATGTCTTTGGGATAATGATCCTAAATCTGTTATTAAACGTTTATACTGTGAGAACCCGTGTTTTCTGCCGTTAGCCGTGATGCGTTATGAATTCAAACTCATTAAAAAAAAACTTTTAAAATTATGGTTTTCAGATGAAGTTCTCTGTCAAAATAATTTATTTATTTAGTTAGTTTGAAAATTTACAAAGTTAATACGAGAAAATATAAATACACGAACGTAACAACAGTAGTCAGGTTCGCTAGATTAGTCTGCAAAACAAGCTGCAAACAAGTTTAAAACGTTTTATGTTTAGGAGAATAACTAAAAGCGCTATAGGCTACATTTTGTGTAAGTTCATTAGTGTAAGGACTCTCTGACTTCGAAACTTGCCATGTCTGTACAAAGAGGGACACCATGTTGAGACGTCACCCTAAATGCGCGCCGTGATTGGTCTGTTTCGAAACTGGGCGGGGTTTAGCAGCTCGGTGGGAGTGGAGGTGATGGATCGCGAGTCATTGCGCCGTGTACGGTGTGAGGGACTGACTGTGGTCTCACCGGATCCATAGTCGAGCGCCGAACAACTTCAGACTAGATCAAAGGCTTGAAGACGCTTCATTAACTCCCTGAATAAGCACCGAACTGCTGGAGTTTACCATATGTTTATATACTTGGGATGAAAGTGTGTGTGCACCTTTTGGCACGAGAACCAGGAGCGGACAGTAGCTGATCACCCGTCTGTCAAGGCGAAGCATGCACTGAAACGACTGAGCAAATCACTCCAGCCAACTCAAACAATCTAAGGAGCTGCAAAACTCGGATTTAACTTTTTATTTCTCTTTTCGGGAAGACACGCAAATGGCATTGGACAGATATTTCGGGCTGTCCCACGACTGAAAGTTCAGCGTTGTTCCTGGACACTTGTGAACATGGATATAGGTCGGTAAATTTCGGACAAAAACTGTTAGGGCACCCCAAACAATCTGGATTCAAGCACGTCTCTGTGAATTGTGTGGAGTCTTTAATTTTATATTTGACACATGATCACGACCGGATTTGTTCCACAGCCCGAACCCCAACGCGGGATTGACGGCCCTAAACACGGACAGACCCTCGTTATACTTGTGTGTGTCACTCATCCTCTATCAGGCGTGATTTGACCTTTTGTAAGGTCAGCGTTAGAAACTCTACCAATAGATGAATACAATAAAACAGGCTCGCGCTAACGTCTACCTAAGTGCAAGGTAGCAACGATTTTGGTAACACACAGACACACGTTGGCCCAGAAGCCGTCTGTGCAACATTGCGCGACACATTTTTCCTCCAGGCAACGCTAGAAAAATTGGATTTAGAAGTTTACGTTGAGCCATGGAGCCCCTCCGCTAGGACGCCTTACCCACACGCCACTATATTGAATGTGGAACGGAAACCCGGAGTACAGTCGACCGAAAGGATCTTATCTTCTCGCGGGTCAGTAGGTTTGGGTCTCCCCGAGTACCGTAGAAGATGGCTGGAAGCGACGGCTCGTGGAAATATTACCTCTGGATTCTGACAGTCATGTGCAGATACACGTTACCCGCAGCCAAATCACTGGAGTCTGTCGTGTGGAATTCACAAAATCCCAAGTAAGTGCGCGTGTGGAAATTTCCCAAATATCCGTTAGAGAGAGCACGAAATGGGCAGTTGCAGACTATTAATATCGCTAGCTCAGGTTATCTTGTTCATAAAACAACAAACACGTAGTTCTGAAAACACAAGCGCAGTGTAACAGGGCTGAAAAGCTCCTTTACTCGTGTCATGATGACATGAACCTCGTGTCGATACTGGGCTTTAACTCGAGCCGAAAAAACGGGCTCTCCAGGGGATATTAACACAAAATCCGCTGGTGTGCTGCGAGTCGAACAATTTCACGCTAGCACAACTTCGTTAAATGTTCATACGTAATAGCGTAATTTAAGAACTGCTTGCCGTTCTTAACTAGTTCGGATAAATAGTTTAATTCACACTGGGCTTTATTCCTCCGAAACAGACTTTCAAACGTAAAAATAGTCAGAGATATGATCCTCCTCGTGTTTTTCTTAATGTTTGCACGCAACTCGCCCTCTGCGGCGTACACATCCTTTCTACTTCTCCCAGGAGAGGCGAGCTGATTTCCCGCTACTGGCCTGCAAATCCGGGCGGCCTTGTGGCTCTTTACGTCTGTCATGTTGATCAAATCCGAGTTGTGTCGTAGCGCGTCAGTGGCGAGAGAGAGAGAGAGAGAGAGAGAGAGTTAATAGGTTTTTAAGCAGGGTTTCTTCCTGATTGCTGCTCATAAAACGTTCCAGGGAGCATCCAGCATGTTTACTTAACTTGAATAATGGCTCAAGACGCCGCTGGAGCTAGGCTCAACAGAACAATAAGGAAAGTTTGATACTGGCCTTTAACTTGAACAGACATCTAAATCAATATGTTGCATCTTCTTTTAGTTTTATTTTAATATGTAATTTGACAGACATGATGGTTTGCCTTGTTTGGCACAGTTTTTGACTGTTTGAGTGTGTGTGTGTGTGTGTAGTGCCAGAAAATTGGCTGTATCTCAAAACGTAGTGAACTACTTACCTTGACAGCTTTTGGACAACTAGACTGCCTTTTGGGCATCATAGATTAATGCAACAACAATTTTGTCTAGGTTGGCAGCTCAATAGATTTACATCCACTGAGTTATGATGAGCGTAAACAGAGGGACAGGAATAGTGCACATGTGTTTTTCATCTTGGTTAAAGTCAGGGGAAATATTTTAATTAAGGAGTCTCTCAGTTGGGCTCGTAAAAGAGGAGTAAAAAAAATTATAACCGCACCGTAAAGTAGAATTATTTTATTTTAGTAGAATTATTTTTAAATATTTTTACATGCATAAACTAAAAACATTAGTAAGATAAGAGACATTAAAAACAAAGACCTATTGTAAACATAAGTACATGTTTATAAATTGGAAAACATTATATAATTACTTTAATTTTTTAAATGAAACTCTTTGCATAAATGCTTAACAGATTGCATGTACATTCAAAATGTCAAATGGTCATGAAACTTGAATTAATGTACTGTGTTTCCAAGTATATTTATATCTGTTAATAATTATGTTTTTATTACTTTTTTAAATTAATATTAAGTGTTATTGAATTATTTAGTGCATATTATTTTATTCATTTTAATCAATTGATGTATTTCTTTTAAAACTATCTGTTTTAGGTATTTTATAACTCTAGAAACATTTTGATACATGCACAGTAATTTGACCTTCAAGGGACACAGTATAGAAACATTAAAGAGTTCTGTAGGATTTATTTTGTCTTGTGTGTGTGAAATTCATTGTCTATTGCAGCTGAACCCTTTCAGAAAACTTAAAAAATCATCAGCATATGACCTTAGAGTCCTGTGAGAGATTTTGTGGGACTTTGGCTTTCTTACTTTAGATAAAAATGTGAGATTTGAAACTGGAGCCGTTCTGAATTGTCAAATTGTGTTTGGATCATTGTACTCATTCAAGTAGATCTAAACTCCACGGCGCAGCAAATGCTCAAACTGGCCTGGTCTGCTTTGCCACAGTTGCGGCATGTTTTTTTTTTTTTACATATACATATATATATTTTTTTAGTACTTAATGTTTATTTGCTTATCCTATAGAGTCTGTGTATGCACCTGTGCGCGAGCATGTGTGTGTGGTTCTCAGTCCTCAGAGACCCTCACAGTTCACTGAGAGGATGAGAGTTTGAAAGAATTTGTGAAGTAGAGACAAAAAGAGTGTCAGAATTGTGTGTGAGTGTGTTTTAGAGAGACACAGACTCATATCTCTCACACTTGATCTCATTGCACTTCATCTCGTTAAAACACACAGTGTACTAACTGAATACTTAGTTTTGAGGCTGAATTGGTAATTGAACGTGAACGTAAAGCTTATCCTAAGTACTCTCATGAAGACATATGGGCCTCGGGCAAACACACTTTGTACTCTGTCTCTGCAACGGACATATGGGAGCGTCCGCCACTAAGTTACCATTTAAAACTCTTACCAGACTCTCAGCAGTAAGGCCATCACAAACACACTCACAAAAACACACAGCTCTCTTACCCGTAATAATGTGCCATTTGTGTTTAAGGATGGACATTTCTCAGACTGAATGCAAAATATAATTGAAGGTCTGTAAAATGAGAAAAACTCTGGCTGTGTTCTCCACCCCTCAGCACTCTGATATTTATATCAGCGAAATGCAAAGTTTACTGAATGCTGAAGCAACTGCTGCATTATCTTTGGAAAGAGCATTTGTTGGAATGAGAGCTTCACTGATTTATTTTGTTGACATAATTATGTAAATTTAATTACCTCTAGACACAACTATACATACGCGCTCACGCACAGACTTACGGCTGCTTTTGGATGTATAAATCTGCATGGTTCACAGCTATAATTCACAGCCCTCCCTTCCTCTGCCTTAAGGGAAGAAAAGAGAAGTGTAGTCTGCTGGGAACAGAGAGAGAGAGAGCGAGCAACTACAAGAGACAGACAGAGAGAAGAATAAAGTAGCTAATCGCTGGGACAATTATCACATTGAAGCAGAGATTTCAGGTTATATCTCATTCCCTTCATGTGTCAGACTAAACACCCAATCAAACTGAAACGCACACATAAAAAAACAAATTAGGACTTACTTCACTTTCCAGTTATGTCATCAAATTTGTCTTTTCAAATGATTTTGTCAGGTATAATTATTCTACATTTATATTTAAGATCTTTGCAGAAGCCTGCTTATTAAGCATACAGTATAGTTATTTAGAAAATATTTTGTGATGAATGAGTGCAAATTATGTACATTTATTTTGGCTTTTGGAATCTTTAAGAACAAAGTTAGAGAGAGTCCATAATGTATGTATATGTATGTGTGTTTTGGCCATATTCCAGTGCTTAGGGAAGAGATGAGGGGCTAATTGGAAATCTGTCTCTCATTAGCTCAAATATGCTACTGAAGTACCTTGCTTGTGTGTGTGTGTGCGTGCGTGCTTGCTTGCATATTTAAGCGTACATGTTTGTTCATTTACCCAACAATCTGTGGTGCACAATTGGTCTTAATCAGCAACTTCTTTGCACACATAACCGTCTGCAAGCAGCAGTTAAACATTCTGGGCAGCTCATGAACACTCTTTAGAATGTAAAAATCCAAAGCAAACTGCTTGTTTAGAACCCTCATAAATACAAAGTAATTTTCAAGCTTCTAAATAGTTCTTGTACTTCTGTAGTGGGTTTGTGAGTTGAAACTTGTTCTTTACGGGGTGTAAGGCTTGGGTTTTTGAGAAGTCTGAAAATAATTACTGTACCTCCTGAAAAATTTGGGGGGATGAATATAGACATTTTTTTTATTTAATACTATGGACATTTTTGTTTATTAAACAAGATCATAGAGAATGACAGGAAAATGGAGAGAAGGGGAATAAGATTGGGACGCAAGCCATGATCGAACCAACATCCCCTGTGAGCATGATTGGGAGGGTTACTTTTAAAATGTATTTCACTACAGATTACAAAATACATGCTGTAAAATGTAATTTGTAACATAACGTTATATTAACGTCATAACGTTATATTACTCAAGGTCAGTAACATAATCTAAATACTTTGGATTACTTCAGCACTGGTAGATTTTCTAACTCGTTTTGACTATAAATAACAATTTAATAACAAATGAAAAAAAAATTGCCAGTACAGGAAGACAAAATAAACATATTAAAAATACATTCTCTGAAAAAAGCCTAAATATCTTGCTAAAGCAAATTGATTATGTTTTAAAGATTTTTAGATATGTTTACATCTTAGGGAAAAATCTTATTCTTGATGAGAATTTTTGGATTGTTTTTTGGCAAAGGTCTTACTAGAGAAAGATTATGATCTAACGTGGGTTTTCTTGAAAGACAAAAAATATGATCGTGCCTGGTAACAGGTGCAGGTAATATGGCAAAAATAACATTTTAGCTTATAATAAAGCTAAATGTTCACATGACAATTAACACAAGGTTTATTTCTATTTCTGCTGCTCCGAACATACTTATCTGTCTGCTTGTATGAATGTAACGCATCATAAGAAAGTGTTTCACCACTGTTTAAATGCTCTTTGGAACACATCATATATATGTATAAATGTTTTCCAACTGAATAGACTAAATATTAAATGGAACAAAGGACTATAAAATGCTAAGTAATTCCTTCAGTAATCAAAATACTTTTTAAATGTAACTGTATTCTGATTACCAACAATTTAAATTGTAACTGTAGTGTAATGTATTTTAAATAAGTAATCTCGTTACATGAATTCCGTTACTCCCCAACCCTGCCCGTGAGCATCACAGCTCCAGCATGCACAAACCACTTCAGCACGACTCCAACAATTTTAGAAATTTTCAAAAGTATTTTAGTTGTTGCTACACCCGTAGTTGTCTAGCAGTTGTTTGGGTCTTCAAACAGGAATGCAGCTGTTCTGATGATGCTGAAATAAAAACATGCAAATGACCTTTGACCTGTTAAGAGATCATGTCGGTCTCAATTGGTGATCAGAGTTGCACTTTTTCATAATGGATGCTTGTGTGACTGTTACTGAGTTTGAGGGCATTTAGGATGTGCTCGTATGTATGTCTAGTTATCCAAAGCAATATTAATTATTCTTTGAGTTGTGTTATTTTCATTCGTGTGACTGTCTGCATTTATGAGTGCGCTGTGTTTGTGTGTTTGAGTTATGCACGAGTTAGTGTGTATGTCATGATCAGTGGTGTTATAATAGTTGACAGTGAAGAGATTAACTCTGTCAGAGTTTCAATATGTTGAACAGCAAGAGAGGACTCATGCAGACACACACACATACATCGCCCTCTGTCTCAGCCGGCATTTTCACAACAGACCTGTTCCTTTCTGAAGTGTGTGTGAAGTGGCTTTTGTTCTGTCGTTGATAGCATTTCACGGTGTTGTGGATGTTTGTCAGTGTGCATGTATGTGTGCTGGTTGCTCTGTTTATGTTATATGCTGTTATATGTCCAATTACAGCCGTGTATGTTAAGATGGCTATAAAATATGTAAAATTTAACAGGGATTTTAGTTTGCAACTTAAAACCTTATCTCCACAGACGTTACACAAAAGACATTCACATGCTCACAAAATCACACCCTATAACAGAGAAAGTGAGAAGGGTTGGCATGAAACCTAATTTTTATTGTACATCTGTGTGTGTGCATGGGGAGTGCTTCATTAACAACAGTGCTTAAGCAACAAGTGCACATTGTCTGTCCCTGACCAAGCATGACCGCTGGACTCTCACAGCCTCCTTAAATGACTCTCACACACACAGACGCGCTCAGAGGCCAGTGCTCGTGTTGTTTTAAGGACTGTAATGTTTGTAGTTGTAGGGTCTGTCGGAGCAAACGACGGAAGAGGAGCAATGGCAGCTGCTGTGTGGTGGGGGGGTGGTACTTAGTTGTACTTTGGGGACAAAACTGTGACAATCTGACAAAACCTTACTTTGGGGACATCTGGGGAAATCCTCAAAGGTCAAAATGATTCTAAATGCAAAGTTGTCTTTTAGCGGTAGGATTTCAGTTACTCTGGAGCAGTGTTGGGTAAGTTATTTAAAATAGTAATCCACTACAAATTACTAATTATTTCATTGAAAAAATAATCACATTAATAATTACTTAAATTTTAAGTTACTTTCTAAAACACTTTTCTGTTCAAATTCAAAATAATGTCTGTCTTGTTCATTGTCACACACAAGTCATACACTCAGCACCTCACATTTCTCCTTTACAATGACTCGTTACTGGGCCATAATTTATGGATTCTACGTAAATAATATATTAGAGGTTGAAGTCATTAAAACTAATTTTTTAACCACTCCACAGATTTAATATTAGCAAACTATAGTTTTGGCAAATCATTTAGGACATTTACTTTGTGCAAGACATGAGTAATTTTTCCAACAATTGTTTACAAACAGGTTGTTTCCCTTTTAATGGACTAAATTACAATTCCAGTGGGTCAGAAGTTTACATACACTAAGTTAACTGTGCCTTTAAGCAGCTTGGGAAATTCCAGAAAATGATTTCAAGCCTTTAGACAATTAGCCAATTAGCTTCTGATAGGAGATGTACTGAATTGGAGGTGTACCTTTGGATGTATTTTAAGGCCTACCTTCAAACTCAGTGCCTGTTTGCTTGACATCATGGGAAAATCAAAAGAAATCAGCCAAGACCTCAGAACAAAAATTGAGGACCTCCACAAGTCTGGTTCATCCTTGGGAGCAATTTCCAAATGCCCAAACGTACAACGTTCATCTGTACAAACAATAGTACGCAAGTATAAACACCATGGGACCATGCAGCCATCATACCGCTCAGGAAGGAGATGCATTTTGTCTTTTAGAGATGAATGTAGTTTGGTGTTAAAAGTGCAAATCAATCCCAGAACAACAGCAAAGGACCTTTTGAAGATGCTAGAGGAAACAGGTAGACGAGTATCTATATCCACAGTAAAACGAGTCCTATGTTGACATAACATAAAAGGCTGCTCAGCAAGGAAGAAGCCACTGCTCTAAAACTGCCATAAGAAAGCCAGACTACAGTGTGCAAGTGCACATGGGGACAAATAAACTTTTTGGAAAAATGTCCTCTGGTCTGATGAAACAAAAATGGAACTTTTTGGCCTTATTGGCCATCGTTATGTTTGGAGGAAAAAAGGGTGAGGCTTGCAAGCCGAAGAACACCATCCCAACTGTGAAGCATGGGGGTGGTAGCATCATGTTGTGGGGGTGCTTTGCTGCAGGAGGGACTGATGCGCTTCACAAAATAGATGGCATCATGAGGAAGGAAAATGATGTGTATATATTGAGGCAACATCTCGAGACATCGGCCATGAAGAAAGCTGGGTCGCAAATGGGTCTTCCAAATGGACAATGACCCCAAGCATACCTTCAAAGTTGTGGCAAAATGGCTTAAGGACAACAAAGTCAAGGTATTGGAGTGGCCATCACAAAGCCCTGACCTCAATCCGATAGAAAATTTGTGGGCAGAACTGAAAAAGCATGTGCGAGCAAGGAGGCCTACAAACCTGACTCAGTTTCACCAGTTCTGTCTGGAGGAATGGGCCAAAATTCCAGCAATTTATTCGGAGAAGATTGTGGAAGGCTACCCAAAATGTTTGACCCAAGTTAAACAATTTAAAGGCAATGCTACCAAATACTAACAAAGTGAATGCAAACTTATGACCCACTGGAAATGTGATGAAAGAAATAAAAGCTGAAATATAAAATTCTCTCTATTATTATTCTGACATTTCACATTCTTAAAATAAAGTAGTGATCCTAACTGTCTAAGACAGGGAATGTGTTCTATGATTAAATGTCAGGAATTGTGAAAAACTGAGTTTAAATGAATTTGGCTAAGGTGTATGCAATCTTCTGACTTAAACTATGTTTTTAAATGGAACCGCTTTTGAAAAAAGAAAAAAAAAAAAAACGGTTATCGGTTCCCAACTCTACTTTGAAGTACTTTGTAGTTTAGTGTCAAATACCATGGTATGTGAATATGCTAATCATTCAGTACTGTGGTTTATCTCAAAGCACCTTCATATTAACATTTGATACCAAGTCCCACTTTTTCTTTTGCTATTCCTCTGTCCCATTCCCCACCTCTCCTCAGTTATTTATGTTTGAAGAGGGTGCTGGTATGTCTTTACTGTCGGGCCGGGCCCCTTCTCATTGCTTCTCTGTAGCAGACGGTTTCCTCTCTCATTCTTCTGATCACTTATTATGCAAATACCCTCATGAACGTCACATAGACCAGAGACCTTAAATGTGAGTCTCATCCTCTGTCATTGTTAAGTAGGAAAGTGCCACTGCATCATCACAATTAAAGAATCTCATGAAAGAGCTGACCATAATCTGTCTCTCCCTAACAACACACACGTTAAAAAGGGACATACCATAGACCTGTGTTGATTTTCTATAAAGCTAAATAAAATTACTATACCCAAACCATAACCCTACCCCTAAAAGAAAATGTTTTGCATATTTAGAATAAAGTTTTTGTCAGATTTAGCTAACTTCCAGGAAAACATCTCTCTAAACTAGCTATAGCTAAGTATGTACACACACAAACACACATTTATTTAGCTAAACTAAACATCTAAATGGTGAAATATTGTAGACTTCTTTTGATTTTAAAGCTGATTATAATAACTGTAGATTAGGGTTGCTCCGATACTAGTGGTGCACCAATCAGGAAATTTGAGGCCGATACTGATCTATGATTTTTTTTAACACTAAAATCGCCCGATACCAATACAGATTATTTTCTTTAAGTGCCCTTTGCCACACTTTTGCAAGTCATATGACGCAGTTATATGTTTATACCCAACACAGTAAAATTATGGTAACACTTTACAAAAAGGTTCCATTTGTTAACATTATTTAACAACATTACTTTAGTTAACATGAACTAATGAACATAATGTTAGTTACAACATTCAAAATTTGTATTAGTTAATGCACTATGAACTAACAATGAACCATTGTATTTTTATGAACTGACATTATGATTAATAAAGGCTGTAAAAAGATATTGTTCATTGTTTGTTCATGATACCTAATGCATTAACTAATGTTAAAGAAATGAAACCTTTTTATTAAGTGTTATAGTGTTGTCAAAATTACCGGTAATTCGGTACCAAGTCGATACTAATATAAAAAAGATGTAACGATACCAGTGTTTCTGCACTACCGGTAGTACCGAGCACCGACTCAATCCGGTGCCAGCGCGCAATATGACTGACACATGACTGCTTTAAAATGCTCATGTTGAGCACGTGCTCTATTACTCCTTACACTGAAATAGACAATTAATCAAATAAAAATCGTGACATGTCCTAGTGTGATTTATTAAACCGCTAAAGGCTGCAATCTTAGTGTGGAAGAGCTGCATATTTGAATGAATGTATAAATCTGACCGCTCGTATACTGGAAACATTGAGAATCATTCACGACACGTTGTATCAGATAACAAAGCAGAGCACTAATCTACTGTGAACCACATGTAAACGTGTAAATGTAAATGTACATAATTAAATCACAGCATTTGCGCTTTAATCTCAACTCAACTTTGTCTTACATTTCATTTGTCAGAGTCAAAGGCCAGTGTAAAGAGATGAGATTTCAGACGTGACTTAAAAGTCTTTGTGTCGCAAACTGTTTATCCGGAAAGGGAAGATTCAGGCAAAAAATACACATCATAAAAGCATGTTTCAAAATATGAGCTCAAATTTAAGAAATTGTCGAGTCGAGTACTCGAGGGGCAATGACATGTACATAACTATATATAATAACGTGTCTGACAAACGTCTTTGGCTGCTACATTGCGTCTTGTTGTTCCAGTGTATCGTCTATTCATTATTATAGGCTGTTATAAAATAATCTGTTACAAAATGTACAAAAGTTTGCATAATCAAGATATAATGCATCATATTTTGTCATTATGTGAAGGTTTGCTGCCCAACTCAGTGAAAGAATGGGCACAATGCACGTCTGTCTGTTCTTCCTTCAGGTTACCGTAGTAATCTTAGTAAGTGCACACCAGTTTTTTTAGTGACTGTCTGAACCGTCTATTTTCAAATCGCTTTCAGTTTTGAAGACGCTGCATTTTGTTCCATTTAGCTGCACTCTGTCTAGCTGTTTGAAACACTCGCCTGCTGTATATGCATTGAGTCCACTGCCACACGCGCCTGGTGGGTATGTGTGTCCAAGTGTTCGCTCTTGTGGGAAAGCCGCAATGGTCCGTTATTGTTGTTGTGATAATTCATGAAGCATTCAACGGAGAGTCTGAATTTCCACCTTTCAACTGGGGAAAAGTGCAACGGAATGACACTTTATGTCGGACTTCTAACTTGGAAACTGCTGGTGCAGGAATCTTTAACTCCCATTTCATCGAGAAGCAGGTGTGTGTTATGTTACTTAGGGCAGGGAGGTTTACAGTCAGTAATAAACATTATTATTTAATAAACATTTTATTAAATAATATCCATTAACGTAGGACTGCCCCCCGATAGCTGACCAAAGGTTAGTCGATGAGAAGAGTCTTGGTCGACCAAATTTTGATTGGTCGGTTGGTCGCAGAGAAAACTCCACATAAAAACGACGAACACCGGTATTAGCGCTGGTTGGACGTTAGGTGGTACAATGGGGTAATTTTCATTAAGCAGGGTTAGGGTTAAGCCTACACAATAAAGCAAGACACCTTGATTTCAAACTTAGAACTTTATTTTTTTATTTATTTTAACAAAAAATTCAAATGAAACTAGAAAAAAAATAAGTGCAATTAAAATGTGTGGTGTTCAACTTTTTGAAAGATGGTTTTACAACAGTTGTCAGCATCTCTCTGGCAAAGAACCTGCTTCATCTGTGCATTCTCTACCGGTTGGGTATTTCATTGTCCGGGAAAATACATAATGGGTGTGAATAAATTAGTTTTGTTCCCTCCTTCACGAGATTATATATATATATATATATATATATATATATATATATATATATATATATATATATATATATATATATATATATATATATATATATATATATATATATATATTTGCAACATCCAATTACCAGGCTGAGGGATCGGTGAATATTCTTGCTTTAGTGATTTTGCATTGAAAATTAAATTAATTTATTTAAAAAATGAAAAACATAAATCAAATACATTTCTAAATTCAAATTGCACTCCAAACGAAATGAAAAAGCAATTAAAATAATGAAGTGATAAAATAATAATATATATACACCTTTCCATTTACCGTCAGGCAAGAATCCGTCTTAACATCATTACTTACACAAATGAAGACATAAAAACAATTATAAATGTAAAAATATTAATTATAATGATGATAATAATCACTGAAATATAAACCATGGTTCGAGGTGAACGTGTTTTTGTATTATTTTATGTTTTAATCACAGATGCAGAGTTGTGGTCGCAATGAACTGCTCTGTGGAAATAAAGTGAACTGAACTCAAAACACCTCCTGAGCTGAGATGTCTGAGGTCATTTGCAGCACTCATAGAAGATACTGTTCTTGCAAAAAAAAACAAAAAACAAAAAAAAACATCGGAAGACAGAAACAAAGAGTGAGAACCTTTTAGATGCACGTGTTCCACGAGACTGCACGCCTCCGTACAAACAGCATGTCATACATGCGCACAGACGGCTTTTCTGTCATCTGTTCTTAATAATATAATAAAGTGTTTCTTCAAGCGCGTGTCTGTGTCTACGGGCAAATTATTTGTAATAATAATAATAATAATAATAATAATAATAATAATAATTTAATACATGGGAAAATGAGCCTAATATCGTCTTGCCTTCGTCAAAGGCATCAGCTATTGGCGATCCCCGAGATCATCGTCTGTCAGCACAACCCTAATGTGCATTTCTCTCTATAAATTAACAAAATGTTCAGACAGTCTCCTTGCTGGTTTTTCCGACACATTCAGGATCATTACCGCTTTTGCCGGTGTCGCTGCGGCTCGCTTTGTGCGTGCGTTTTTAAAATGTATATTTTAAAGGCTCATTATTACGGTTTAGTATTTCTCTGTAATGTAGAACAGTGTTAGAAGTGTTACTTATAACATTGTTTCTCAGCCCTGGAACTCAAACCATTTTCTGATACCACTAATTAATGCAAATGCGTTGCAGATTGACCCTGATTCTAGGCACGATCGGCCAATCGCCGATCACGGATTTAAGATGAATATCAGACAGATCGATCGGGGCACCTCTGTCTGATACCAAATTTTGGATTCGGTACGATACCAGCACTGGTACCTCGGTATCGATACTAAAGCGATACTATAATCAACAAATAAAAAGCCTCAGTTTTTTGGATGAAATTACACAGAAAATGACTTGATTAAAAGAACTGCATAAAGTCTCACAGATACAAATTATGCGTTTTCAGTTTTTTTTGTTATGATCAAATGGTGTTTAATCAAATTGATACATACAGCTTTAATCAAATAATAATATAATTATTATTTTCTAACAAATAATTGCAATTTTATTTTTGGCAAAATAAAATTCTGCACAACAGAGCTTCACAGTATTAATGAAAACATTAATGAAAAAAAATCTGATTACCTGTTGCACAAGGCTGTTATGGCTGAATCACAACATGCTGATAAAACACTTGCATTTGTGATATTTCTTACAGATAATAATGATAATAATAATAATAATAATTATTATTATTATTATTATTAGAATACTATCATTTAATATTATATAATTGTTATTATGAGTATTATTACAAATTTTTGAATATTAAATTTTTATACATTAGTTATATTTTCTGTCTTCAATTTTGTGCATCCAGTTGAATATAGCTTTTATTTTAGCTTGATTTTTATTTTGACAGACCTTTGAGTTCTTCCTGTTTTTGACGGGTTAGTTATAACAAGCTTCCCATTAATGCTGAGATAATCCCGTCACGACTCCCGAGCTGAAATCTCCGAGCTGCACCGGAGGAGTTCATTTAAGAGTAACAGCCGTTGGGGGCCTGTGTAGTTCAGTGGTAAAAGACGCTGGTTACCACCCCTGGAGTTCGCTAGTTCAAATCCCAGGATGTGCTGAGTGACTCCAGCCAGGTCTCCTAAGCAACCAAATTGGCCCGGTTGCTAGGGAGGGTAGAGTCACATGGGGTAACCTCCTCGTGGTCACTATAATGTGGTTCGTTCTCGGTGGGGCGCGTGGTGAGTTGAGCACGGATGCCGCGGTGGATGGCGTGAAGCCTCCACACATGCTATGTCTCCATGGCAACATGCTCAACATGCCACGTGATAAGATGCGCAGGTTAACTGTCTCAGACGCGGAGACAACTGGGATTCATCCTCCGCCACCCGGATTGAGGCGAAATACTATGCGACCACGAGGACTTAAAAACGCACTGGGAATTGGGCATTCCAAATTGGGTGAAAAAGGGGAAAAATCAAAAAAACCAAAAAAAAACACATAACAGCTGTTTATATTCTAAACACACTGCATGAAAATTAAGCATCAGTAGTGTGTGTTGCGTTTGTGTGAGTACGCACGTGCACGTTTGTGTGTGTGAAGCAGATGACAGAGCAGAGCGGCACCTCTTGTTCATTCTGTAGCGTGCAGCGCATGTGACTGTATATTATTTAAATTACATCCTTCTGCTGTTTAATGATCACACTTTGGCCATATCCAGAGGTTTTTTATTTCCAAATTGACATTGATTTCATCTCAAAACTGTAACATCTCATATCATTTTGCTTATGACAGCATACTGTAATATGGTACCGAAATTAGCAACAAGATGATATTGTACCATTTACATTTTTTTGGTATCGTGATACTTCGTTAGTACTGGTAAACCACACAACCCTACTGTAGATTAACCCTAACCTATAAAACGTTTAGTATTTTTAGAATTTAAAACACATTATTTTCTTTATTGATAAATGTTACATTTGAAGACCCTCTATGTCCCCTAATGGAGTTTTTGTCAGATTTTATTAACTTCTGGGAATAATTTTGTCCCCAAAGTATAGCTAAGCAAAACACACAAAAATTCACAATTCCCTTTGTACAAGAGCTGCAACCTTCCCTGCAAAGTGACTTTGGATATTGGGGCCTATCACAAACAAACGCAGGCGGTTGAGGCAGGAAGCTGTTAGTGTTCGCTGTAAGGAGTGGTTTGCGAACTTCTTCCCTTCACATGGCTCTGTGCACACTCACACTCTCATGTTTGCGCTCTCCTTTGACTGTGAAACAGTACTGCTCAGTATAACATACAAGTTGGTTTCACTTAATTAGTAAGGGCTTCACTTAAACACAGTTTATACGGAAGTGATGGTATTTGCTAAGCCCTCAGCTCTCAACCCTCACAGAAACCTGTTGATACAAGTAGATTTAAAGCAAAACATGATTTCTATGCCTTTCAAATAGTAAAACCAATTCAAATGTACAGGTTTTACTATATTTGTGAAAATGTGGCCCTCAAAAGTATAGCCAAACCCGTACACACACACAGCACACACACACACACACACACACACACACACACACACACACACACACACACACACAGCGGGCCATCAGTCACACCCTTTTAAGAGTTCAAAGCTGCTCCATCCTTTTTATCCACTTTCCAGTCGACAGCTCAGACCATCACACTCACTAAACCCATCATTCCTTGCCCTCGTATGTGTATGCATGTGTGTCCGGAGAAATGGTCACGCTTTCAGTAAGCTTAATGCTGCCATAAAGCATCAGAGAAGCTGAAGCCTCCAGTCTGCTTTCAACTGCAGCTGATCTCAGCTCAGTCCTCTCTGCATGTAGTACCAAATCACACTAACCTTTATTCACTCCAGCTGGCCTGCGAACTGATCTATCATGCAGCGGTTTTAAGCTGCTTAGGGTACCTGCCATTAGAAGACTTTCTCCTGAACACACACTGGGGGATCAAGCTCTCTTCACTGATCTTAGGTTTGCTTGAAAACACCACAATATCAGGCTAAGGATGCCCACAGATAGATAAGGAGAAAGCTGTTTGCTGATCTGAGAGCTGTGGAAAGCTGCTGGTGAGGATACTGAGGTCTGCATCAGCCATTTTAAACTCTCATTATTATTTAAAATGGAGGGAAGAAATAGTTTAGAGCCATTATACAGCTGGACCGAACAAATGGAAAATCTAATTATAAAACAATGCTGAAAACACACTTAAATACTAACACAAACACGGTTCACAAAACATGGGATAGTGAGAGTTTGAGAGGAAATTTGTATGGGTGTATTTTTGTGTTGCTGATTTTTACTGTGTGTCTACACATAGAGACTGTGTTTATGTGTGTGTGTGGGGGTCAGGCTTTGTGGGGACCAAATCACCCTGCAAGGATAGTAAAACTTGACACCACTTACATTGTGGGGTTTAAACAATGGTTATCATGAAGGAAATGGCTTAATAAACATACTTGCCTAAATTATGAAAATGTAAAAATGAGGGTTTTTCATAATCGACTAGTCTGTCTGTTTTTTTGAATAAATTAAGGATAATGTAAAATTAGGCTCCATTATGTTCATGTGACCCCAATCAGACACGTTTCAGAGGGATATACGGATGTTAAGTGCAGCACTTTAACATGATAATGAACGGATATTCAACAAATAAATAGCTATAACAAATAACATGCTAAATACTTATATCATCATATTGCACAAAACTATCAAAGAAAGAAATAACAAAGGCTGCAAGAAACCTATTATGCGCATCCTGAACGCAGAATGACACGCTTCAACGCAACCGGATTGCTTATATTTTAGTGTGTTTTGCTGCACATTCAAAGGGCAGAGCTACAACATAATATTGCAGGAACACATTTATTTCACGACATCAAGCAGTTTAAACAATTTTTACTCCAACTATTTATTTAAGAAGTGTCAGACAGAATTAGCAAAAGACTTTAATCTCTCCACAACACCTCACAAATACGGTACCATTACTTACAGCAGAGGATTTAACATCTGACAGTGATCTTCTTGAAATATATTGTTCATTTGGTGCTTTGATTGCTGTAACAGCAGCTCATAAAATGACTAAACCTAAAGCATTAAAGAGACGAAACTTCAAACAGAGGGTTTTACTTTGCTGACTGTTATTTACTGTTGAGCACAGCAAGTTATCATCACACAAAAATGCTCTCCAAGAAGTTGCATCTCTTAATTAATTTCAGAAATGCGTTTGTCATTAAAACCACCACTACTAAAAATATTATTGTTAGTAGTTGACCCCACTTATCGAATAGTCAATTATTGAACAAGTAGTCCATTAGTCGAACACCCTGGCACATCTCTTGTAAAAATGCAAAAAGATTTCCATGAGCGTTAGGTTTAGGGGACAGATAATATCATTAGCTCAGTATAAAAACAATATACACTGCCTGGTTGCACTAATATAAAAAAAAGTTGCACTAATATTTTGTTGGATTGCCCATTTGTCGTAGCATTGTTTCGACAACTTTATGCAACGTCACAACATTTATTTCCATCCAGAGTTGTATACATTTTTGGCCGAGATCTTGTAATGATGATGGGAGAGTCGAACCACTCTGCAAAGTCTTCTCCAGCACATCCCAAAGACTTTCAAAGGGGTTAGGTCAGGACTCAGTGGTGGCCAATTCATGTGTGAAAATTATTCCTTAAGCTCCCTGAACCATTCTTTCACAATTTGAGCCAGACGAATCTTGGCATTGTTGTCCTGGAAAATGCCTGTGCCGTCAGGGAAGAAAAAATCCATTGATGGGATAACGTGGTCATTCAGTACATTCAGGTAGTCAGCTGACTTCATTTTATTGCCGCATAACGTTGCTGAGCCTAGACCTGAACAATTGAAGCAACCTCAGACACTGCCTCCAGAGGCTTGTACAGTGGGCACTTGGCATGACAGGTGCATTTCTTCATGTGCTTCCCTTCTTACCCTGACGCGCCCATCGCTTTGGAATAGGGTAAATCTGGACTCATCAGACCACATGACCTTTTTCCATTGCTCCACAGTCCAATCTTTATGCTTCCTAGCAAATTGAAGTTGTTTTTTCCAATTAGCCTCACTAACAAGTGGCTTTCTTGTGGCCACACAGCTGTTTAGTCAAACTCCTGTAAGTTCTCTTCGCATTGTGCATGTGGAAATGTTCTTACTTTCACTATTAAACATAGCCATGAGTTTTACTGTCGATTATTTACAATTTGACTTTAGCAAGTGTTTTAGTGATCTCCGATCACGATCATTTAAGATTTTTTTCCGACCACATTTCTTCCGCGAATCTGATGGTTCACCACTATCCTTCCATGTTTCAATAATGCGTTGGACAGTTCTTAACCCAATTCCAGTGATTTCAGCAATCTCCTTAGTTGTTTTCTTTGCTTGATGCTGGCCAATAATTTTCCCCTTCTGAAACACAGTAACATCTTTTCCACGACCACAGGATACGTCTTCCGAAATTGTTAAGAAATGAGAAACTACACACTACATCAGTTAGGGTTCAAATAATTGTTGCCAGCTGAAACATATTAATCACTGCAATAATGATCCAATCATAGGCTCTGAAGTATCTGCTTATTTAAATCCAAACGGTGACTTTTTTTTTTTTTTTGGCCAGGCAGTGTAAGTCAATGGAAAGTCCCAAAACCACTGTTTGTGTGTGTGTGTGTATTCTTATATGTAAGATGTACTGTATGTACACTCATTCAAGTTCACAACCATGACAGACATACTCAAACACACATACAAGTGTGATGATAGAGTTGTCTAATGACAATTTGTCATTGTTCTCTTGTTTGTTTTGATTCCCAAGAGTCTCTTTTAACTCTTTTTGACTTTATTTCCCCTTTTCTTGTCTCATATTATATTTCTTGTTGGTGTAATCATCAATCAGTGATGCAGAAATAGATAACTAGATATGTCTTGATGTTGGTATTAATGGCAATACTTTTTCTTCCCTGTCTGTCTTTCAATGTATGTGTTTGATTTCTTCTGCTCTTTCTTTGCTCCCAGGCATTTCATACTGATTTGTCATAACCTGTTTGTGTGTGCATGTATGTGTGTGTGTTTGCAGTTGCTTTAATTGCTCTGTAATGGGAGATTCTGTAAGGAAGAAAACACACATGCAGCATATACACTGAAACTGTTTCTGCATCACTGTGACCCTTGACTTACACACACGTGCACTTGAATTCAAGATATTGAAATTATGCTCTGTGTGTGTGTGTGTGTGTGTGTGTGTGTGTGTGTGTGTGTGTGTGTGTGGGCAGGTTTAAGTGGTTTACGAGGACTTTTCTTTAGGTTACAAACTGGTCATTACAAGGGAATTATGCTATAAATGTGGTTTATGAGGACATTTCTAGTGTCCCCATAATTCAAATCACTTAAAACAATCATACTTAACGATGTTTTATTGAAAATGTAAAAATGCAGAAAGTTTTTTGTGAGGGTTAGGTTTAGGGATAGAATCTATAGTTCTTACAGTATAAAAATCATTATGTCTATGGAGAGTCCTCATAATGATAGCTGCACCAACATGCATGTGTGTGTGTGTTTAACGGTGGTATCCTGGAGGAGCTCTGGTGGAATTCATACCTTTCATCTCACACTCCCAACAGTGATTGGAAGAGCAAATGTGTGTGTGTGTGTGTGTGTGGTGAGAAGACGAGAGAGAGTCAGACTTGACAGAGAGAGAGACAGAGAAAGAGAGTAAATATGAAAATTTCTAGGTGTCTGTTTTTCCTTTTACACCCTAAATTTATACAGCCCTCCATAGCAACTGTCATTAAACTTCAGAGCACAGGGGTTGACTAGTGGTTGTCATCAATACTATTATTAACTAAGGTGAGGTTCTTATACTATTATAAATAAAATAATGATGCTATTAGTGTTCAGTTAATATTGAGAAATACATGAATTGGTTAAAAAACATTTGCACCCACATTTAAAAATATAAAAAAATGTATACACCTAATAGAAAAATGTGAGAAAAAGCAATGACAGTGTTGGTAAAGCTACATTGAAGTGCTTCATTCTAGCTTCCCTTTAAAAAAAAGAAAAAGAAAAAAAAAAGTAGTTTGCTACAATACACAAATTACTATATTACAATTTTAAAGCAATTTAAGGAGAGTTTATTAGATAATTATAATATATTTAGATGATATTAATTATTTACAAAAACAGCAGTATTTATCTGGCACAAAAGGGGCGAGCATGACAACTACGGTGACAACATAAAACTTGACATTATAAATTGACACTAAATACATCGAAGAAAACTTAAACATCCTGTTTTTTTTTTTTTTACTGAATCAAGAACAGATTGATAAACAGCAGTTTTTTTTCTAAATATTTATTCGAAATTGTAGTTGAAGTTAGTAGTGTCTCTCTTCTTTTAGTTAGTTAGTGCCCAATTAGTGTATTACAATAATAGTTAGTCACAATGTTGAATTAATAAAATGGAGTAACAATTCCAAAGTTGGTTAAATTGTAAAATTATTGTTTTTTCTTCCCCCACATAAATCCAGAAGTGAACATGTCAAACCTCGTAATGCAATCCAATTAAAAAAGAAAAAAAAAACAATCACAATATTTTATGTGTATCGCTTTCGCCAACAAAAAAGAATTGTAGGATGTATTGTTTTGTGAACCAAACATTGTGATGTTATTCTGTTGCGGGATCTCCGGTGTTTCCCACCCTTGCTACCAGCATCAGTCCTAGATCAGGACAAATGAAAATGTTATGACACTGAAGTTCTGGCTAGTTGAACTTCAGCCTCTCTTTGAACTGGTGAAATTAATATAATTGAAAAAGAGCAGCTAAATAGATCGAGGAGGAGAGCAGGAAACAAATAAAGTGAAAGAATGTACTTTTGTCTGTTTGTGCGAGAGAGAGATAGAGAGCTCATATCTTACCAAGGCCGTCTGGTAAAAACCCTGGTGCACAATTGCAAAAGACTTAAAATCCCAGAATACCTTTTCCATTATTTCTCTTTGTCTGTGTTCCTATCAGATGGGATATGGAGGGTTTCAGATTAAAATTGTATGGAAGATATGAACCATAGACAGAACTTTTACCTGTGTTAATGTGGACAGGGTGGAGATATACATTACTAGTCAAATGTTTGTACACACCTGCTCATTTGATATTTTTTTGAATCAGAATAAAGTCATCAAAACTATGAAAAAAAATTAGCTTATATTTTAGCTTCTTCGATGTAGTCACCCTTTGCCTAGATTTCAGCTTAGCACACTCTGGGCTTCATGAGGCGTCCACCTAGGATGCTTTCTAAACAGCACTCAAGTTCCAATGTGTGCTGGGCACTTGTTGGCTGCTTTTCCTCACTAACTGGTTCAACTCATCCAATTTGAAAAGAAATTCATATGCAGGCACAATTTATATTTGTCTAAAAAACTAAATTATAAGCATTTAATCATTGTAGGTTTTTAATCAGCCTTCACAACCTTGTTCAGGGTGCATTCCTACAGGAAAAACTAGTTAATTTAAAGTAGTGCCCGACCGATTTTAGCCTTTTACAGATATATCATTATCGGCGTATATGTTTTCCGATATGCGCAGATATTAAAACTTTTTTTCAGAACATATAATGCAGAAAACGATGCTTGGGGTGATTTAGAATCGGTGTCATAACGTAGTTTGTCCAGCAGAGCATGCTCTGACTCCATTGTTTACAGAGCTGACGATGGTTCTGCTGACCCCGGGGGGCCTGGGTAGCTCATTGGAAAATAAGCTGGCTACCACCCCTGGAGTTCACTAGTTCGCTAGTTCGAATCCCAGGGCGTGCTGAGTGACTCCAGCCAGGCTTCTTAAGCAACCAAATTGACCCGGTTGCTAGGGAGGGTAGAGTCACATGGGGTAACCTCCTCGTGGTCGCTATAATGTGGTTTGTTCTAGGTGGGGCGCGTGGTGAATTGAACGTGGATGCCGCGGTGAGGCGCGTGGTGAATTGAACGTGGATGCCTCGGTGGATGGCGTGAAGCCTCCACATGCGCTATGTCTCCGTGGCAATGCACTCAACAAGCCACGTGATAAGATGCGCGGGTTGGCAGTCTCAGACGTGGAGGCAACTGGGATTCGTCCTCCGCCATCCGGATTGAGGCGAATCACTACACGACCACGAGGACTTAAAAAAAAAGCACATTGGGAATTGGGCATTCCAAATTAGGGAGAAAAGGGGAAATTCCCCCCCCCCCCAAAAAAAACAATGACCCCATCATTTAACTAATATAACGTTAACATTGTCCCTGACGACCATGTCACTCATGTTTATCACATCTGTTCGCTATGTTAGCCAGCTATATTTTGTCAGTGCAGTAAATAATGTAGCAGATTGAAAGGTAAACATCAAGTGTAGACAACAGTGCGGTGGTGGATTGAGTCCAACCTAGTTGGTGAGACGCAATGCTGGAAAGTAAATAAAGTCCATCTTTTACTCTCCGTGACAGCGAGCTTATTGCTAACTAGCTAACCACGTAGTTACTTTCATAGCTTGTCACCTGAGTGGAAGCTAATGTGTAAACATGTATTCACCAAACTGTTTTGTTCAGGATTCGCAGTTTGGTACCCCCTTCAACCGAACAAATACATTTACAAAATGTAATATTTAAAAGTCTGGTTTTACACCGTTGAAAGTTTCCCCTGAACTTGTATATCAGAATACGGTGTAACACCACTGCCGCTGTTTATCTCTTGTCTCGGCAGGTGTAAATGCTTCTTGTTTTACAACCTGCCCCTAATTGACTGGCAGTATTAAAATAGTAAGCATTTGACTGATATTAAACAGTACTACTGATGTTTATTTAGCTATTTATTTTATTTTTATTTATTCTTTATTTTCTCAGTGTTCATTTCTAGAATTAGTTGAAAATGTATTATAATAATAATGTCAAATATTCTTTGATAAAAATATTTAAGAAAGCAGCCTTCTGAGTACCTTTGCATAGTCATATCTATACAAAATCGGTGTACAATCCACATAGAAAAGATCTGTTTTCATTCCATCTCAATAATGAACTATATCGGCCACCATATCGGTAATCGGTGAAAATTCTCCCTCTAAAATCGGTATTGGTCTCAAAAATCCCATATCAGTCGGACTCTAATTTAAAGTACCGGTAAGTAAACTTGGGTTAGTCTGTAATAATTTTTCATTACAAATAAATCCCCATTTGAGTATCTAGGTAAATGCATACGTGTATTTGTGTGTGTGTATGAGAGAGAATTTGTGATGGTGGGGGTTCTTCTATAGAGATTCCTCATCTCTCTTAGAGTCCATTCACTCATTTCTCTCATTTTCAACAAGATGCCCAAGGCTCTTTTTGAGTGTGTGAGTTTGTGTGCAGTTGTTATTGTGAGTGGGATATGTGTAAGCAGTTGCGCTCTCTCTCTCTCTCTCTCTCTCTCTCTCAGACAAAGAGCCACTTGTCTGAGCTCTGTCTTGAGAGTGGACAATCACATGACCAACACACTCTATACATACACCCGGCGTCTCCAGGTTAAGAATGTGTGTGTGTGTGTGTGTGTGTGTGTGTGTGTGTGTGTGTGTTTAAAGAGAGATAGGTGACTGCATTTTCCACTTGGTTTCGGAAGGACATGTTTCAAACCAAAAATAAAACAAGTTTCCAGTCTTTAAATTTAAAATTAGGTGTGTGTGCTTTGGACACATGTTTGTGTAGTATATAAGAATTGCAGTTGTTGGTCCATTGTAGATGTATACATAATGCCAAGACATGTGATTACAGACCCTTCTCAGAATGTAGCTGATGTGTGAAGAGGTGTCTGTGTCTATGTCTCTCTCTCTCTCTCTCTCTCTCTCTCACTCCCCCCCTCTCACTTTTGAATGAGGCTGATTTGCATGGCTGCTGTATTCAGTATTTAATTGGTGCCATTCAGTCCTGGTCTAATCCCGTGTTCACTTGTTTAAAAAAGCAAGGAGGCCCCTTATTGAGTGTGTGTGTGTGTGTGTGTGTGTGTGTGTGTGTGTGTGTGTGTGTTTTTGCACCGCACGGTTAACAGAAACTGAAAACCGGGTGTCTGTGTATGAATAATTACATTTACACTTTGAATTAAGATCTCTTCCACACTCTAATGAGCTACTAAATGAATTTAGTTTTTGAGCAGGAAATTATGTCAGAATTTCATATTAGCTCATATCTGTTTTTTTTTTTGTGTTTTTTTTAGAAGACTGTCATTCTGATTTTATTCCCTAATTATTTATGTCTAATTAGACAAGTAACATATCACTGTTTAGTAGTGTTCTTTAATAACTTTAAAAAGCATTATTACATTGTATTATGCTCAAATCATTCTAGTAAAAATTTCAATTATTAATATATTTTCATATATATTCATATAAAAATGAGTGTGCATTACTGATTATATTATAGTTGTTAATTACTTATAAGTTATTATAAAGTGAATTATTTAAAAGTTATTAAAACTTTTAAATAATAACTTTTAAATAAAAAGTTATTATCCAAAGTAAATCACACAAATTAACTGCAAAAGCTATATAAAAGACTTCGTAGAGTTTACCACTGATTCTCTGGCCTATCTGACACACATATATACACACAATGGACCTCATTAATGAAACACGAGCAGAACAAATTATTGTGTAAATCGTACGTAAAGCCTGCCTGACGCAAATTTTCAGATTCATTAAAGTTTTCTGATTTTCAAAACGTTATTCGGTACGAACAAAATTTACACCTACTCCCGACCATGTGTAAATTGTGCGTAAGATATCTGAACGTGTTGTGTTCTTTCAGACAAACTGCCATGACAACATTTTGATAGAAGTAAAATTAAATAAGTAATGAAAAAAATAATTAATTATTGAGTGAAATTAACCTTAAAAAAATAATAAAAAAAGTTACAAAGCTTTTATTTAGAAACGTCTTTGCTGCTTGCATTTATTATTACAAAGTATATATATTTTTTTCACAACTCTGCTTATTTTCAGCAGAAGTTCTTGATATGGGTTTGCGTTTGATTTTCTCAAGAACAAAATACTAAATAATGCCCTCTAACGTGAATGGATGGACTGTTTTTATGTTTTGTTTAATATAAGCTGTTTTATTTAGATTTCATAATTTAGTATAGGCATCGGTAAATTGTGTTAATTTGACATATGGTCAGTGGTAAAACCTTAAATGAACATGTCACGGGCAGGTGCATAAACAATACAATGGAAACAAAAAGCCCGCTCACTGTCGTATAGCTTTTAAATCTGTAATTTCTTACAGTGTTTCGGTCAAAGACCTTCTTCAGTCATTCTATCAATTTCTATAAAGATTGTCACTGTTGCAGGGAAAGTACTGTGTATCACTGTTACAGTCTTGGATTTACTCGAAGTTTCTCCAAAGTCTCGACCGCTGCGCTCAACTGAACCAGAGAAGGTTAATGGTGGTGGACATCCTCCTGTCGGCATAAACTGAAAATGTTTTACACTAAAGCTTCATGTCAAACCATTTTATTGACCTCTTGGACTAATTCACAACAGAACCTCTGATGAGAGCAAATTATTGTAAGTTCCACACTTTCTTTTATGATGCGAGTGTTTGCTAAATCAACATTTTACATTGTGAATGCACTCCATAAAAAAAAAATAAAAAAAAATAAAATTATATTACTGTTCGCATATATGTTAAAAGCTTCCTATTCTCATTTACTAGCCAGTCTGAAGCTTTTCTGTGAATTATGATAATTGTGAACGAACGTGAACATGCGCTCTGTTTACGAATGTCTGGAATTCACTAACATACACAAGTTGTACTAACAAATCTGGGGAATACGAAGCATTCGTGAATCCGGTGGAAATTTTCGGGGATCTCCATTTTACGCAGAAATGACTCCCAATTCTTTTGTATATTTACAAAATTTTCATGAATGAGGAACTATGCATTCACACACACAAATACACACACAGACCCAAACCCCTTACCTTCCTCTAGGAACAGGAATCTTATCTAATTTGATTATAAATTTGATGGTGGGTGAGTGAGATTTTTTCAAAATCAGCAGTGTGTGTGTGTCTATGTGTTTTAGGGAGTGGGCTATTATTATTGAACCTTTTTAGGCTGCCAACACACACATACACAAGGGTTGTGCGGTATACCGGTACTAACTAAATATTGTGATACCAAAATTTTTTAAACGGTACAATATCATCTTTTTGTTCATTTCAGTACCATTTTAAAGTATGTGAGAGTTTTGAGATGAAATCAAGGACCATTTGAAAATAATAATAAAAAAAATCTCGATATGGCTAAGTGTGATCATTAAACAGCAGAAGGATGTCATTTAAAGAGCACCTATTTTGGTTTTTCAAATATTACCTTTCATGTAGTGTGTTATATAGCTGTTTGTGAACGTAAACAAGTCTGCAAAGTTTCAAAAATCAAAGTGCACGACAAATGGAGTTATTGACTCCCAAAACACACACATAAACACAATACACACTACTAATGCTTGATTTTTATCAGTGTGTCCAATAATATCCATCTGCAGAGATGCAGAGCAGTGTGTTTAATGTATAATTGGCTATGAACTGTCAAATGACTGTTTTCATCTTTGCAGCTCAGAGATTTCAGATCTCGAGTTGCGGGAAGCTTGATATAACGAACCCTTCACAAACAGGAAGAACTTCAAAGGTCTTTTAAAATAAAAGTCCTGCTGAAATAAGAGCTCTATTCATCTGGATGCATGAAATTGAAGACATTATGACAGAAAAATATTACTGCTGTATAAAAGTGTACATTTCAAAGTAGTCACAATTATATTCATAATAGCAATAATATAATATTAAATGGTTATATTATTAATATTATGTGTAATGACTATCAGCATGTTGTGATTCAACCATGGCAGCCTTTTGCCTCAGGTAATCAGATTGTTTTCATTTAATGTTCTCATTGAAACTGTAAAGCTCTGTTGTGCATCTTTTTTTTTTTTTTTTTTTACCAATAATTATATATATATATGTATGTATGTATGTATGTATGTATGTATGTATGCATGTTTGAATTTGATTAAAAACAATTTGATCATAACTTTAATTAAAACATTTAACATGGCATGATTAGAAAAATTAAAAAAGAAAAGGCATAATTTGTATCTATAAGACTTTATGAAGTTCTTTTAGTCAAGTAATTTTCTGTGTAATTTAATCAAAAATCATTTGTTTTTTTTCTTTTTTTTAAATTCGTTGCTTAAGTATCAAGTTAGTATCGATACCGGGGTACCAGGGCTGGTATCATACCAAAGCCAAAATTTTGGTATCGGAGCAACTCTAAAATACACACACACACACATTGGCAAACAATTCCTCTATGGTCCTGCTACAGAAATTCTCCGTTTGCAGCAGCTGCTGATTTGACAGGAAGTGATGAAGTCTTTTCTTCTGAGTTGAGGAGGTCAGATTCCTCTTCCTCCTTGCTCTCTTTCTCTCTCTGTTTTTGATTTGTTCAGTCATAGCCAGCCATCAGAGGAAGGGCACAAGTTTGACATCTTCATTGATGAGGATAAAAAAAGATGGATGAGAAGAAAGATCTAGAAACATAGGGATGAAAGAGAGGGATAGACAGGAACAGAGAAGAGGCCAGAGACAGAGGAGGCAAATGTCACAAAAAGAGTTTAACCCTGCAAAACTTCTTCAGTTATACAAATCTCTCATTCTCTCTCTCTCTCTCACACACACACACACACACACACACACACACACACACACACACACACACACACACACACATACATATTCTCTGGTGATGCATGTGAATTTGCTTTCATCAAAGGCTGGGAGATTTGACAGAAGTTGTGAAGCTATAATATTTACTCACTGTCTGTGACACTGAGAAATTTTATTTATTTATTTATTTTTTGGTGTTAAAACACTTTCTCCTATCCCAGCTTAAAGGGATAGTTTGCCCTAAAATGGAAATTCTGTCATAAATGTTGCACCCTCATGTTGCCCTAAACCTGTATGACTTTCTTTTTTTCCCCATAGAACACAAAAGTAGATGTAAGGCACTATATTAGTCTCAGAAAAGTTTTTTGAGACTAATGGTCTGTGTACAAACAATAGTATGCAAATATAAACACCATGGGACCACGCAGCCATCATACCGCTCAGGAAGGAGATGCATTCTGTCTCCTATAGATGAACGTAGTTTGGTGTGAAAAGTGCAAATCAATCCTAGAACAACAGCAAAGGACCTTGTAAAGATGCTGGAAGAAACAGGTAGACACGTATCTATATCCACAGTAAAACAAGTCCTATATCGACATAACCTGGAAGGCTGCTCAGCAATGAAGGAGGCACTGCTCCAAAACCGCCATAAAAAGCCAAACGTCATGGTTACTGGTGTAACCTCCGTTCCCTGCTGGAGGGAACGAGACGTTGGTGTCGATGTAGTGACACTAGGGGTCACTCTTGGGAGCCCGAGACACCTCTGGTCTTTGATAAAAGGCCAATGAAAATTGGCGAGTGGTATTTGCATGCCACTCCCCCGAACATACGGGTATAAAAGGAGCTGGTATGCAACCACTCATTCAGGTTTTACACTGAGGAGCCGATATAAGGTCCGGCCATTTCAGCGGGTAGTTCAGCGTTGTGGCAGGAGGGACCAACGTCTCGTTCCCTCCATCAGGGAACGGAGGTTACACCAGTAACCATGACGTTCCCTATCTGTCACTCACTCGACGTTGGTGTCGATGTAGTGACACTAGGGGTCCCTATACAAAACGCCACAAGGCTGAACTGTGTTACATGAACTGGCGGTGTGTGGTGGGCAGACTTGCTGTGTGCCTCATAGCCAGCACACCAGGTCGACACGTAACCTCCCCCAACACAGTTATGAGTGTCGAATGGCCCTTTTTGGGGACAAGTCGACTACCCAGAGATAGAGACAGGCTTAACCCAGTCGTGGCCTCTTTCCCCTTCTCTTTTTCCACTCCCTAAAAAAGAAAGGGGATTATCCGACTGGGCCGCCAGGTCTAGTCGGGGGGTGTCCCTCCCAAGGGGAGGACACCGCAGAGACCACACCTCGCCCCAAGAGAGGGGGGGATATTTAAGTGGAAGAATACATCACATGGTCTTTCCAACCATGTGGAGAGCCTTCAAGGTAGATCCTGCCCAATGGGGGAGGAGTTACTACAACATGGAGACTGGGGCAGAGGGGCTCTGCCCAAGGAAGACAGAGTTTGCCAGCAGGGAAATGAATTAGCGGAAGATATAGATCGCATGGGGTTAGCCTTACAGGGAACCGCCACATGCGGAGCACCAACCCCAGAACCGGGCTCTTAGTTAGCACATGTACTGGGCCGGCAGCGAGTCTCTCCGAAAACTCGACTGCCACAGGGCTCGGAGGAAGTCAACCAGGGAACAACTTTTGTGAACACTACTGGGAATTAACAGCGCACGTCTTCAGCTCAAAAGGAGGTGGAAGGCGCTATGTGCAAGCGATACATCCGGCCAGCTATCCCGGGCTTATTCGCTTGTGTTGCGTGCCACTACCTGGGACAAAACCGGTTCCACCCGGAGGTTGTAGAACCTTGCAAAGGTGTAGGACTTACCGTCGACTGCGTCGTGGTGTGCTGCTATGGCAGCAACGTACACCTTCAAGGTGGAAGGGGACAGCCTCCCTTCCAACCTCTCTTGCAGGAAGGAAAGAACTGATCTGACTGCGCATCTCTGGGGGTCTTCCCGACGGGAAGAACACCACTTAGCCAACAGACGCCACTTAAAGGCATACAGGCGCCTCGTAGGGGGAGCCCTAGCCTGAGTGAACGTGTCTACCATCGCAGGTGGGAGACAGCTTAGGTCTTCCGCGTCCCGTCCAGGGGCCAGACATGGAGATTCCAGAGGTCTGGGCGTGGGTGCCGGATGGTGCGCCTTCCCTGAGAAAGAAGGTCCTTCCTCAGGGGAATTTGCACGGGGGGAGCTGTCGCGAGGAGCGTGAGGTCCGAGCACCACGTCTGGGCGGGCCAGTAGGGTGCTTACCAGGACGACCTTCTCCTCGTCCTCCCTGACCTTGCACAGGGTCTGTGCAAGCAGGCTCACTGGGGAAAAACGCATATTTGCGAATGCCAGGGGACCAGCTGTGTGCCAGCGCATCTATGCCGAGGAAGGCCTCAGTCAGGGCGTACCAGAGCAGGCAGTGGGGAGGATTCTTGGGAGGCGAACAGGTGCACCTGTGCCTGTCGAATCGACTCCAAATCAGCTGGACCACCTGAAGGTGGAGTCTCCACTCTCCCTTGAGGGTAACCTGTTGTGATGGCGCATCCGCCGAAGTGTTGAGGTTGCCCGGGATGTGAGTGGCTTGCAGCGACTTGATGTGCTGCTGACTCCGTTGGAGGAGACGGCGGGCGAGTTTTGACATACAGCGGGAGCGCAGACCGCCTTGGCGGTTGACATATGCTACCGCTGCCGTGCTGTCTGTCCGAACTAGCACCTGCTTGCCCTGGATCAACGGCCGGAACCTCTGCAGGGCGAGCAGAATTGCCAGTAACTCGAGGCAGTTGATGTGCCAACGCAGCCGCGGACCCGTCCAGAGGCCGGCGGCTGCGTGCCAGTTGCCAACAGCGCCCCAGCCCGTTTTGGAGGCGTCTGTCGTGACCACGACGCGCCTGGAGACCAGTTCTAGGGGAACACCTGCTCGTAGAAACGAGAGGTCGGTCCAAGGGCTGAAAAGACTGTGACAGACCAACGTAATGGCCGCGCAGTGTGTCCCGTGGCGCCATGCCCGTCTCGGGACTTGAGTCTGGAGCCAGTGCTGAAGCGGCCTCATATGCTCATAAGCCCTAGTTGGCTGAGGTGTGAGAGCACCAGGTCCCTGTGTGCGCATAACACGTCTCGAGAGTGAGCTAAGATTAGCCAGTCGTCGAGATAGTTGAGAATGCGAATGCCCACCTCCCTTAACGGGGCAAGGGCAGCCTCTGCGATCTTTGTAAAGACGCGAGGAGACAGGGACAGGCCGAAAGGGAGGACTTGTACTGATACGCCTGACCCTCGAACGCGAACCGCAGGAAGGGTCTGTGTTGAGGAAGGATCGAGACGTGAAAGTACGCATCCTTCGGGTCTACCGCCACGAACCAATCTTGATGCCGGACGCTCGCTAGAATGCGTCTTTGCGTCAGCATCTTGAACGGGAGTCTGTGTAAAGCCCGGTTCAATACTCACAGGTCCAAGATTGGCCACAACCCACCGCCTTTTTTCGGTACAATGAAGTAGGGGCTGTAAAACCCTTTCTTCATCTCGGCTGGAGGGACAGGTTCTATCGCATCCTTCCGTAGAAGGGTAGCGATCTCCGCACAAGGTAGCAGCGTTTTCGTCTTTCACACCGCTGAACCTGGGCGGATGCCCGGTGAAGTGAATCGTGCAGCCGAGTCGGACGGTCCGGACCAGCCCTCGTGACGGACTGGAAGGCGCAAGCCATGCGTCCAAGTTCTGCGCAAGGGGGACCAAAGGGACAACGTCATCGGATGTACCGGCAGGTGGGGCCTCGCTGCGGGGTGGAGCTCGAGGTGCCACACCACGTCGTTGCCGTGCTGAGTCCGAGGACATCAAAGCACTTACCTGGCTCCTTGTGACCACCCCCAGAACAGCCTGGTACGGGGGAGGAAGAGGCCTGTCACATCGGGGGTGGATTTGTGCCACAGCTGGGTGCTCAGGGCGGGAGACCGCCGCTGGAGCGCCAACCTGCCAAATGGAGTGGTAGACGGTGGTTGTGATGCCAGCCATACACACCGGATACGTGACCCAGGGAACAAGGAAACCACTCTTGCTGAGCTCTTGAGTACTGCAGCCACTTGGGCATGCAGCGCAATTAAATGCAAAAGGTAACAAAAAGATGAAGATCTGCTTACCAGCTCCAGAGCAGTGGTCCCATTGGGGTCCCCAAATCGCCCCCAGTGCTAGCCGCGCTGGCCTCAAACCCGTGGGTAAAAGGACCGAGGCGGTAGCCTTTGGGGTGGCTCGCTTTCTTACGAAGGCGAGCCGCGAGTGCAACGTTGCCATGGACATTTTCTCGCAATGAGAACATGACCATCCACGAACGCTGTCTCCGCGTGAGCATTGCCCAGACACGAAAGACAGTGATCGTGACCGTTAGAAGGCGAGAGATAACGAGCACAACCAGGAATAACGCACAATCGGAAAAGCATCTTTAAAAAGACGCGTCTTTAAAAAGACGTTCCGTGTGTGCGCTCTTTTAGAGAAATATATACTCTTTTAGAGGGGAAAAATGCTCTTTCAGAAAATATACTCTCTAGTTTTTCTGCCGAAGCGTTCTCTGCAGTGCACCAGTGCAGAGGAGGGACAAGCCACTGAAATGCGCCGTCAGATCCAGCAGAGGTGAATGAACAGTAGTATTCCGCTCAGTGAGCATGACCGTTCGGCTCCGAAGAGAAAATCTGAATGAGTGGTTGCATACCAGCTCCTTTTATACCCGTATGTTCGGGGGAGTGGCATGCAAATACCACTCGCCAATTTTCATTGGCCTTTTATCAAAGACCAGAGGTGTCTCGGGCTCCCAAGAGTGACCCCTAGTGTCACTACATCGACACCAACGTCGAGTGAGTGACAGATAGGGAACTACAGTTTGCAAGTGCACATGGGGGCAAAGAAACTTTTTGGAGAAATTTCCTCTGGTCTGATGAAACCAAAATTTAACTTTTTGGCCATAATGACCATCGTTATGTTTGGAGGAAAAAGGGTGAGGCTTGCAAGCCGAAGAACACCATCCCAACCGTGAAGCATGGGGGTGGCAGCATCATGTTGTGGGGGTGCTTTGCTGCAGGAGGGACTGGTGCACTTCACAAAATAGATGGCATCATGAGGAAGGAAAATGATGTGGAAATATTGAAGCAACATCTCAAGACTACAGCCAGGAAGTTAAAGCTCATTCGCAAATGGGTCTTCCAAATGGACAATGACCCCAAGCATACCTCCAAAGTTGTGGCAAAATGGCTTAAGGACAACAAAGTCAAGGTATTGGAGTGGCCATCACAAAGCGACCTCAATCCGATAGAAAATTTGTGGGCAGAACTGAAAAAGCATGTGCGAGCAAGGAGACCTACAAACCAGACTCAGTTACACCAGTTCTGTCTGGAGGAATGGGCCAAAATTCCTGCAATTTATTGTGAGAAGATTGTGGAAGGCTACCCGAAAGATTTAAAGACAATGCTACCAAATACTAACAAATTGTATGTAAACTTCTGACCCACTGGAAATGTGATGAAAGAAATAAAAGCTGAAATATATCATTCTCTCTACTATTATTCTGACATTTCACATTCTTAAAATGAAGTAGTGATCCTAACTGACCTAAGACGGGGAATGTTTTCTATGATTAAATGACAGGAATTTTGAAAAACTGAGTTAAAATGTATTTGGCTATGGTGTATGTAAACTTCTGACCTCAGCTGTATATAAACTCACTTAGCACTTTATTAAGAATACTATGGTCCTAATAACAACCTGGTCTCATAGTGAAAATGTGACTCTATATAGATTTTTGCAAAAGTTGTTATACGTGTCTCCAGGGGCAATTCCCTGCAGTTTCTAGGTGAAATGAACACTAGAGGCGCTACAACAACTGTGTTTTATTGACTTTTCACTCAAATCATGACTTCAGTGGCTGATTCTGACTTTATACACTTATTTTTTTCTCTCTATTACTCAGCCCCTACTATGTTATGATAGAGACACTTTTAATCTAACGCATCTTTTGAAAAATTATACATTTTAACGCTTGTATTACAGACCCGCCTACATACAGTACTGTGCAAAAGTTTTAGGCACTTGTGAAAAACTTTCAAAGTGAGGATTTCTTAAAAAAATTATAAAAATTGTTTTCATTAATCAATTAACATCATACAAAGTCCAGTAAACAGAAAAAGAGCTAAATCAATATTTGGTGTGAACACTTCTGCCTTCAAAACAGCACCAATTCTCCTACTTAAACCTGGACACAGTTTTTCTTGCTTGTTGGCAGATAGGATGTTCCAAGCTTCTTGGAGAATTCACCACAGTTCTTTTTATTTATTTAGGCTGTCTCAATTACTTCTGTCTCTTCGTGTAATCCCAGACTGACCCGATGTTCGGGGTGGGGGGCATGCCATCTCATTTCTGTGAGGGCCATGCCATCTGTTGCAGGGTTCCCTGTTCTTGTATTCTATTCTATTTGCAAAAGGAATGTTTGGGAGTATAAAATGTAACGACCGCAACCAGGAATAACACACAATCGGAAAGTCATCTTTAAAAAGACGCGTCTTTAAAAAGACGTTCCGTGTGTGCCGCTCTTTTAGAGAAATATACTCTTTCAGGAAAATATACTCTCTTTTTCTGCCGAAGCGCCCAGGGGCGTTCTCTGCAGTGCACCAGTGCAGAGGAGGGAGAAGCTGCTGAAATGCGGTGTCAGATCCAGCAGAGGTGAATGAACAGTTCTGAGAATTCAGCTCAGTAAGCATGATCGTTCGGCTCCGAAGAGAAAATCTGAATGAGTGGTTGCAAACCAGCTCCTTTTATACCCTTTTATTTATACTTTTATCAAAGACCAGAGGTGTCTCGGGCTCCCAAGAGTGACCCCTAGTGTCACTACATCGACACAACTTCTCGTTCCCTCCATCAGGGAACGGAGGTTACGCAAGTAACCAGGACTTTTTGTTAAACTCTCATTTCTTTCTTCGGACACTACTGGTTAAGTTTAGGGTAAAGTTTTAGGTTAGGGACGTTTGTTTTATTAAAACCTCCATCTAAAATTCAACCTCGTCTGACTCTGATAACTACCTCATTTTGCTCTATATTGGCACCCGCTGCTGGACATTTCACTTGAAAAATGCAGCCAAATGTGTTTTGAAGCATGTATTTCATTTTTGAAAATACATTGCAATGCTCACAGAAATTTCATGAGACTAGGCTGCCTAATAAAGTGCCTGATGTGGTCTTCTGCTGTTATAGTCCATCCGCCTCAAGGTTCGGCATGTTGTGTATTCTGAAATGCTATTCTGCTCACTACAATTGTACAGAGTGGTTATCTGAGTTACCGTAGCCTTTTTGTTAGCTCGAACCAGTCTGGCCATTCTCCGTTGACCTCTCTCATCAACAAGGCATTTCTGTCTGCAGAACTGCTGCTCACTGGGTGTTTTTTGTTTTTGGCACCATTCTAAATGAACTCTAGAGACTGTTGTGTGTGAAAATCCCAGGAGATCACCAGTTACAGAAATACTCAAACCAGCCCATCTGGCATCAGCAATCATGCCACGGTTGAAATCACTGAGATCACAATTTTTCCCCATTCTAATGGTTGATGTGAACATTAACTGAATCTTCAAACTCGTATCTGTATTATTCTATGCACTGCACTGCTGCCACATGATTGGCTGATTAGATAATCGCAAGAATAAGTAGGGGTACAGGTGTTCCTAATAAAGTGCTCAGTGAGTGTGTGTGTGTATATATACTAGGGATGTGCGAGACTAGTCGACTAAATGGTTCTGATGCTGCTAGTTGACACTGGAATTACTAGTCGGTTAATATTTCCCCCATTAAACTGATCATAATTTTTACACATTTACGTTTGGCTTTATGATTTTACAGAGGCTGCGCTTAAAGTACTGTAATATTAATGTTACATATTTTAATTAGAATTAATAATAAAAATATTATTTTAAAAACAGGATATCTGGAGCAGATACAAAGTTTAATTTCACCTCAGGCTGCTCATGCTTCTTCCCTCACTTGCGGCACGCGTAGGAAAACGTCCTCTCGCTAGACAAGCAAACTCAGCAAAGTAGTTATGAAATCACTTCGGTGGTGCGGGAATCGGCTTTCCAAATGTTTGAAAGTCCCTATGGATGTTTTCACATTTGAGTCTTCTTTACATCTGTGCATGCTTGTACGTTATTTTTCCACTGTGCAGACTTTTTCAAGTGCAGGATAGCAGCCTCATGTAAGTCAAGTCCCGTCTTTCACCAGACCATGTCGACGTGTTTATTTTGCTCATCAAAAAATTTATGCTTTTAAGTAGCCTAGAAAATAACTGTTTATTTTCAACGAGGTTAAACTATCTTTTATTGTGTGCATGTCATGTTTAGAATACATTAGGTTTGTTGTTGGCGACATCACAGACCTATTTTTCTATCCTATAGATACTTTTTTTTTTTACATCGTAACTGTTATTGGTTAACGTTCTTCACCGAACAGCTGTCATATTAGATCAATGGCTAATGCACGACTGCATATCGTGAAATATGTGCAACTTTTCAGTGCATTTGTTTTCTCTCATAGATTTGGCTTAGCCTTCCTGTTAATTATTTTCAACAATGTCCTGACTGTTTTAATATGTTAAGTCACTTTTACTTGGTAAATTTCATTTAGAACATTCTGGGTTGATCTATTGGTCCTGCACTATTCATTCAATTGTTTTCAATAAATATGCCTGTTAAATATTCGCTAACATTGATTCAGTGAATGCGTGTCATGTTCTGTATTTAATATACAATGATTATAATGCATGGCCAGCATGTCGCAGGTAAATGCCCCTTTTCAGTGGAATTTAGCTTCGGATTTGGAATAGATTAACCCTCAGGGGTCGACGGACGCGCCGACGCTTCCTGCTGGATTTTTTCCTTATAACAGCGGAAACAACTTAAAATACTCCGTCATTTTTGGGCATACAGATAAGTGTAAGACATCATTAGAAACTATAAAGGGTCTACTTTTATTTGTGTACACTCACAATAACAACAAAACCTTGTGCTTTTGTAAGATAAAGAAAATAATCAGGGTGCGCTTTCAGCTGTCTCTCTCTCCGCGAGCATCTTTCTGAAACACTTCAAAAAATGAACTGAAACTCCGCGAATACTTATCACACAAACATGAAACATATGTCTAAAGAAAGCTTAAAATGTCAACTTTTAAATAAAACAATTCAAATTTAAAACAAATATTCTCCTGCAATGTAATCTGTTTGAAACAAAGTGATGTACAGTTTCTCCTGGCTCAGCTAATTATCCCTAATGTGATCACACACACCAGCAGAGCGCGCTATTCATACGGTAATGTGCTGAGGTGATCAATGCAAATAAAAAAAGCCCCGAGGCAATTTTTATATATCCTTTACTATATATATATATATATATATATATATATAAATGCAATTTATTCCTGTGATCAAAGCTGAATTTTCAGCATCATTACTCCAGTCTTCAGTGTCACATGATCCTTCAGAAATCATTCTAATATGCTGATTTGCCACTCAAGAAACATTTATTATTATAATCAATGTTGAAAACAGTTGTGTACAATTTTTTTCAGGATTCTTTGATGAATAGAAGTTCAAAATAACTGCATTTATCTGAAATAGAAAGCTTTTGTAACATTATACACTACCGTTCAAAAGTTTGGGGTCAGTAAGAGTTTTTTTTTTTTGGAAAGAAATTAATACTTTTATTCAGCAAGGATGCATTATATTGATCAAAAGTGACAGTAAAGACATTTATAATGTTACAAAAGCTTTCTATTTCAGTTCAATGCTGTTATTTTGAACTTTCTATTCATCAAAGAATCCTGACTTTTTTTTTTAATGTATTGTGTATATGCCCTATATCAGATATTACATTTTATTCTGTTCCCAGGGGAGGGGTCTTTGTCTCCTCAGGTGTTAGTCACATCAATATTCATGATCATTCACGCCTTTCTCATACTAAAAGTGTATTAAAAAAGTTAAATGACTATATTGTTTTGTATGAATGAGTGATCAGGATGGTTTTGACATCATTTTGTAGCAAAAACTCTAGGTTACAAGATCCAGTTCTCAAAGGTCTTGTGAACAAATGTTAAGTATGTGTTATGTGGCCTTATTTCAGTGACTTACAATTTTTGTTTTTTTCAAAAACCATGCATAAACGTTATTTACTCAAAAATACAAACGTACATACAATTTGTAACATACATGTTGCTCACATATTATTGTAGCCCAGTTTGTGCTGAATACAGTGTTATCAGACTTTAGCCATTCATATGTTTTTAAGCAACTGAAAAAAAGCACAAATGTCAAGGCATGTCAAAACTTCGCCAGGGCCCAAAACACCCTCAGATCCCAGAGGGTTAAGTATTTTAAATGGGTCGCATAAACAATTTTTTATTGACTGTTTTCTAAAGGTTTTTTTTTTTTTATTTTTTTTTTTTTTTAGACAAGTCGACAAGTCGACTTTAAAATTTCCCATTAAACGTCAGTGAAATTAGTTGTTCAGCACATCCCTAATATATAAATATATATATATATATATATATATATATATATATATATATATATACATACATATATATATATATATATATATACATACATACATATATATATATATATATATATATATATATATATATATATATATATATATATATATATATATTTTTTTTTTTTTTTTTAAATAAATATATTTCTCCAAACTTGTAACCCGCAAGTTAAATGATTGGTGCTGTTTAATATAAAAATAAATGTTATTTGGTTGTTTTATAATAAATGTGTCTTTACAATTACATGACCAAATATCATGATAATGGATGTTATGGTGTCATCTTATGTGCTTTACACTTGTGCACAACTGCAAAGAAAGCACACCTTTGGTGAAATAAGCTAAATAAAAACGGCAGCGTCTCAAATTCTTATCGTTTATTTTATTTTAGCATTTATTTTTGCCAAACAACATCAGTACTCTGATGGTTGGCAATGAATGGTTGGTAAAGTGCCCTTCAAACTGAATGTTTACACTCCCTTCAATTTGGAATCTCACCTTAGATGGCTGAATACCATGTGAAGTCAATCGGTCGATTGGAACACACCTAGTCACTATTTTTGCAGTAAGTCTGTCAAATTAAGACATTTTAGAAATTTTAATTTCCTTTGAATTAAAGACAACAATGCACATTCGAATGCTAAAACTGTGTACTTGGATTTTTTATGTGTGCCAAGCACTGACGATGATCGATTGCATTCTTGTGCTAAAAAAGGCTTGATTCAGTGCAACAAATAGAGTTTAACACAAAGCAGGTGTTTCGAGACGCATTTTTAAAGGTTGAAGTTATTTTTAAGAACGCTTACGCTCCTGCACGAGACGCTTGAATAAACAACGATACATGGTGAAATGATCAAAGCTGTTCATTTAGCACGTTTACAAAGACAACAAATGGTAAACTGGATGGTTGCAAAAACGTTCATGTGAACAGCCCCTTAGGTGGAGGCTGTTGCGTCGTTCTCTTATCAGCATTTCTCAGATTTAGCAATGGGTTTTAAATTGCTTTGTTAGGAAGAGAGATCCTCGCATTCTGTTCAATGTAAACGCCCACTGTTGATTGGCTAACATCGTGCCGTCCCTCAAATACAGCCATATTTGAATAAGCTCCACAACATTATAAAACTAAATTTCAGGGTTTGCACGTAACGCACATCCAACACATTGCATCCGAATATATTAAACTGTTCACTCAAGCACAGTAGCACAATAAACTATTAAACAGTCATGACTAACAGTTTTGCTGTCAGTTCCAATAGTATTTTTAATTGCCCCATCCTTCAATAACAGTTCCTTTGCAAAGCTTGAATCATATTGTGACTGGTTCACAAGCAATGCACGTTGATATGAGCCGAAAGAAGTGGAATGGACCAGAACTTATGCGTTTTTAAAATTTGTGCTTGTTCTGCTCTTAAAATGCAGCACACATTGCCAGAAATGTATCAAAATGATCAAAGACGTCCATTTAGTGCATGTTTACATAGACCAACAATTGAAAATAGTACAGATGGTTTATACACAAAACAGCAAAACTCAGCATGGGGGTCTCCAAAAGTTATAACTTGACATCACATCTTTTAAAAGCAGTGCGAGATGCATGATAATGGTCAAAGCAGTTTGTCTAGTGCATGTTTATGTAGAAAAACATTTAGGAAGGTGTCCTGTATAAGTCCCCTTTTGTGTAAATAAATCTCCCATGACAGATGAGGTGCTGTCTGACTGTTGTGCCAGTGGGCGGGGCCAAGGGTGTGACATTGTAAAACAGGGCTGAAACGATTAGTCGACATTATCGACAATGTCGACAATAAAAAATTGTTGACAATAATTTTCGTTGTTGAATAGTCATTTGATCTCATTTAACGTAACACGAGATCACATTAAACTAATGATGACGCTCGAGAGCAGCACTGTAGCTCACGCCTGAATGAGGAGAGGAAGAATTACACAGCTCACAATCCAGATGCACTCTAAACTTTCCAAACAGCTTCAGGTGATACAGATCGCAAAGTATGAGGGAATTATATGTCCTGATCTAAGGGGGAGAGATTGAAACTGCACTCGGCTGAGGCACTCTCTGTCGCGGGGATGCTCATCCCTCGAGCGCGCGCTTGCTGCTGCTTGATTATAATGTGATGGCTTGCGACTTATTGAATCATAATGTATGTGTCACTGTGCATTTCTTATTGTGAAGAAAATTGGCAATACGCAGCTATATTAATAAGAGAGAGTTTGTTTTTTTGTGAGTTAAAGATGGATTGAAGTGAACAGAAAGGTGAAAGAGGATAGTCTTCGCCCCATTACACACCGAAATAAAATATGTTTTATATTTGTTTTTTGTTTTGGCTTGTTTTCCAATAAAAATATCTAAAACTCCTTTAAAACAACGCACATTTTCTTTAGCAGCTATACTGCAGAATAAAAAAATTGTTATCTGAGAATGTTGAATGTAATATTAAAAATACAGATATTTTAAAATATCTAAAAATCCTTTAAAAAAAATGCATTCACCTGAGAAGCAGCATTTAAGATATTTAGATCTTGAATATAAGTACATTTTGTTTTTACTGCACTCACAGAAGTATAACCAAGTGAAAAAATACACTTATATACAAAATACACTTATATTTAAGATACATTCTCTTAAAGTCTAAATATCTTATATGTTGCTTCTCAAGTAGATGTATCTTGTTTTAAGGATTTTAAATGATTTTAAATGGAAAACAAGACAAAACACTTGATAACAATATTACTTTTTTTGCAATTAATTTCTTTACTGAATTAAAAAAATTAATTCAGTGAATGTCATTTAGAGGTATTTTTAGAAGATGATTTTGTCCTCTTTATTGTTAGTAAGTATGTTTAAAACAACCTTTTAAGTCGGGGCACAAGCTGAATAACCGGTTAAGAGCTAATGATTAATCGTTGCAATAATCGCCAAATAGTTGAATAATCGTTCTAATAATCGTTAGATTAATCAGTTATCAAAATAACCGTTAGTTGCAGCCCTATTGTAAAAGTGGGCATTGATGTCTTGCTGTAGAGGCAGTTTTTTGCTGACGTATTGGTTCTTGTGACATCACAAAATCCACAATTTTCAAGCGAGCGGTTTTTGCAGCTTGGTTTAAATAAATGCTCTTTTTCAATTGAGGAGGAAATTTTGAGTTCCCTATCTGGCACTCACTCAAAATTGTGTCGATGTAGTGACACGAGGGGTTGCTCTTGGGAGCCCCAAACACCTCTGATCTTTGAGAAAAGGCCAATGGGAATTGGCGAGTGGAATTTGCATGCCACTCCCCCTGACATACGGGTATAAAAGGAGCTGGCTCGCAACCACTCATTCAGATTTTTTCTTCGGAGCCGAGCGGATTCCACTGCCGGTCCATTCACCTCTGCATGCTGTTGGATTTACGGTGCATTACAGCGGTTTCTCCCCCTCGTGCACGGATTGAGTGCAGAGAACGCCCCTGGGTGCTTCGACAGCCTAAAAGACTATATATTCTTGCAAAATAAGAGTATATTTTCTCTAAAAGAGTGGCACTGACAGAGAGCGTCTTTTTAAAGATGCCTTTCTGTCTGTGTTTAGTTCCTGGTTGCGGTCGCTACCTCTCCGTCTCTGATGGCCATGATCGCTGTCTCATCGCTGTCATGGTTTTCCTTCTTCAGAGGGAAAGCCACTCCAGCTGCTCTCCGCCCCGGTCCCTCTACCTACGGGTATGAGGCCACGTCGGTTAGCACTGGGGGCGATTTGGGGGCCCCAATGGGAGTGGTTCCACCGGATAATCCCCCACGGACCTCCCATTCCCCAGTATGCTCGATTGCCCCGGTCGAGTTCTGGGATGAGACAGGTGACTCGCCCCACGGCGAGTTTGATGTCTCATTCGGGGCTCTCGATTGCAGCATCGGAGAGCAGGCTGATCCAGTCGGACGCAGAGGACTTGACTGGGCTCCCACCTTCTGGTGCGGTCACCCAGTCTGAGGCTGACGTGGAGCTGGCGGCCATGCTTGCCCGGGCGACTGCGAGCGTCGGGCTGGAGTGGAACCTTCCACCCTGCCCTGAACCCTCACGGCTTGACGATTGGTTCCTGGCCTCAGAGCGCCGCTCATGGCTGCGCCCCACCCCGGTCCCATTCTTCCCGGAGGTGCACGAGGAGCTCATGAAATCGTGGCAGGCACCTTTTACTGCCTGGTCCCAATCTCTGAGCTCCTCCGCTCTCACTACCCTCGATGGTGGGACGGCCAGGGGGTACACGGCGATAAGGCAGTTGCGGTGCACTGTGCCCGCAAAACGCGGCCACTTGGTGGAATCGTCTGAGACTCCCGTCCAGGGCCTGTAAGCTCACGTTGTCCATGGTGACCAAGGCTTACAGTGCCGTTGGCAGGCCGCCTCCACCCTGCACGCCATGGCTCTCCTGCAAGTGCACCAGGCCAAGGTGCTGAGAGAACTGCATGAGGGTTGTTGCCGGACACCGCACATTCTCGGCAGGCATGCTGCTGTGGAGGCGGGCCTCCCACCCCTGCGCACCCAGCTGTGGCACACACACGGCCACGGCCAGGAGGTTGTGACGAGTCACGAGTACGGTCTCCCTCCTCCCCATTGCTGACCAGTCCTTTGTTGGGTATTCCCTCGGTGAAGGGCGAGAACGCCGCTGCCCTGCATGCAGAGATTGCAACCCTTCTGCAGAAGGACGCGTTAGAGCCTGTCCCTCCAGCCGAGATGAAGAAAGGGTTCTACAGCCCCTACTTCATGCCAAAGAAAGGCGGTGGGTTGCAGCCAATCTTGGACCTGTGATTACTAAACCGGGCCTTGCACAGACTCCTGTTCAAAATGCTGACGCAGAAATGCATTTTGTCGTGCATCCGGCATCAAGATTGGTTCACGGCAGTTGACCTGAAGGACGTGTACTTCCACGTCTTGTTTTTACCTCGGCACAGGCCCTAAGTGCAAGTGTCCAGGCATGTCGTGGTTACGACAGATGCCTCCAAGCAAGGCTGGGGCGCCATGTGCAATGGGCATGCAGCCGCTGGCTCCTGACAGGGCCGCAACTGCGTTGGCATATCAACTGCCTCGAGTTGCTGGCAGTATTGCTCGCCCTGCAGAGGCTTCGGCCGTTGATCCAGGGCTCCCTCTACGAGGCGCCTGTATGCATTGAAGTGGCGTTTGTTTGCTAAGTGGTGTTCTTCCCAACGTGAAGACCCCCAGAGATGTGCAGTTGGGTCGGCGCTTTCCTTCCTGCAGGAGAGGCTGGATGGGTGGCTGTCCCCCTCCACCTTGAAGGTATATGTGGCC